>NC_140974.1:49750249-49782749 GCF_056783735.1 Eptatretus burgeri
GTTCGAAAACTTCCTGGGAGCTCTACCACAGGATAATCTGGATAAGATGAGTCTGCTTACAAATTTTGTCTCACCAAGACTATACGAAACTATATCAGAGTGTACCATTTATGATGAGGCTATCCGTACTTTACAGTCACAGTACGTAAAGCCCACTAATGAAGTGTTTGCACGCCATCGTCTTGCAACTCACCGCCAGCAGGTCGGAGAGTCCTTAGATGAATACCTTCTGACTCTGAAAACGTTAAGTAAAGAGTGTAACTTTGGGGCTGTAACAGCAACTCAACATTGCGAAGAATCCATCAGGGATGCCTTCATTAGCGGCCTGCAGTCACCACTGATCAGACAACGTTTATTAGAGAATAAGACTTTAGATTTAGCTACCACGTTTGATCAGGTGAGATCTCTAGATTCAGCCCAAAGAAATTCAGAATCTTATTGTGTTATTCAACCCTCCCGTTCATTGGGTGCTGCCTCATCCAATCAGAATACCGGTGAAGTGGAACCCACAACTGTAATGGCTGCTACATGAGTTAAATGTTTCTTTTGTGGTTTTTTAAAACACCCACGTGTAAAATGTCCGGCACGAGAGGCTGTGTGTCATAAGCGCCAGAAAAAGGGTCATTTTGCTAAGTGTGCCGTAGTACTTCATCAGTAGCTACTGGTGCTTGTGCAACTTCCTCTGATCAGGCAACGCTAGCGGCTGTGTCTTCTGCCGCTGCCCCAGGGGTGTTATCAAAGGTGGTTGTGAGGGTCACGCTCAATGGAGTGGAATTGGATGGCCTTATGGATAGTGGTAGTTCAGAAAGTTTTATCCATCCCGACCTCGTTAAGTGCCATTCCTTAAGTGTACATCACACCCAAGGCAATGTTTCCATGGCATCTACTTCCTTCACCGCTCAGACATCAGGGTTCTGTCGAGTCAATATCAAAGTAAACGGTCGGTGCTACCAAGATGTGCGTCTGTCCATACTCCCTCAGCTGTGTTCAGATATAGTTTTGGGCCAGGATTTTCAGGGACTGCATGATAGTGTTACGCTGACATATGGAGGTAGTTTGCCTCCTCTTGTTATCTGTGGACTCAGTACACTGTGTGTTGACCCTCCAGAACTGTTTGCCAACTTGACAGCTGATTGTTATCCTGTTGCTGCTCGATCACGCCGGTACTCTCCCGATGATCGTAAATTCATTGAAAAGGAAATTCAAAGGATGTTGAAGGAAGGTATTATAGAGCCCAGTAACTCCTCTTGGCGTGCACAGGTTGTTGTCGTTAAGAACGAAACTCACAAGAAACGCTTAGCCGTGGACTATTCAGAAACTATCAACAAATTTACACTTCTTGACGGGTATCCTCTGCCTCGTATAGATGACACTGTTAACAAGATTGCTCAATACCGTGTTTTTAGTACGATTGACCTCCGTAGTGCGTATCATCAAATCCCCATCAGAAATGAAGATAAGCCATACACCGCGTTTGAGGCCTGTGGACGCCTTTATCAGTTTGCTCGGGTTCCCTTTGGCGTCACCAACGGAGTGGCTTGCTTCCAACGTATCGTGGATTCATTCATCCAAGAAGAAGAACTGGTTGGAACATTTGCTTACTTAGACAACATTACTATTTGCGGCATGACTCAGGAAGAGCATGATGCTAATCTCACGAAATTTCTTGAGGCTGCGAAGAGAAAGAATATAACTTACAATGAAGACAAATGCATCTTTTCAACTAACAGGCTCAGTATTCTCGGATATGTGGTGGAAGGAGGGGAAATGCGCCCGGATCCTGAACGACTCCAACCCTTACAGGATTTGCCTGTGCCTCGGGACATGAAATCGCTCCGACGCATCCTTGGCTTCTTTGCCTATTATTCACAGTGGATATATGACTACTCAAGCAAGATCCGCCCACTGTGTGCCACTACTACATTTCCCATGACAAGGGAAGCAGAAGCGGCTTTCCATTCACTTAAGCAAGACATTGAAGGTTCAGTGGTGAGGGCGATTGACGAATCCATACCCTTCGAAGTTGAGACCGATGCTTCGGATGTAGCAATTGCTGCAGTCCTCACCCAGGCAGGACGTCCGGTAGCCTTCTTTTCCCGAACCCTTCAGGGACCCGAATGTCGTCATGCTTCTATTGAGAAGGAGGCCCAGGCTATTATTGAAACAGTTCGCCACTGGAGACAGTATTTGACAGGCAGACATTTTACTATAAAGACAGATCAACGATCAGTGAGCTATATGTTTGATAAGCAGCATAAAAATAAGATAAAGAATGATAAGTTCATGCGTTGGAGGATGGAATTATCTTGCTATGATTTTGACATTGTGTATCGTCCTGGTCGAGAAAACATTCCCTCTGATACATTCTCCAGGTCTTATTGTGGGATGGCATGCCACGATCGACATTCACTGTTTAACCTCCACGAAGCCTTGTGCCACCCAGGGGTTACCCGCTTATACCATTTTGTGAAATCTAAGAATATGCCATACTCTGTCGAGGATGTCCGGCAGGTTGTTGGATCTTGTAGAATATGCGCAGAATGCAAGCCCAAGTTTCACCAACCAGATAAGACTAGACTCATCAAAGCGACTCAGCCATTTGAGCGTCTCAATATAGATTTCAAGGGGCCTCTTCCGAGTACAGATAAGAATCAGTATTTTCTTAACATTGTGGACGAATATTCACGGTTTCCTTTTGTATTTCCTTGTGCCGACATGACCACTTCCATGGTTATCAAGTGCCTCTGTCAGCTGTTCGCTATTTTCGGAATGCCGGCTTACATTCATTCGGACCGGGGACCCTCCTTCATGAGCAAGGAATTACAAGACTTCCTTGCCAGTAGGGGGATCGCTGGTAGCAGAACTACTAGCTATAATCCTCAAGGGAATGGCCAAGTGGAGAGGTTCAATGGTACCATTTGGAAGGCAATCACAACGGCTCTAAAATCCCGTAATCTACCCATCAAATGCTGGCAGACTGTTCTGCCTGATGCTCTCCACTCAATTCGTTCACTGTTGTCCACAGCAACCAATGCTACCCCTCATGAAAGACTTCTGAACTATTCTCGTCGTTCTTCCTCGGGAGCCTCGGTGCCTACTTGGCTCTGCAATCCTGGGCCAGTCCTGCTGAAGCGTCACGTACGCACGAATAAAACTGATCCCCTTGTGGATGAAGTCGACCTCCTCCTAGCAGGACCCCACTATGCCCATATTCGCTACCCGGATGGCAGGGAAACTACGGTCTCTGTTAGACACTTAGCCCCAATTGGAACCCCATCCAAGAGTGAACCCCAAATTCTACCTCAGGCTTCTGAAGAAAATGTAATTCCCCAGGGTAGTCCCCAAGACGCACCCTGCTCAGAGGGGGGTGATCTCGTTCCTGATATGGTTCCTGCAACTCCACAGCAATCAGATGCTGTGGATAACCCTCCAGTGCCAAGAAGATCCGGTCGCACCATTCGTCCTCCTATTAGACTAGATTTATAGAGATATATTTCTCGGAAGGGGGTGAATGTTGTGATAATGAAGTTCCGTACTGTGATTGGCGGCAACGGAGATTGGGCGGATGTGGCAGCACTGTGTATGGGGGTCGGTGGCTGGTGATGACTCGGTGGCTGGTGATGACTCGTATGCCGCGTGCTCCGTGGAGGGTCGTGCTGGAACAGTAATGGTATGTAGTATACTGTATTAGGAATGGTGTACTCTGAGGAATGTAATTGGGATTAGAGTATGGAGTTTGCCTTCAGTATTATGTGTACAAGTTATTGTATTTTGTTATTCTTACCCTATGTATATTTATGTTGTTGTAGATATGCGTATGGGTTTTGTGAGAATAAAGCCAATCGTAAAGGTCTATTGTTGATTACTACAACAATATAATATATCCTTGACAGCCAATTGTGGATACATTTCAAAAGGCTTGATGTTGTCATTACCCAGATCTTTCATAATTATTCGATGTTCCATCTTCTTCGTGGTGTCATGTGCCGCCATCTTGATTTACAGCATTTATTCGTGCAACACGTGGTTAGGGGTAGTGGTTAACAACACGAAAGCAAAAATGCCCACACTGTGGTCACCACCTGCACACACAAATTCGATTACTCACAATTAATTTTTTTGGGGTCCCTCATCGTGAGTAACACTCGATCCAAACAAAGCCAATGGAAATCTGACGCAACAAAACGGGGAAGTGTATAAACAGCAGAGACCTACAGGCCTGATGTGTTCGGCCCACCAGAAAACCAAGATGGTGGCCATTATATTTTGGCTGGTGCCATGGTGTGTGGAGTCAAGTGACAAATGTGGATGGTGTCTGGCAGCTGTCCGACCAATGGGTGCACATTTCAAATATCGATCCCCAACAGGAACCCCAACAGCAACAGCAACAGCAACTGCAACTATCGGGAATGCCTCTTCAAGGCGGTTGAAAACCCTGAACGCAAGTGTGGGACCAAATCCTCCCTATTCTTCCCTGCTGCCAGGATTCATCAGGGCAGCACGGTCATGGTCAGAATACTGATCGTTCCCCCATGGATTGTGTGTCTCTGTCTCTGTCTCTGTCTCTGTCTCTGTCTCTGTCTCTGTCTCTGTCTCTGTCTCTCTCTCTGTCTCTCTCTCTCTCTCTCTCTCTCTCTCTCTCTCCTTTACCCCCTCTCTCTCTCTCTCCCTCTCTCTCTCTCTCTCTTTCCTCCCCCTCTCTCTTTCCTCCCCCTCTCTCTCCTCCCTCCCTTTTTATCTCCTCCCCCTCTCCTCCCTCCTCTCTTCTCTCTCACCTCTCTCTCCTCTCCCCTCTCTTCTCTCTCACCTCTCTCTCCTCCCCCTCTCTCTGCTCTCACTCCTCTCTCTCTTTCTCCCCCCTCTCTCCCCCCTCTCTCTCCTCCCCCTCTCTCTCTCCTCCCCCCTCTCTCTCTTCCCCCTCTCTCTCTTCCCCCTCTCTCTCTTCCCCCTCTCTCGTCTCCTCTCTCTCGTCTCTCTCCTCTCTCTCCCCCTCTCTATAACCCTGCTATGGCCCTGACTTTGTGAAGGTGGGGGTACACCATCCTGGATGTGGGTCATCTATAGGTCACTGCTCGGAGATTGATCGGCTGTCTCTGTGCTGCGGACTTGTTCGAGAGAACTGTCCGGACCTATACTACTACTACTACGACTACTACTACTATGACAACAACAACAACAACAACAACAACAACAACAACAACAACAACAACGCGAAGCTCTTGTAAGACTAGCTACATGTCGCAGGTAAAAAGATAAATGCCCTCAAATAAATATCAATCCAAGTACACATATCTATGTACATGTTCGGCTCACTACCACCCTTTACACCGATCGTTGCAATTAACCGTGGATAAAACAAAGGATTTAACTACTTTTGAGAGAATTCGTTTTATTTTGTCAGGCTACCAGCTGGATTCCATCCATATTTTACAATGTTGTGACTAATAATTATCTAAACCACGACTTCAGATCATCCTGCACCCACTTGCTGATCCTCATCCTGAAAATGATGAAATTGTGCAAAATGGCTCTTTCAGAGGGGAATGCCATTTTGAATGTGTTCACCTCGATCAAACCGTTTCAAATTCATTTCATGCAGAATACAAACGAAATGGAGATGGCCATTTTACCAAATACAGATTCAAATGCAAAATCCTTCGGTATACGCAGAGCGCACACACGTTACATGTGTGTGTGTGTGTGTAGGTGCATGGGTGTGCTTCATGATGCGAAGGATCAACAGGTTCAAATGCTACATATACTGTACTGATTTGACGACCGTCTAGATATGACTTTCCTTTTAATTCACAGAATACATCAAGGTCTTCAAACGTCATTGTCGTACATAGACATTTCATACATGTACAAGCTCTTCCATGGGCCTTAGACATTGTGGACAACAAACACCGTTACACAGAATACTGCACAAAGATGTCTCAAAAATCAATCTTTGCAGCAGCGCCACCACAAAGAGAGCAGACAATGCTGCACGGGGATCAGGCCTATAAGAGGCCTCTGCCTGAGAGATGCTAGGCCCCATTCTTTCATTCTCCTGAATACTCGTTCAGTTGACGGATTAGAAAGATATTCTGCCTTGGAGTAAAATACTCGAGGAGGTTCACGTCCAGTGTCGAATAGGCTATGATCAATACGCACGTACATCGTCCGATCAAGAGAGGTCCATCTTGGTTTCATCAGTTTCTTATTACCTGTCACCGAATGTGGAAGGGGGTTTTCACTCCTGTCTGTCTGTTTGTTTGTTTGATCTTGACATGTTATTCGCTCCTGTTTGTTACTTGGCGAAAAAACAATTTTTGCTAACTATCTTGGTCTGAAGCGCTTTCCTGTCTATCTGAGGGTGGTCGCGAGATTACCATTATTCTCAGGTTTTCCGTCTGTCTGTATGTTTGTATGTAATGGACAGCTCTGGAGGCCAGAGGAATAAACCAATTTTGATGAAACATGACAGGGAGGTTCATACCAGGATCTAGTTGTATGCTTTTGAGCACCGTTGCTATGGACGCCACCATTGCCTAGCAACGGGACTTTGAAATTTTGAAAAAATGTGAAAAACAATTTTTTCGAAAATCAAAAAAATTTTTTTGCATTTTTACATTTTTTAACTGATTTCCAACCCCCCCCAAAAAAAATTGTTACCCCCCCAAAAAAGAATTTTTTTTGCATTTCTACATGTTTTAAGTGATTTCCAACCCCCCCCAAAAAAAAAATTATTAGAGAAAAAAAATTTTTGCAACTTTTTTTTCAAAAAAATTTCGAATTTTTTTTTTGCATATTTACATATTTTAAGTGATTTCCAACCCCCCCCCCCCAATGTTGGAGAAAAGAACTATAACTGTCAGCACTGTTGACATCATATTTAATGAATAAGATATAAGGTTCACTTGAGTGACCCAGCAGTTTTGGCGGCGGAGGTTTTGAACTCTCCCGAGTGCTCTCCCTCTAGTTTTTCAAGTGATTCTTCACCGTTGAGAGATGGGGCCAAAAACGATATGCAGCATCTATATTAATATTTTGGCACGCCCCTTTCTTTGTTCCACCATCAGATTTTTGTTACTGCATGAAATGAAACAAGATTTGGCACATATACTAATGATATTATTGTCTTCCTTAAGAGGCCCCTCAAAATTCGTTTTGATGCATTTTCATAAACTCCAACGGATTCCATTCAAATTCGGTACGATTATGGCTTTTGGTCCAACTTAGGTCATTGGCTATAAATTTTTTCCATAACACTTCCAATATTCGAAAAAAATCGATAAATCGATATCCCTTATGGGATTTTCTATTCAAATCCACTCAAGTTTAAGGCCTACGGGGGATGCAAATTTCCACTTTGCCCTGGGCGCTGTTTATCTCCGCTACGCCAAGCTGTTAGGGTTAGGGTTTGTGTTAGGGTTAGGGTTAGCTACCCTAACACTAACCCTAACCCTAACAGCTAACCCTAACCCTAACAGCTAACCCTAACCTTAACCCTAACCCTAACAGCTAACCCTAACCCTAACCGCTAACCCTAACCGCTAACCCTAACTGCAACCCTAACCCTAACCGCTAACCCTAACCCTAACCGCTAACCGCTATTCAAGAAATTTGCAAAAAAGCCCAGGCAACACCGGACTTTATTGCTAGCCCGAGCAACGCCAGGCATTACTACGAGTAATAAATATCTCAAAAGGTTATGGATGGATTCCGCAGAAACTTTGTGGACCGGTTGAGTGTGTGAAAAGGACAAATTGTTTCAGTTTTGGTGAAGATTCGAATCAGGATCCGGATACCAGAATATTTTAAGTCATTCTTCACCATTGAGAGATGGGATCAAAAATTATGTTTTGCATGATATCTCGAAAAGTTGTGGACGACTTGTGACAAAACGAGGTGGAAGAGTTGGTTTGGCGACAAGAACAAGGCGATTCGGTTTTGGTTTAGGTCCGAATTCAGATCCGACCTATCGGTGGGAAACAAAATGTAAACTGTTCAGCCTGACGGAGGTCTGCACTCCACTGAGTGCTGTTCCGATTCGCAAAGTGTCACTCGACGAATGATTTTTCATTTGACTGTCCACTCCTCTTTAACCGCATCCAGGTCACAATTTCAAACCGATTTTCACAAAACTTCACCAAATAGTGGGGTTGATGGTCCAACAGAATCCTATTTATTTTTCAGGTCAAAAGGTCATCACAGGCCAAAGGTAAACAACTTTTTCATATTTATAAAACCCTCAATTTTCATCTGATTTGCTTGAAATTTGAAGAGCATTTGCATATCCAGTCACTGAATTCAACCAACTATTATTTTTGAGGTCAACGTAGGCCAAAAGGTCAACGTAGGCCAAAAGGTCAACATAGGCCAAAAGGTCAACATATTTCAGATTTCTAAAATTGTCAATTTTCATCTGATTGACTTTGAATTTGAAGAGGATTTACAAATGAGGTCATTGAATTCAACCACCTATTATTTTTGAGGTCGACATCAGCCAAAAGGTCAACATAGGCGCAAGCTCAACAGCTTACGTGGTATTTCTAAAATCCTCAATTTTCATCCGATTAACTTGAAATTTGAAGAGGATTTGCATATCAGCTCACTAAATACAACCATCAATTCTTTTTGAGGTCAGCATATGCCAAAATGTCAACGTAGGCCAAAGGTCAACAACTTAGGTGCAATTTCTAAAGTCCTCAATTTTCATCCGATTGACTTGAAATTTGAACAGGATTTGCATATTAGGTCAATGAAAATCAACCACCTATTATTTTGAGGTTAAAATGTCAACATTGGCCTAATTTCAAAAACTGAGAGACAGGACCAAAAACTATATATACTGTATCATGGTATCTCCCAAAGTTGAAGACGAATTTTGACGAAAGTAGGTGGATGAGTTGGTTAAGTGAAAACAAACGGATTCAATTTTGGTTCAGATACAGCCCATCAGTGCAATACAAAAACGTGAACTGTTCAGCCTGGTGGAGGTATGTGCTCTACCGAGTGTCATTCTACTTTGTTCTGTTTTGCCAAGTGTCACTCTTTGAGTGATTTTTCATTTGTTTGTATGTTTCTTTGTGTGCAGGATATCTCAAAATGTTATGGATGGATTTGGATGAAATTTGGTGGGAAGGTTGGATATGTGACATGGATGAACTGATTAGATTTTGGTGAAGATCCGAATCCCGATACTACAGGGTGCCCCACAGAAAACCAGGAAATTTGAGATTTTGAGATTTATTTTGCTGTAATTTTACCATATCAATAAACTAACATTAATTTTCTAACCGTTTTTTTTATTTCAGAATGATCAGATTTTATTTTTACACTACATCTACGTTTGCTTTTGTTTTGTTTGAAAATAAAGTGTATCTTTGTTTTACATGACATCTAAGTTTGTTTTGTTTTGTTTTAAATAAACTGTACCAAATTTCCTGGTTTTCTGTGGGGCACCCTGTAGAAGTTTTTTAAAGTGATTCTTCACCATTGCGAGATGGGACCAAAAACGATACATAGCATGATATTTCAAAAAAGTATTGTGTCTGATCAGGTATTGCATGGTGGAGGTATGCTCTGTACCGAGTGCCCTTCTATTATACATCTGTTATAGGCTGTGCGGTCACCGAAAGATCTTTGTGAGTCAGAATCGATCGTGGAAAAGAAATGTTCACATTGTGAGAGAGAAAGCAGAAATCCCACTATTTAGTTGTACAATTATTATGTACATGTACATGGAATATACCGCAGTGAGCTCTGAAATGGGATGAAGCTGAGTCGATGGATCTCTCACTTTCCCATCACACAGGTCGGTGATCGTTCTGTCTTCTATTGCCTCCTTTCTGATATGGAAACCTCTGCTCATTCCATGTTCTGTCCCCCCACCCCTCCTCCCCCCCATAGGTTTCTACAGGGCGCCTGGTGTCTGCCAGTAAACTATTTTGGGGGAAGTTCCGAAAATCCAGACTCACTGCTCACCTCCATTAATTCGTTCATTTTTAATTCCCACCTGTGGAGCCAACTTCCTGATAGTTTGTACCTGTATCCATCTTGTTCACCTCCTGTATCTTCCCCGAGTCCTCATTCTTCACCACATCCCTTATTTCTCCAAGTATCCCTCTACTTTGTCCTTCAAACCTCCTGTTGATGTATCCTCCCCTTTCTTTGTACTGTTATCTTTATTCTGTTACGTCCTGGTTACCCTTGCTCTCCACGAGCCTCGACATTGCATACTAAAATAAATAATTGTGTCATCCTACCTTGTACCTGCCTTTCGCTGTAGGAGTAGTTGACAAATCGAAGATCTTATGCTGGTTATTTTGTCATTAGAAGACGAATGCCAGAAGGTTATGTTGGCCTGACTGATGTCCTTGTCTGAGGTCTGGTTTCCCTCATTATGCATACGACATTTGAGCCTGGGGAGTAACTGCTGAAACCTATCCGTCCAGGTTCTTCCCGACATCTTTGCTCTTTGTTCCTTTCACACTTCTTTCTGCTTTCTCACATTTCTCTTTATTAACCTCCGCCATCGAAGATCGGAGGTTACTGTTTTAACCCCTTTCTGTTTGTTTGTTTGTGAACAGTATTACAGAAAAACTCCTCGACGGATTTCGACGAAACTTGGTGGGGGGATTAGGTATGGTCCAAGGATCATGCCATTAGATTTTGGACTTGGTCCAAAATCCAATATGGCCGCAATGGCGATCATTTGAAAAAAGATTTTAATTTTTTTTTTTTTGCATTTCTACATGTTTTAAGTGATTTCCAACCCCCCCCCCAAAAAAAAAAATTGTTAGAGAAAAAAAAATTTGCAGCTTTTTTTCAACAAAATTTCGATTATTTTTTTTTTTTTTTGGCATTTCTACATGTTATAAGTGATTTCCAACAAAAAAAACATGCCAAAATTATAATTTTGGCTGATTTTGGAAATTCAGGTGGATATACCCACGTAAAATCTATTTCTGTCTCAAGGAATCTAGTTATGACAATGAATTGAGTTTGTAAAAGTTAAAAGTAAAAGGGAAAGTTGCAAACTATAACTCTGTGAGCACTGTTGACGTCAAATTGAATGAATAGGATATCAGGTTCACTTGAGTGACCGAGCAGTATTGGCGGCGGAGGTTTTGCACTCTACCGAGTGCTCCCCCTCGAGTTAGCCTCCGCCATCGAAGATGGACGGAGGTTGCTGTTTTCACCCCTGTTTGTTTGTTTGTTTGTTTGTGAACAGTATTACGGAAAAACTCCTCCACGGATTTCGACGAAACTTGGTGGGGGGATTAGGTATGGTCCAAGGATCATGCCATCAGATTTTGGACTTGCTCCAAAGTCCAATATGGCCGCTATGGCGGCCATTTTGAAAAAAGATTTGAATTTTTGTTTTTGCATTTCTACATGTTTTAAGTGATTTCCAACCAAAAAAAAATATTAATTTGTTAGAGAAAAAAAAATTTTTACAACTTGTTTTCAAAATAATTTCGATTTTATTTGAA
Organism: Eptatretus burgeri; assembly: GCF_056783735.1. Taxonomy (NCBI): domain Eukaryota; kingdom Metazoa; phylum Chordata; class Myxini; order Myxiniformes; family Myxinidae; genus Eptatretus; species Eptatretus burgeri. The sequence continues at coordinate 49,761,733 of NC_140974.1, forward strand.
AAATATTTGAATTTTTTTTGCATTTCTACATGTTTTAAGTGATTTCCAACCCCCCCAAAAAATTTGTTAGAGAAAAAACAAACAAATTTTGTACCTTTTTTTTTCAAAAAAATTTCGATTTTATTTTTTGGGCATTTCTACATGCGCGTCGATCTAGTTTAGTTTATTCAATCGTGGTTCAGTAGAGTCTGATCCTTTTTGACCTACAATGAATAGGATATCAGGTTCACTAAAGTGACCCAGTAGTATTTGCGGCGGAGGTTTTTCACTCCACCGAGTGCTCCCCCTCTTGTTCATTGTAATTCGAGCTTTTTCTTTATTTATTTATCTCTCTCAGGAGAAGTGAATTCTTGCAGAAAATTTTCTGCAAGGCTCACTTGGCTGCGCCTGTTTGGGTTTGAAGGTAGTAGAATAGCGGCTGAATCGTGAATCCTATCCTCCTGATGACTCCATCTTTTAATTTTGCTTATTCGGGTTCCTTTTGATGACTTCCATGTAGTATTTGGTCTTCCAGTTGATTCAGTCAAACAGGTTGAAGTTCTCTATAACGTCTGCATTAGTTGATTGACATCTTCCATGGAATACACAATAACGTGTCCGAATGTGCATTGGCTTCTTCTTATAGAGCATACAATACATCCTGACCCTGTAATTAGTTCAACATTTGTAAAACGGTTCATTCGACCAGGGATAAAACGAGTTAAAAAATTGTAAAAAGCTTATATGCGAGGCTCTCCTTCAAACATCCTCGCAAATAACCATATATTGCAGGTTTTTTATCATAAATGCTTCCCATTGCTTGATAAATGAGAGGTTATTCGTGATTTGGCATTGGTGATAAGTGCATGAGTAAGGGATTTTGCTCATGCTAGTCATCCATTCAATGCCTGCAAACGATTGGTTTCAGACACAAATATAATGGGTTATTGTGCAGTCCCAGCAGTTCAAATCCAGTCGTGTCTGAAAGGATGCCAAGCTTGCGTTCGTGTGCATGAAAAAACACTCGCTTCCCTGCACAAATTGAATCCTTTAACAGATGCTCCATGCACTATATTGCTGGAACATGAAGTGCAGCACCTGGTTTGAGGAATTGCATGCACATTAGGTTTGAAGGACCACACAAAGGACAGAATGAAATCAAATGATTTCATGATTAAGATTACAAAGATTTAGGAAGCAACTTTTTCCATATAAACCACAGATGAGCATTTTAAACGTCAATGAGTAATGCACTTTCACTTTCTCATTGTAGATAATAAATAAATTATCCAATCACCGATACACCAATAATGTGTAATAAGTATATAACCAGGAAGGAATGCTGTTCATTATTTACCTCAATCTATACTATCACTACATTAACACCTATTTTAAAATCTTTGCTCAATTAATATACGAGGAGATATGTCAGAGTAGATTTTACATTTCTCAATGTTTACAATTATTTCTCAATTTCGAAAATTACGCCCTGACTGTCGACAGTACTGTACTTAAGTTTTCTCAATGTATACGAGTTAATAATTAATAGTATACATATCTCTTTGCATAATATTTTATTCTTTCTCAGGACATATATATCTATAATATATATATATATATATATATATATATATATATATATATATATATATATATATATATATATATATATATATACATTTATATATGTATGTGTAATGTGTATATATATATATATATATATATATATATATATATATATATATATATACACATTTACATATATATATATATATAAATATATATATATATATATATATATACACATTTACATATATATATATATATATAAATATATATATATATATATATATATATTGTCATGGGGGTGGCCGGGTTCCAGGTTAACCCTCCAACTCAAATTTGTTGGAGGCAGGCGGTTAATACCGACCAACCTCCCAGGACGGCTGAGCAGTTTGTTGTTACTCGGAGGAGGAAACGCTGATCGACAAAGATTTCAATACGTGCTCGAAGGATATGGCAGAGGGCAATAGTGGACGGCGAAGGAGTACTCAGAATGGCAGACAGAAGGAGGATTACGGCAGAGAAGCACTGCACCAGGACAACACAAGGAGGTTTAATCCACGAACCCATGACAATTACACGAATAGTTTCTTCAAAAGAAATACATTTGATGAACATACACAAATGGTTACAAAGACAATAATGGAAAAGGAAATAATACCAATAACAAACTAGAACTACATTGTCCTAACACCATCGCATATTCCCGCGCGCACTGCTTTGTCCCATTAATGCTCGGTGAAATTTTATCTTGCAAAATGGATTGACTATTCTTTTCTATTTGATGTGCTTTATGACCAAAGACTTACTATGTTTACTAAATCAGAAGTCATCGCAAGCATGTCAACATTTCATGAAACATTAATTTAACACTGTCCAGCAATATAGAACTGTGCATCAATTCAATCATAGGAATGAACTGTGTATAATATTAATTATAATTATTCATAATCAATTGGATAAATACAGTAAAACCTGTGACTGTTTGTCACTCATGGGGGCCACAATAGTAAGTTCTTTAGAAAAGAATTTACAATGTACAATGGTAAATACACGTTAAAAAAAGTCAGCCCCCATGACCCCACCCCCTCTGGCCCGGCCCCTAGGGGTCCATATCAAAAATCCGACAGTGTTGTGCACTTCCCCATACATATATCTACTTTGTCCCAAAGTTTCAAGTTCCTATTTCAAACGGTGTAGGAGGAGTTACAGGGTAAGACAGACGGATGTACAGACATACGGACGTACGGACGGATGGACGGACGGACGGACGGCGGAGACAATCACAATATTCCCGCTTTTCTTCGAAAGCGCAGGAATAAAAAATAACTCCTACAGTTGAGGCCTCGCACTTGCAAACAAATACAGACAAAGGGTAACAAAATGAAAAGAGACTCACACTTAAACTCATAAATAACATTGCTGGTTTGTGAGGTGTGAAGCACATCCTTGTTGACTGATGTCAGCAAACGGCGAGAGGTAAAGATTACTCGGGGTTGCACATCCAGAAACGTGTTGGACACAAAATGTTTGATTTGTACTTCAAACTTTCGTGATGATTTCCCTTTCCAGGACATCCTGATATGGACTGGACATTTGTCCGGACCAATCTTCCAATCTTTCGTTATGTTTTGAAACTTGTGTATGTATCTCTTAACTATATACTCAGGATAACCATTCTCACCAAGTATATTCATGATTTTGTCAATTTCAGCAGGAAGATTACAAGGTGAACAAATCCTCTGTGCTCTGTTAACCAGGATATTGATCAAGGCAATTTTGTATCTCGTGGAGCTGTAGGAGTCCCACCGAGTGTACTGCCCTGTGAAAGTCGGCTTCCGGTAGACGGATGTTGTGAAACCAAGGTTTGGATCTATCAACCAACACGTCCAAAAACATGCACAAGTTTCTAAACACGACAAAAGATTGGAAGATGAATGATGATGAAAAGATGAAGTTTCAAAAAAAAAATGAATGACTTTCTTGAAGACATTTATTCGTTTCGGAAAGAAATTAATGATATTTTTCTTGGATGGCAAGAAATTCTCTCACGTCCTTTGATCTTGAATGACCCGAGTCCAAGGTGAGAAATTTATCGCTCAGTGTGTGTGTGTGTGTGTGTGTGTGTGTGTGTGTGTGTGTGTGTGTGTGTGTGTGTGTGTGTGTGTGTGTGTCTTTGGCTCATTATTATTTTTATTATTATTATTATTATTATTATTTTTTTTTCAAATTAAACACCTGTCTGGATGAACCAAACACACAACTTAATCTTCTGGAGGAATCTGACATGACACTCTTCTGGAGGTGAATGTTATAATTATTATTTTATTAATATCATAATATAATGATCTTTATATACCCTAATTGTTGTTCACTCTTTGTGTTGAATAGAATATGTTGATCGAGTTACAAAATCACAAGACATCTGAAGCAGGCGACTGGGAAAGATCGTTCATTCTCGCAACTGAATATTTACCCAAAGAAAAATGTTTTATACTTTCAATCTTGATTAATTATATTTGCTTTGCTTTCAATTATTTAATTCTTAATTATAAAAAAGAATAAAGGAAGTGCAAAGGAGGGGGGGGTAGGTGCACTCCCTCAATGACCCACCACCGCCTCATCCAACCCCCCTCCCCTCCCCGTGTGTGTGTGGGGAAGGGTGAAGGGTGGGATGAGGGGGGTGGTGGGTCAAAGGTGGGGGTGCATGGGGGGTGGAGCTTGTGTGGGTGGGTGGAGCTTGTGTGTGGAGCTTGTGCGGATTGGTGGGGTTTCTGTGGATGGAGTTTGTGTGCATGTGATTTGTGTGGGTGGAGCAACTTTTTTTAATGAAATAAACGTTGTGTGTGGGGAACTAATTAATTAATCACTAATTATGTGGATATGATGGATGTGAATGTGGCTTATGTGGGTGGTGTTTGTGTGTGCGGCGCTTGGGTGGGTGGGGCTTGTGTGGATGCAGCTTTTGTGGATGGGGCTTGTGTGGGTGAGTTTGGCTTATGTGGATGGTGTTTGCATGGGTGGAGCTTGTGTGGTTGGGGCTTGTGTGGATGTGGCTTTTGTGGGTAGGTTTTGTTTGGGTGGGTGGGGCTTGTGTGGATGTGGCTTTTGTGGGTAGGTTTTGTTAGGGTGGGTGGGGCTTGTGTGGGTGGGATTTGCGTGGGTGGGGCTTGTGTGGGTGGGGCTTGTATGGGCATCGTCAAAAGGGGCGGAGTTAAAAAGGGGAGGAGTCAAAAAAATTAGATTTATCTTTGTCTTTTGTAATTCCTGTGAATAAAATGAACCTAAAACTCTTCCCCTTCCAAATCATATACCTTATAAGTCCAAGGAACTGTATCTATTACATCAACGATTTTAAAAAGTTCATTTGTCCATCGCTTAGTATAACCTTTTTCAAAATGAGATTTCCACCTGTATATTCTTACTATATCACCAACTTTGAACTTAGGCTTTCTGACATTAATCTCTAATTCATATTTTAATTTTGTAAATGTTTCTGATGGTTTATTATTCGTTGAGGTGTGAATCGTATCATTATACTTATATACAATGTCCTGAATTAAAGAAAACCATTGTTGAGAACCGAGTTGGGTGAATTTTTTATATAGTCTCTCTTTTAAAGTACGATTGAATCGCTCAATAACAACCACTTTTACTTCATTAAAGGTGCTATATAATGTAATTCTGTTATTCTTAAGATAATTCATAAAAATTTTGTTGTAGAACTCTGTACCCTCATCAGTCCACAATTTTTTTTGGTTTTCTCTTGCTTTTATTAAATATCTGTTGAAAGGCTAACATAAGAGTATTACCTGTTTTGTTTTTTAAAGGGACAACCCATGCATATTTACTCCTCAAATCAATAACGGTTAAAGCATACTTGTACCCCTTATCATTATTGAGTTCAATTAAATCTGCGGACCAGATAGAATCAACTTCCTTGGAATAAACCTTCCTTCAATGAAACTTTGTGATTATTGGTTTATGTAATTCATCAGCTAATTGTTCTTCAGTCTTAATGACATCATTAGAGCGATAATTTTTTTTGAATTTCCAAGCCCAAGTTTCAATTTAGCACTGATCATCTTCTTCACGATGAACCTATCAACTTTTTCTCTCAAGGTTGGATTTTGTATCAGAGACAAATTATACAACATTTCTCTATCGGCTTCATTTTTTTCTTTCAACGTTGTGTTATTTCCATAATCAATATCGTGCCTCATGCACACTTCATCAAACCCATTGAGAGGTTTGCTCCACGGTTTAGGATTGTCAGCCTCATCTAATCTTTTATCCAAGTTTGTGCCTGGACCACAGAAATAATTCCCTGTAGATGTAATTCTCCTGGTATTCCAGTAGTTGTAAATTTACTTCCTGATAAAAACTTTTGTATATCTCCCCCACATTTGTGTTTGGAGATAAATTTACTCTTTTTTGAGCCACACACCGAACATATGCCTTTTTGTATAACACTGTTATTTTTACTTTTAAAATACGAGATGTTTTTCGTATTAGTTTTTTTTTTTACATTTGAGACAATAACTCATTTATTTATGAGAAAAATTCCTACAGAGTGCGAAAACCTTTTTAGTTTCCAACAAGCACATTTGAATCTTGATTTTTAAAACATAAGGAATCCTCAGAAATGTCTTCACTCCTCCATTTATTTAAGAAAAAAATGTAAAACTTTAATAAAAGTCAATCACACCAACATCATCAATAATATAATCTTTTCCTTCTTTATCTCCACTTTCTCGTTTATATCTTCTCCCTGAAACCGATGTTAATAGTCTTGACGCAAATATTTCGAATAGACTTGCCAATTCTTTGTTTTCCTCCTCGGTGCATTGAGATTGATTTATTTTCTGTAATACCTTCGATCTTTTTTTAAATCTCACTGGTTTCCATATTTTTATATTTATTTATTCTCTCTCTTTCCTCCCTCTCCTTCTCCTCCTTCTCTCTCTTCTCCCTTGCCTCTTTCTCTCTCTTCTCCCTCTCCTCTTTCTCTCTCTTCTCCCTCTCCTCCTTCTCTCTCCCCACCTCTTTCTTCTCCCTTGCCTCCTTCTCTCTCTTCTCCCTCTCCTCCTTCTCTCTCTTCTCCTTCTCCTCCTTCTCTCTCTTCTCCTTCTCCTCCTTCTCTCTCTTCTCCTTCTCCTCCTTCTCTCTCTTCTCCTTCTCCTCCTTCTCTCTTCTCCCTCTCCTCCTTCTCTCTCTTCTCCTCCTCCTTCTCTCTTGTCTCAGTTTCTTCAACTCCTTCCTCATCCCTTATTATCCTTGAATCACTTACACCCCATAGAATATCATATATATATATATATATATATATATATATATATATATATATATATATATATGTATTCATCAGGATTTCTTGTTATTCCTGTATTCAAAATATTTTTTTTTACAACAGGAAAACAATAAAATTTCTTCGGAATTTCTAAAAGAGCCTTACATTTTCTTAACTTTAATTTTTTTTCTTTATTTAACACTTTAATTAAATCTAAAGTTGTCGGTTTATCAACATCAGCATAATGCCAATCTTTTATTGAAAATACCTCATTCTTATGTTGTAGAACATATTTATTAAAATAGCGAATTCCCTTTTCTTGAAGGTATGCTTGGACACAGAAATGATAATTTTCTTGAAGCCTTCTTGTTGTCATTTATGTATTAGAAATATATGACAGATTAATATAAGGACAGGAAATACCTCCCCATCTTCGTAGAGTTGAATCATTTTGTATTTCCTTACTTATTATATATAATCCTGTTCTTTGTGTTTTCATGATATAAACTATGGCAAAACCATTATTGATTTTACCCTTATTAAATTATTTTATTTGTTGTTTGCAAATCGTGCTTCCACAAAACTCATTCTCGGCACCAAGTGGATAATATTCTTCCTTTCGAGACTGATTTAATTGTTCCAGGTCTTCCAGGTTAATTTTAAATGACCAATTATACCCTAAATCATTCATATCATATCCCCATTGTTCTATTCTCAAACAAAAGATATGCCCTTCTTTATAAAATTTTATTTTAATTGGAACTGTGAATTCTGTATGACCTGGAGATAAAATCAACACTTCTGTATCTTTGAAAAACACAGCCGTTTTAGTTAAGGATATATATATATATATATATATATATATATATATATATATATATATATATATATATATATATATATATATATATATATATATATATATCTTCTTCTTCTTTCGGCTGCTCCCGTTAGGGGTCACCACAACGGATCAACTGTCTCCATTTCGCTCTATCCTCCACATCTTCCATTGACACTCCAACCACCCGCATGTCCGCCCTCACCACATCCATGAACCTCTTCTTTGGCCTTCCTCTTCTCTTCCTGCCTGGCGGCTCCATCTTCAGCATCCTTCTCCCAATATACTCTGCTTATCTCCTGTGCACATGTCCAAACCATCTCAATCTCGCCTCTCTCACTTTGTCTCCAAACCGTCCGACCTGCGTTGTCCCTCTCATATACTAATTCCTTATCCTGTCCATCCTCGTCACTCCCAACGAGAATCGCAGCACCTTTAACTCTGCCACCTCCAGCGCCGCTTCCTGTCTTTTTGTTAGCGCCACCACCTCCAAACCATACAACATAGCTGGTCTCACTGGCATCTTATATACTTTCCCCTTGCAGGTACCCTTCTGTCACAAATCACTCCTGCAACTCTTCTCCACCCACTCCATCCTGCCTGCACTCTCTTTTTCACTTCTCTCCCACACTCTCCGTTACTTTGGACGGTTGATCCCAAGTATTTAAACCCATCCACCTTCCCCACCTCAACTCCTTGCAACCGCACCATACCACCACCTCCCTCTCATTTACGCACATGTCCTCCATCTTTCTCCAACTGACTATCATTCCCCTTCTCTCCAGTGCGTACCTCCACCTCTCGAGGCTCGCCTCAGCCTGCTCCCTACTCTCCCTACAGATCATGATGTCATCCGCGAACATCATAGTCCATGGAGACTCCAGTCTGATCTCGTCTGTCAACCTGTCCATCACCATTGCAAACAGGAAAGGGCTCAGAGTCGATCCTTGGTGCAATCCCACTTTTACCTTAAACTGGTCCATCATTCCTACCGCACACCTCACCACTGTCACACTGTCCTCATACATATCCTGCACAATCCTCACATACTTCTCCACCACTCCCGACTTCCTCATACAATGCCACAACTCCTCTCTTGGCACCATATCATAAGCTTTCACTAAATCCACAAACACACAATGTAACTCCTTCTGGCCTTCCCTATACTTCTCCATCAACATTCTCAAAGCAAACATCGCATCAGTGGTGCTTAGGGTGTTCCAAAAGAAATGAAAGTTTGATTTTTGCTGCTCCCTGATTTTGCCTTTGTTCCAATACCGCATCAGAACTTATAGGTCAAAAATGAACAAAATTCCATGATATTTAGGGGTTCCTCAAGTTGGCACAATTATGTCCATTCTGAAGAGGGCATTTTGAACTGCAATGTCAAAAAGCTCATCTCGGTCTCCTTGGAAAAACTATTCTTTCATTCTATATGACTGCTGTGGTTTTTGAAAATATCAAACAACCATATTAATTGAGAAGTGTACTGCGTTGTGCATATTCGACGGCAAGTTGTCAGTTACAGTTTGGCAAATTTCAACAACATTGTGCAAACTTGAGGAACCCCTAAACATCCTCCAATCTGCTTCATATTTGGTGTGTATATTTCTATTGTCAAATGGAACAAAGGCACACCCAGGGAGCATGAATATTCATACTTTTATTTTTTACACCCTATTATGAAGCACCCTCGTGGTGCTCTTTACTGGCATAAACACATATTGCTGCTCACAAATCGTCACCTGTCTTCTCAACCTAGATTCCACTACTCTTTCCCACAACTTCATGGTGTGGATTAACAACTTTATCCCTCTGTAATTTCCACAGCTCTGCACATCACCCTTGTTCTTGAAAATCGGAACCAGTACACTTAATCTCCACTCCTCTGGCATCCTCTCACTTTCCAAGATTTTATTAAACAATCTGGTTAAAAACCCCACTGCCAACTCTCCTAAGCACTTCCATGCCTCCAATGGTATGTCATCTGGGCCAACCGCATTTCCACTTTTCATCCTCTTCATAGCAGTCCTCACTTCATCCTTACTAATCCACCCTACTTCCTGATTCACTATCTCCACCTCTTCCAACCTTCTCTCTCTCTCATTTTCTTCATTCCTCAGCTCCTTAAATTACTCCATCCACCTTCTCAACACACTCTCCTCGCTCGTCAGCACATTCCCAGTTATGTCATTTATCACCCTAACCTGCAGCACATCCTTCCAAGCTCGGTCCCTCTGTCTTGCCAATCGGTATAAATCCTTTTCCCCTTCTTTTGTATCCAACTTTTCATACGGCTCGTCATATGCCTTTTTCTTAGCCTTTGCCACCACTCTGCCTTTCACCGCCACTCCTTGTACTCCTACCTACTTTCTTCATCTCTCTGACTACCCACTTCTTTTTCGCCAACCCCTTCTTCCTTATACTTTCCTGTACTTCCTCTTTCCATCACCAAGTCTGCTTAAATTCCTTCCTCTGTCCAGATGTCACCCCAAGTACCTTCCTAGCTATCTCCCTCACCACTTCTGCTGTAGTTGCCCAATCATCCCACCCATCTTTACCACCATCCAACACCTGTCTCACCTCCTCCCTAAATTCCACGCAACAGTCTTCCTCCTTCAGCTTCCACCACCTGGTCCTTGGTTCAGCCCTCACTCTCTTCCTCAACCTCACCTCCAAAATCATCATACAGACCACCAATCGATGCTGTCGAGCTACACTCTCCCCTGCCACCACCTTGCAGTCTCTAATCTCTTTCAGGTTGCATCTCCTGCTTAAGATGTAATCCAACTGTGTGCACTTTCCTCCACTCTTCTACATCACCCTGTGTTCCTCCTTCTTCTTGAAATATGTATTTACCACTGCCATTTCCATTCTTTTTGCAAACTCTACCACCATTTGCCCTTCCACATTTCTCTTGTTGAGACCGTACCTACCCATCACCTCCTCATCCTCTTTATTCCCTTCCCCAACATGTCCATTGAAATCTGCTCCAATCACCACTCTTTCATCCTTGGATACACTCTCCACCACTTCATCTAACTCACTCCGGAAATCTTCTTTATACTCCATCTCACACCCCATATGCGGTGCATATGCGCTGATGACATTCATCATCACCCCTTCAATTTCCAACTTCACACTCATCACTCGGTCAGACACTCTCCTCAACTCCAATACCCTCTTGACATAATCTTCCCTCAGGATTACCCCGACACCATTGCTCCTCCAATCCACACCATGGTAGAACAGTTTGAAACCACCTCCAATACTTCTAGCCTTACTCCCCATCCACTTGGTCTCTTGTACACACAGTATGTCCACCTTTCTTCTCTCCATCATATCAGCCAACTCTCGCCCTTTGCCAGTCATCATCCCAACATTCAGAGTTCCAACTCTCACCTCCACACTTCTACCCTTCCACCTCTCCCACTGCCTCCAGACTCGCTTTCCCCGTCTCCTTCTCCTCCTTCGCCCAGCAGTAGCACAATTTCCACTGGTAGCCTGCTGACCACCGGTACCGGTGGCGGTGGTTGATAACCCGGGCCTCGACCGATCCGGTATGGAAATTCGTTTTGTTGTCCGCATAATGATTTGGCATAGGTTTTTACGCCGGATGCCCTTCCTGACGCAACCCTGGTCACCTCTTACGACACAAATGTGTGTGTGTATATATGTATATATATATATATATATATATATATATATATATATATATATATATATATATATATATATATATTGTGTTAAATCACTTAATCTCACCAAGTTATTCGCGTCAGTCGGGCTTGGATAATTTACTAATTTATAAGCATTTTTCATACCAATATTTTTTGCTATTCTATATTCCTCTTGTTCAGCCTGTGTCTTTGTGTAATAATTTGATAAATCAATATTCAGTTCATGGTATACACCAAAGATAGAAACATCTTTACCAACATGTCATTTATAAAAGATTAAATATAATCTCATTAAAAAAATTGTTTTTGTTGAGTTGAAATAACACATATAAACATGATTGACCACAACACTTGGAATTTAATTCTTGGACTTGAAATGTTTGAGAAACACCATTGTGTTGGAATATTTTTTCTTCAACAGGTGGTGGAAGACCAAAACTATCAAAATAATATTTGTCTTGACGAGAAAAATACAAACCCAATGAGAGCCTTTCCCATTATTATCTTCTAAGTTCATAATAATATTCTTTGTTTGTTCAGACACGTTTGTTCATTCATCTCTCATACAAATAACCACATTATGAATGTTTAATTTCTTACAATATTTGATAAGTTCGAAATTTGATGTTGTATTCTTTACAAATTCTTTAAACCACTCATCAATGCTCATTTATTTATTAGAAAGATATAATCCATTACCTCTTTTAGTTAATTTTACACCTGCTTGTGTGATGGAAGAAAGCATATCTGCAACTAACAATCTCGCTTTTTCAGGCAGACTTTCAAGTTTTTCAGCAAAATCTACAATTACACCACTTCCACGAATTTGTTTCTCCAACTCTTTGGTATGTCTTTCCAATTCATTTTGAGCCCGGAGTTGAGCCTTCCTTTTGTTGGCAGTTTTCACCGCTGCTGAAATACCACTCGTCAATGCTCCAACCGCACTTAAACCAGCAAATAAAGGAATTAGAAATGGGAGAAATCCTCCACTCGTCTCTCTTATTGAATATTTCTTCAACATTGGTTTTGACATTTTAATTTTACGTGAGCAAGTATCGTTGAAGATTTTCACATATTCTGTTGTGAGCAAAACATCTATTCTTACTGCTCCTTTTCTCTGAATTGTATTAATGTTAATCATACAAGGCTTTTGATTTTGAATACAAGATGATAGTTCATGAAGATTGATTTGATTAACATATACCCCAGTTGGCACTTTACTACTCATTTGTTTATCAAAAAAATTACGTGAGACTAATCAAAACACCATTATCTGTCTTAATCTGTAATTCTGTTTCTTCCAAAAGCAAACAATATGTTTCAACTTTTTCACTCTCTCCTCGTTCAACGTATAGGGAAGTATCCACTCGATTAGACTTTATAGTTTCCTTTTGAGCACTCAGGTCAATCACATAGATTGTATACAGACTTTTAAATGCTGTCATATCCAAAATGGGTACTTTATTTCCATTGCTTTCACACACCTTTTGGGAAGACTTGTGTGCTTCAGCAAAATCATTTTTTTTCCAATTAATTTCCAAACTATCTCATGGATAAAATGTTCCATCTGGAGAAACGTGAAGTTGTTTCACCTTAGCATTATCACTCAATACATTCTTCTTATCAGTGGCATTATCACCATCTGTTTTTTTAATGAGCCACAGATATCGTGGCTTTCCTTCCAGAACACCGAAGTTGAACGTGTTGGCATTTCCTTTTAAGGTAAGATACATTGAATGGCTTCTTTGAGTTAAGTCTTCTATTCAACATCTCTTCTGTTTTAAGATTAGGAATATATTCACGAATATACCAACTAATTTCATCAATAACAAATTTATTCTGAGCAGCAAAAGCATTAACAACACAAAAAAGCATTCTATTTTCATTATCATTCCTTTGGAGTTGAAATCTAATTTTAAGACCATACAGAACTTTATCATGATCACAAAATTCAAGTATACCTTTTAGAGGAACTGCCACAGAAAACTATTGCCTGCTTTTGTATCATCATTATACATTCCTTTCCTTTGACTATATCCAGGGTCTGTGTTTGTTCCCATTGACATATCAGGAATAAAACCTTCGACAGCCCCCTTTCCCATTCTATCACGAAATGAATATGGTGTAAATTTCTTCATTTCAGATGTAGCAGAGAAATAATCAACCGCTTCAACTTCTTGTATTCCAATGTACAAACGAACACCATCAAACATTTTCCAGAAGAAATCATTTACGAGTGTAGTGTTTGTGTTCGTCGCAGCGTTAGTGAATGTAAATTTACACAAGAAACTTTTGCCTCGATTCAAATAAGTTTGTTGATTATTTATTTCAAAACTTTTTGTGACATTTGCATTCCAGTCTGTTCCAGTTATTGCATTTACCTCGAAGTAGTCTTCTTTGTTAGAAGAGTTTGAGATGACAATGGTATCATCCAAATCACAGATACTTTCAATTGCTTCCATACTTGTATTTATTTAGGAAAAAAGACGTTTAAACTTTTGAAACCCTGACCCAAGTATTTGAATTATTTTCTGTCGTTCTTGGGGAGACAACTGAGTTTTGCATTTCTTAATTTCTTTTATTGCTTGTAATTTATGAGATTCCTTTTGGGCATCTTTTATACCCGTTATGGCACCCGCTACATTTCCCACAGCAGAAGCAGTTGAACCAATTCGGTCTTTATGTTTAAGAATAGTTGAACATATACCAATTACAGTATCAATTATCCCATCTCCGTTTTTTCTAAATTGATGTCCGACACCCCTTTTTCTCTTAGGTTTATAGTATCCTCTACCAAGATACATACCTTCACCCTTGTGGTAGTGGGAAAGGAACATCCCATCCCCTGTAATTATTTTATATTTTCCCAACTCGTGTTTCCTCACAATAACCATCATATTTATTTATTGAAAACTTCACGTAGGTGAATTCTGATGGATATAACTTCTCCATTAAAAGAAATCATACGATTATCTTGGTCGGTTATCCTAAAATTTACTCTGTGTATGGTTTTTCCTGACATAGGGAGATAAACCAAATTTTTGGGTTCCATATTGAATTTATAACCAATTGGGTTTGAGTATGCACTGAATGAAAATATTGTATTTGTTCTTATTCCATCATTATAAGAGCCATCAATCAAATCACAGTGAATTAATACCAAATTTATGCCTGAGGAGATTTGAATGACATTATCACTGTAAAACGTCCCATTCGTTTCAATATTTTTGAGGAGAAACCCAATAACTCTCAATGAATTATCAATTGTGAAATCAACCTTGTAGTTATTTTTAAGTTTAATCATTGATTTTGAAGTATGTTTTTGAATATCTATGACAATATTTTTGGTTCATCACCCTGTTCTTTCATAAGACGAGCAATTTCGGAAGATATTTGAGAAATCTCATATGCTCCGGGTGAAACTGTTATCGTTTTGTATCCACTTCCCGGATTATAACTAAACTTGTCATTTTTCTTGGTGATATTAAGTAAGGTATTATAAGTTTCCATGGACAATAAAGATGCCTCATATTCTTTTGTTGGGTCAAGTTGTAGTGGGTATGGGAATGAAGATGTGTGGTCACTTGTTATGAAATTAAAACTAAGGATTGTGCTTCTCATCTCATTTAATATGAGATAAAATATCTTTGTATTGACATCTTATATATTATTTCCGAGTTTGTGGTTTTGTGTCGTGCTATCTTCGACTTTGTTCTGCTCTCGAGTAACGTGATATTCGGCTTACATTATCTCAAAGACCATATGAGGTGCATGGTACAAAAAAAATGGTTCTGAAACAGTGAAATCGTATTCCACTTACTGCATTAAAGTAAAATTACTACTGATACTCTGCATCAGTTCCTTTCTCAAACACACCCACCCCATCATGTCGTGCAGAGCGCGGGTTATGCTAGTTTATTAATTATTTTCATGTTCATCAACTGGTCTAAAATGGCTGATGCTTCATTGAAACAATTGTTATTTCCAGCCTTCTTACTGTTGTTGTTCATCTTTCGGCTGCTCCCGTTAGGGGGTCACCACAGTGGATCATCCGTTATGATCCGCATACTGATTTGGCACAGGTTTTACGCCGGATGCCCTTCCTGACGCAACCCTGGTCGCCTCTTACAACACAGGGATAAGGATTGGGTTTCGCCATGATTCCGGGCTGCCCTACACCCTCTCATAGCGTGGCCCAGTGCAGAGCTCCCATCCTCAAGTGATCCTCCAACCCAAGCCTCCGAGTAGCCGGATTACAGGCGCACGCCACTACGCCCGGTTTCCAGCCTTCTTACTACCTAACAGCAATAAGTCTTTTAACTAATTGTGATGGGTCATTTGGAAGAAATCTAACACCTGAACCAAGGCTACTTCAAGCCTGAATAATGTGTTTCTCCTTCTCATTCTTCCTACTTTTACCAGATAGCCTAACCCATTGGTCCCCAACCTGCGGCCCGCGGAGCCCTATACTGCAGCCCGCGAGGACTTTCAAATCAAAACACATTGCCATGTAGCAATTTTAAAGAGGTTTACACAATGCCACTGCCGGCCGGCGCCGTGACCTGAAAAGCCTTACACAATGTCGCTGCCGGCCACTGCTGCTTACCGCCGGGAGGAATCAAATCAATTTGCATCAATAAAACTCAATAAAATGAATCAATTTTTTTTTCTGGCTCCCAACATCCTTGGGAGGAGTGAATGCGGCCCATGGGATCAAAAGGTTGGGGACCACTGGACTAACCCTATAATTAGGAGAGTCCAGCAGATCAATATATACTACATCATCCTTATTTTTTTCATCTCCAATGGTTTATCAAAATACTTTGATTCTCCCCTCACAGTTGAACCTTGTTTTCCATCTTTTGTAAGAAGAAACATTAATCTGGGAGTTTGTTTAATAGTGGGTTGAGCAGAACTTAAGAACCTTAATTCATCATTAAATATCAATCCCTTTTCTTGAACAAGATGGAATATTGCTGGTTGTTCTGTTGGAATGAGACCTGCTATGGTTTTTGAATCTGTTGAATATTCATTGTTTTGGAGAGCATTCACAACATAATCTGGGGGTTGATTAATTTCTTCCAGTTGTTGAAATAATCCATCATAATCATATTCTAATTCTCCTATCTGCTCTAATTCTTCCTCCATTATTTGATTGAAATCTTTTAACATTCGAAGTTTTTTGGGAGTATATTCTATTATGGGAACTGTGGAAGGATCTATAATTATTTCTTGGGAAGTTTTTAAAAGTGGTTTAAAAAATTTCTCTTGTTTTCTTTCAAATACTTCTTCACCTGTTAGTTTCTGTCTGCGTTTCTTCTTTATGTCTTCCTGTTGTTTTTCAACTTTTGAAACCAACTCTTGATGTTCCTTTAATCTTCTTGCTCTTTCTTTCACGTCCATTTATTCATTGGAAAATATAATTTAATGAATTGTTTCGATCAACAGGGAAATTTTCCTTTTATTCATCATTAAGGTAGATGTGTTCAAATAAATCCTTTTCGTTAAATATTTTATCAATTTCTTTATTAACATTAATACGAGTTGTTATCTCTTCTTCACTAATATGTGTATCTCTGCTTTTCATACGTTTGTGTTGAGTTTCTTCATCAACATCAAAACCGAATGATAAAATCTTAACCCCATTATCACTCAGATGTTTAATAATTTGTCTCATTCCTTCTGGATTACTTTCTAATAATCCAAGACCACCAGATTTTAGTTTCTTTAACTCACTCTTACAATGTGAATATTTTGTTGTACCAAGAGAAACCTCCTCAAATATTTGACCTTCATTCCTCAATTGCATATGTTCTCCAATGAAATATAGTAATAATTACATACTAGCTGAAACCCCATCACAGACGGATTCCGTTCATTCAACCACCCTCACCAGCTCACAAACACTCGAGGGACATGGACTGGACAGGGTGTGCTTGCCCCCACCTTCTCATCCCCCACCCCTGCCCTATTCAATCTGCTTACCCCGGCCCAAAAATGTAATTACCCCATCCCCGCCTCTTCACTCCCCACCTCCGTCTTTTGATTCCCCGCCCCACTTGCCTCTGGGCCCCCACCCCCTGTCCACCCCCTCACACTCAACTCCACCTCATTCAACCCAGCCCCCGCCCCCTTTCCCCCTGTCTCCCGCTTTCAATTTGCTTTCCTCCGCCCAAAAATTTGCTTACCTTGCCCACCACCTCTTCATCCCCCACCCCCGCCTCTTCACTCCCTGCCCCCATCTCAACGAAAAGTGTTTATTCTGCTTCAGCATTGAAAGTTGACTATTGCCACTATGCACGATGCACTCTTACAGGTACGAAGTTTCTTTCAGTCCAGGTCACAGTACCGAGAAAAACGTAACGCGACCGCTAGGAGGAGCACAAAATTGGTCCTTCAGTATCAATATATAGATATTACATTTATAAATATATATAATAGTTGTCATTTATATATGTAATTGTTTATAAAATAAAAAATATATCCCTTAATATCTCACCTTGTTTCACAACAATATATTTATATTTTTCAGTCGTGTGCTTCATGTAATCCCCAAATTCCTTTTTACTACATAATATAGAACAATTGTCTCTCCAAAAATTGTTTATATCTATTGAATTTAACTTGAATAAAACAAAAGTATTAGCATAATTTCTTATTGAGCGACGAGGGAGTTGAAAGTACGATTTACTAAGATAAATACAATTACAAGAGGATTGTCTCCCTCCTGTGTAGTAGCCATCCATTACCGTTTGGTTTCTCTCATTAACACAATCATCAAAGATAACGAGGTACTTTTTTGATTTATCCAAATCTTGGGGAGAAGATATATCATCCGTATTATCACTAAGAATACAAGTTATCGGTTTTGATTTCTTTTTATATCTCTGTGTATCACAAAATAGTTGTATTATATCTTCAATGTTGTAATCATTTCGTTTGTTTTGAAGTTGAAATAAACGGATTATATCTTATTTTTGAAGACCAGCATTAAAACCTTGTGAGAGTAGTTGATACACAGGTTGAAAACTTGACTTTGTAAAAAATATTAAATTATCATAATCCAAAAAGTTGGGAGTAAGGAGTATCTTTAAAAGTAAGCACATTTTTCCACACCCACTTGAACCAACTATGAGACATCTTAATGAATTTGGAAGATTTTTATGGTTGTTAAATTTTATCTTATTTTCCCAAATGGGTAAAAAATCATTCATTTATGTATTTGTAAAACAGGTTATTTAATTTACTATTGGCCTTTTTGAAACTCTATATTTTATCCTAAGTTCGGGTTTTATTTCAAGATAATACATTATTTTATTTATGCAATATCTTGTGTTGATATTTCCCTGAAAATGGCAATTGTGACTAATATATAACAACACTCCTTTGAACATTTCTCTAATATGTTCAGTTTCTTCCATTGTTAGGAAAGGTTTGTTATCACCCTCATACTTTACATTCATTTATCTAATCAATTTTGCAAAGTAATTCATTTTTGGTGTAAATCTAAAATATATTCATTAATTAGAAGATAATCACAGAATATACATTGTTTATCGGCTTTTGACTCTGTGTTTAATCCCACTCTATCACATGCAGAACAATTCTCAAATTTGTCATTTGGAGAATCAGGGAATTCAAGGGGCTCAATATCTCGTATACTATTCATATTTATAAAGTAAAACTTTGCTTCAACTAAAATTCATCTTCAGTACTTTCATTGGTGCTTTCACAATCATCGATAAAACTACTTTCATAACTTTCGTTTGAACACAAACTCTCGGTATCATAACTCTCTTCTGTTCCAACAGAGATACCATCATCACTCTCATAATCTTCAAAATCTTCAGTTGAATAATGACTCATATTTAATTAGTAGAAAAAACATTACCATCTATATCTATGTACTTTTTTTCATTCACAGATTCAACTCCTACATTTTTTATAATAAAGGTAATTTTAAAATGATCCTTGACTACTATTGAACGAAATGTCATTTCACCTGATATATTAACATCCTTTATTTCATCAGGATTTACATCTTTAGGGTTGTTGAAAAAAATACAAATTTCTCCTTGCATATTACAGATGGTCTTATCCTTTCTTTCTAAAGCTTCATCCATAAGGTTTTTCTTTTTTGATACTTTTCTTGTTTAATTGCTTTTTCTATTTTTTAATATATTACCAGAAGGAGAGGAGAAACTTTTGTTAGAGATACTTTAATTGATGTTCTTCCAGATATACTAAAAGCCCTTCCACAGAAGGAACTTTAAGAACTCATATTATTCACCATAATTGTTTTTATCCAATAGTTGTTATATTTATCTTTGTTCAATTTTACATCCTTGACATATTTCTCAGCATCTTTTACAAATGAAGAGATTGATTGAAACTTGTCTTTTGTGTCTTGATACATTGTATTTATTAAGTGAAAAAAGTTGGAGGATAAAATGGTTTTAAGCACAGATTCACCTATCAATTAAACAAAATGTTCATCAAGAAAATTTTTATTTTAAGAGAAGTTTTATTATATAAATATGGTGAATACAATGTCCTGCGATGTTTGTAATCATGAATATAAATGTTATAAAAAACACCTTCAAAACAACAAACACACATTCAATCTTTTCAGACAAATATCTCCACTTGACCAAGAAACAAAACGTGATATATGTGATAATGATATTCTTTTAAAAAAAATTATAATAAACACCTTCAATCACGCAAACACAAGAACAATGAAGAAAGGGAAGGTGTCACTAAATTCTCCATTGAAAACACTGATGGGGCATTTAAAAATAAGATTGTTTCGCTTTCAAGACCCTGGACTATCTTCAATCATGGAAGCTGTTGATATGGTTAAACAAAGTATTGAAACTATAATTAAAAACACATTAAGTGAAATGAAAACTTTTAAGTTTTATATGGGAGTAAAATTGAATATGGTAAGACAAGGTGATGAAACTACTCCCTATATGAGGACAAACCCTCACTTTATCTCATCGTTTCAAGATTTTGTAAGATGTGATGTTTACGATGAACTTCAGAGACAAGAACAAGATGTTGATAACACTGCAGTTGGTAGTGGATTTGCTATTACAAAAATAATCTTTTCAGATATGCACATCCTAAAATCAGATCCTCTTCAAGCTTCTTATTGTATTGATTTACCAAAAGGGATAAAACTTAAGAAAGTGGTTGTTAATATTCAAAACAAAGATAGTAAATGTTTTATATGGTCTGTTCTTGCTCACTTACATCGTCCACAATGGAATCCTGAAAGGGTTGAACATTATAAGAAATACGAGAATACATTAAATGTGAAAGATTTTAAGTTTCCAATGTCATTGAGAGATATTCCAAAATTTGAGAAAATGAATATGGGTTAATGGAGACAAACAAAGTTCAGATATTAAAAATTTCAAACAACTACATAGATGTTGAAACGCACATTGACCTTCTCTACTTTACTTCAAAGGAAAAATCACATTATGCTTTCATCAAAAATTTATCAAGATTAACCAAATCACAACTATACAAGAGAAAATGTAAAACGTATCCTTGTAAGAGATGTCTCAACTCCTTCCATACAAAAGAACGATTAAATCAACATTCGAAATATTGTAGTAATCATAAATCAACTGTAATCAATTTACCAAAAGCAGGT
>NC_140974.1:49787749-49835249 GCF_056783735.1 Eptatretus burgeri
AAGTTTCAGGAAGTTTCGATGAAAACTGTAGGCTGTGAAACCAAAAAATCCACAAGAAGAAGATGAAGAACAACAACGTGAGTAACACTGAGAAATCCTCCACGAGGATCTAAAAAGATTTTAAAAGTTGAAGAATATTTTTTCATAAGTTTTGATGTTGATAAGTTTTGATCAACTGCTGTTGATGAAGACTTTTCCACCACCTTATCTGGCATGTTTCATTCGTTTTTCTTGCCTGTTGTTTCTGTCCTTTATGACGTCATTAAAAACAGTAAGTTTGCTGTTTGGAATAATTTTCAATTTTGTTTGCTCAACAGGCAGGCAGAGGAAATGAATTATCTCACTGCTCTCTGTACATGTGCGATGGGGACAAACCCAGAGGCAAAGTACTGCTCAACTACAGGTTCGTTTAAGATTCATGTTCCACTTCGTGTTCAAAATATAACATTCAACTGAAATCAAGTTGTCCCTCGATCATAAACTGACATTTGTAGACACACAGACAGAAGTGAAGCAATTGCTTAAACCCACCTTTCGCTTTGTGTGCATGGGGTAACAACTGAGAAATGAAACAGAACATATACACCAATTCATGAGAGGAAACTGAAGCCCAAAGCGAAAGAAACAAATCTAAAAATATATAATATATACAGTATATCTAAAATCGAAGACATACACCTCGAGAGAATGGGTGCTAAGAATTAAAATGATCGCAAAGAAAGTAAAAGTCGATAACAAAGTCAACAATGGGACAAAACAAACCGAGATGTTCATAAATAATCCGAAAATATTCTACCACGAACAAAGGAAACAAAAGCAAAATGTATCAAGTCCCCCAGAAAAAGATAAACTTGAAGATTTCTTGAAAGGAATTAATGAAGATCCAAAAGGGCACATGCGGCAGTGGAATAGATCTGAAACTTGGAAAAGAAAAAGCAAAATCTAAGAGAAATTGTTGAAAAAAATAAAAAATAAAAAAACTTTTTAAAATGCCAAACTTTAAAAGCCTTGGCCCGGATGGAATTCCAAACTTCTGCCTAAAGCAACGAGATGCTCTCCACTATCATTATCCTCTATCATTCAGCAAACATATCCAAAGATGTTATAGACCAGTCTGTTCTTTGCAAAAGACTTAATTATGATTGCTTATGGTTACATAGTTTGCAGAATAATAATACTTTAGAACTCTAGAAACTAAGAAATTAGTAAGACTTGCTGTTAGGTTTCCAGACTCAGGAGAAAAGGAATCACAACAATAACAACAACAGTGAAAAAACAACTTTAAAGGGGAGTAGGGGAAAATAGGATGAAGAAGAGCATCGAGGGTTAAGGCTACGTTCCTTCGGGACTTAACTTCTGTGGCTGTGCTTTGTTTCCAGTAGTGCCTTCCATTTAATTCTGACGTCCATAGTGAAGAAGACCGGAGGTTTTCTTTGTGTGAATCTTTGAAGATTCTATGACTCACCAATCTCTTTGTTATGATGGCTCACCTCTAACCTGCTGTGTTCAGCTCTGCGGAGAAGATTCAGCTTGTCTTCTTACATCTACCCTTTGAGGTATTCTTCTCTGGTGAACTTTTTCGGCTATTCGTTGAGCTTACCTGTTGGACATCGTTTCAACGATGCCATTTTGTGTGTTCACGCGCCATTATGAGAGGCAATCTGCGTGCTTACCAGTGCCGATTTTCAGAGCTTATTGTCCGTGGAACGTCTCCTGTCCTTCAATCAAATTATCCTTTTCAGCTTGAAGCTTCCATCTCCATTACCAGTGGTGCTGCTGGAATGGTTGAATCAGGTTCTCCTCGATGCTTTGGTGATTCAGAAATTCACCTTCTGAGGACTACTGTGAATGGTTGGCTGTGTTGGCTTCACAATTTTTGCTCACCCTATGGAATTTGACAAGACCAACGGGGATCTCTCCAGACCTTTCACCCATTCATGATCTCCTGGGCATAATGTGCGAACTGCTTGATTGAGCTGATTTTCCACATCGAGAGTTGTGAGTTAATGTAGAGCTACATTGCTAATGTATTGTATTGTGCTTATGGTTGACATATTAGGGATTATTAAATATTTATTCGAACGTTACCCTTCTGTCTCTTGTTGTTTGTAGATTTCACTCCCAAAACAATCCATTGTCATCTTGTTTGTCCTTTCTTTTCTTCCGGATGCCTTCCGGGTTACTGGTGCATCAGCTCGTGAGGTCGACATCCACTGGAGAAACCCAACTACCTCACAAATATTGACCACACAATGAGCAAAGATATGTCCACCAGCAACATACAAATGTCTAACAGGAATCATCACAGAAATTATATACCACCACCGAGCAGACCAAGAGGCAAAACAGAAGGGATGTAAGAGAGGATACTATGGAATGTTAGACCACTTACTACTAAACAACGACATACTCGAAAACTAAAATGAGAATAACCAAATTGTCCACAGCCTAGATAGACTACAAAAGAGCTTTTGATCGTGTCCCACATTTATGGATGATAAAGTACATGCATCCCCAAATAATCAAACTGATTGAGAAAGCAATGAAGCTTTGGAACACCACATTGATATTACAGCACTCGCACTGAAATATCAAAATACCAGAGGTGAAGACATGGTGTGGGATCTTCCAGGGAGACAGTCTTTTCCCCCTCTTGTTTTTTGCCTGTCTCTGGACCCACTGAACAACCTCATTAATGAGCAAAGATACAGATACAGCTAACATCCAATAAAAGAATGTCTGAAGAAACAAGAAAGGTGACACATCTGCTATACATTAAGGATCGAAAACTCTTTGCACCAAAACGACATAAGATTGACAGAACTGAAATTAGTGAAAGAGTACTCTGATGACATTCAAATGGAATTGGCCTTGATAAGTATGCCAAGTGTACATTTGTACAAGGTAGGCCAACAAAAATGGACAACATAAAAATCAATCTAAATACAACAGCAAGACAGCCAGAAAACAAAGCATCTTACAAATACATTTGAGTAGAAGAGGGCCACCAAATATGTCAGGGCACAAAACAATTTCCAAAGAATATTATGGAGAACAAGGCTGATCCTGAAAACATACCTTTCACCAAGGAACAAAATCAAAGCTGTAAACCAACTTGTAACACCAGAGTTCCAATACAGCTGTGGAATAATAAACTGACCACAAGGTGAAATCAACAAACTAGATATCAAAACAAGAAAACTCCTCACTATCCATAAAATGTTCGACAAAAATCAGAGCATCCCAAAAATATACCTACGAAGACGAAAATGAGGTAGTGAACTGATGGAGCTCAACCAAGTGCACCAAACGATAACTGGAGGGTTAGCTGAATATGTGAAAAATTCAAAAGACTACCGAAGGCAATTTGTAAGCAAACATGAAGACAGCAAACCAGTGAAGGTATCTCTAACCCACGTAGGAAAACAATTCCAAACACAGGTGTGAATACAAGATGTCACATGAAATTGAAACAGCAACAAAAAAAACCCCAATGTTTGCAAAAAAAGTCAAAATAAAAATATAAAGCAAAATATCAACAGATATACACTACCAACTGTGAGAATGATAAAAGAGCAGGAAGATATGAAAAAGAGTTGGACAGATTGGGGACAGACAAAAAGGGCTGGATGGAATGACGAAGAAGAGATCAGCTGAACTGCAATGGAGAACGAAGCATTATAAATTGACAAACATCAAGGATACTATATGAATGGCTTTAAGAAAATGGTAGGACTGAGTCAACAGGATAGGTGTAGGTTCTGCAAGGTAGAAACAGAAATCACGAGTCACCTCCAATCAGGATGTGAAAAAACTCATGTCAGAACACCTGCACACACACACACACACACACACAAAGGCACAACAAAGTGTGTGGAGTAATTCACCGGCACATCTGTAAAAATTTCAATTTCACAGTTTCAAAAAACTCATGAAAACATGAACCAAAAGCAATCATTTAAAACAAGGCCGTAATGCTCACGTATGACCTGATTCTCCCATTGAGCATGAACATAAAAAATAAAGCAATGCAACCGAATATAGTAATTAGGTACATAAAAAAATGACTGCCAATTGAGGCTTCAGTACCCAGCGATTTTGGCCTAAACAACACAGAAATCAAGAAAATGACCAAATATCAAGATCTCAAGAAAGAAGTGAAAATATTTTGAAATCTGAAGAGTGCCAACATTGGACCAATGATAATTGGAGCAACAAAAATGAAAAAGAAAAACCTTATAAAGATCTTAAAATCCATTCCTGGAAATATGACCACAAACAAACCACAGTTGGAAGCTGTCCGGGGCTCAGTGACGATTCTCAAAGAGCCCTCGGAACAAAACTTTGAGAACAAAACTTCACACCTTGATCCAAGATTCGTGACCACCCTTACCTGAACAGAGCTAGATACTTCAAGACCTGGGAGGACTCCATTCCACATTCTGAAACATGCATATGGAGATAACAACCAATCTCACACACACATACACTGCCGTAAACATTTGTAAGTGGTGTCACTGTGTTAACAAACCTTAAGTTAAGTGAATTATAAAGGTTCTGCGTATATGCACATCTAGAAAGCCATTACATGTATGCTTTCGAAGCTATAGCATGCTTTCAACTGCAATGTACACACTTTACATTGCACACAATGACAGTTTTTATAACTCTCAAATGGCCACTTAACCACACGGTGGAAACGACTTTGTATAAGGTTAATCAGGCCTCCTCATTATATGTGAATTATAAAGGTGCACCACCTTGGGATTTTCTCATCCATCCATTTTCTGACCACCTGCAGTGGACATGCCACATCAGCTATCATGGTGATAAATTAAGGTCCGTGCACTCGTATTTTCACCACACTCACTTTTTTGTGGGCAGTTGTTGACACTCGTGGAAGAACTAAGCAAAAAGAGTGCGAGTTTTACATATGAACAGTGAAATATGAGGGAACAAATGGACAAAGGGGAGACAAACCAATGCACAATAGTCGGAAGAATAATGGAAATGAAAGGTGGGCATGAAGGATGGCATGAGATGCCATTAAGCATGGCATAATGGAGGGAAGAGCATGTTTAAACACACAGGTAAAGTGCGGTTTCCATCTAAAGAGAGAAAGTCCGGTCAATACGGGACTTTCAAAAGGAGGTATGAATGCGACAAGCGCTGTGTGCGTGTTTACACCAACTCGCTTCTGCTTTTCTTTTTAACATAATTTTCACATTTAGACAAAAGGGTTGATTAAACATAATTGTTCTGCTCTTGAATGCAAATCAGACTCACGGAAATATAGGAATATGAGAAATATCCTTGGATGACAAATTCTGGTTTGTACCATAACATGTACATACAACACGGCACTTTTGGAATGACGTAATCTGCCCAAAATGCTCCGTGCACATGTATAGGAACCCCAGGAAGCTGAAGAGTTTGAGGCAAAATATAATATATTGTGTGTCGGGGATAAGGATTGTTTCCTGAAATGGCTCACCAAACTTCTGAAAGAAGCAGAAAATACTTGGAAAATCACCTGAGAGAAAGGACTGTGCCTCTGCACAACAAAAGACTTGGAGAACTTACTCAGTTTGCTGAATGGGCATCTGCTCGTACTGCAAACTCTTGACCACGTTGGTTGGTGCAAGGCTGACGTGGAGGGATGTGTGTTACACAATCCATCCCCCTCTCCCCCACCTCCCTGACAGGTCGCTACCAGGGAATGGACTGTGTATCTGGATTAGGTTCTTCTGAACACTGATGCAAAATAAATATCTGGGGTTTGTGCATGACAGGGTAAGTTTAAAATAATGATATTTGCTATTAATCATGTTTGGGAGTGGAAGTGGGAGTTGTGTGAGCTGTGAGTGCTGTTATAAATAAATAAATAAATAATAATATTTTTTTTAATGTACACACACACACACACACACACACACACACACACACACACACACACACACACACACACACACACACACACACACACACACACACACACATATATATATATATATATATATATATATATATATATATATATATATATATATATATATATATATATATATATATACATATACACACACATACATATATTGTTTGCATCTGGGGCCACAAGATAAATTATACTAGATTTTTGCATATACTGTATTACTAAATGTTGTAACGTCCGTGTATATGTGGTGTGTGTGTGTGTGTGTGTGTGTGTGTGTGTGTGTGTGTGTGTGTGTGTGTGTGTGTGTGTGTGTGTGTGTGTGTGTGTGTGTGTGTGTGTGTTATATCAAAGGCTGACCCAAGAAGGTACTAACAGAATGTACTAACAGTACAGGGTACAAACCAGCCAACTCTTCGTCAAGGATATTTCTTGTATATCGTCTATTCTCGCGAGTCTTATTTGCTTTCAGAATTACACCAATTATGGTTAACCACCTCAAAATTGCCATTCTTTCATCTAAATGCTAAAAATTATGTTTAAAAGACGATTTAAATTACACATTTCATATCTGCAAAGGAAAGTTAAAATGCCCGGTGAGCCGAACTGAGTTGTTGTCAACACATACACAGCAAATGCACAAAAGGCATCCTATAGCCTTCATACATCATTTTGAAAGTCACGTATTATCTAGTGGCAGCAGTGGTTATGACACACACACACACACACACACACACACACACACACACACACACACACACACACACACACACACACACACACACACACACACACACACACACACACTCACTTCTCCTTTCACCAATAGATGCAAAAATCTAGTATAATTTCTCATGTGGCCTGGGAACCAAACAAAACAATATGTACTTACAATGGCACCAGCAGCCCATACACCTCCCACTCCCCCCCCTCTCCCTCCTCCTAAATATGATGAACAGTAAATATCATCATTTTATACTTACCTTGTGCATCAACAATTCTCGGATATGACCTTCCCATCGATGTTAAGAAGCATGAAGGTTTGGTTGGAATGCACCCGTCTACGAACCTTTGGGCCTTTCACAGCCCCATGTCGTCGGGAGTTTTTGCAGTACGAGCTGCAAGATATGAAATTTTTGGATGAGTTGATCAGAAAGATCTCTGATTATTTTGTTGTGCAGTGGCTCATAGGTACGTTTCCAAGTATTTTCAGCTTTCAAAAAATTTTGGTGAGCCGTTTCATGCGACAATCCTTTTCTGTTATATATGATACACATCCAAGTTATCCTAATGGACTTCGGTACTAGGGGTTTCTACGCATGCACCGAGCAATCTGTGGTGGATTACGTCATTTTGAAAGTGTTGTATTGTGCAACAGCCCTATTTGCATATTTACCATATAGGTTATGTATTCACTCCTTTTAGTCAGTCTGTCTGTTTGTTTGTGAGCAGGATATCTCAAAAAGTTGTGGATGGATTATGACAAAACTTGCTGGATGGGTTGGTGACAAGAACAAGCCAATTCGATTTTGATTCAGACCTGGATGCAGATCCAGCCTATCAGTGGGATGCAAAAGTAAACTGTTCAGCATATTTATAGTATGGCACCCACCCAACATATAGCATGTGGTCTTTGATATTCCCAAGTAAGCGCAAGCAGATAAGTCAGGCTTTGGTTTCTTTTCTTCAATGTCAAAGGATCATGTTGTCAAGCATGCAAATAGTGGTTCCAACTCATCTCAAGAACCTCTGCTATTTGTTTTCAACAATGCTTACCTGGACTTGTTGACTCCACAGAACCAATTTCGATCATTTGAGGCTTTAGGACACCTTTTGTTTGCACCACAGAGTCTGTTTTAGCCAAAGAGTCGAGTGTGATGGCTCAAACAGACTATCACGAAGGTCTCTTCCTCTCTTACGGCGATTTTCCATTTTCTGCCAGATCGATTGGTGTCACGGTTGGTGTTGCATGTGATTTTCACAATGACGTTCCCCATGGTTGATTTCTAGATGGATAAGTATGGTTTGAATCACCCTGATGGAGGTGTGTTGGCCTGCTCTCTGACCAACGATTATCATTTTTCATTCGAACTTCATTAACTCCTTCCTCTGGGACATGATGCTCTGAACCTCAGCAACGAGGATCTTCCGTGAATCTTTATTACCTGTATGTTGATCATTCATTCTCACGGATATGTAAGTCAGATAGACGTATCGGGAATTCGCTCAAACAGAAAGAGGTGTCCCATGATTTTTGGTGGTGTAGTGTATTGTATTTTATCTCTAAAAGAGATATCGAGCAATCTTGATGATAATGACGTCTGAAATAGAGGAGTCTGACGATGATAAAACATGAGACAATAATTATCTGTCTGTCTCGAAGCTACAAAGTTAACCAGATATTAGTTTAATTTCCTGATTCGAGGAAATATTTTAAACAAATACAAATCATTCAAATTGTTCTTCATCATCTTCATTTTAAACCAGGACAAGGACAGCTTTGAGGCCTCAGACTTTCGAGGAATGTCGCGCAAGCTTTTGAGCTGGCTAGTCTGGGTTCAAACCTCGACCCAGCTGTAAACTGTCATCCTGGTGTTTCACATCCGTGAAACAGCAATTCGTGAAACAGTGCGTGTGCCGTCCCTCGGAAGGATGTTGAGCCAGATGATCCATCTGCCATTACCGGATCTTTGTTCGATCTTAACGCTTTATGTTACATGGCGTCTTTTACAAAGAGTGGGCAAGTTATCTCTAACACCTGGAAGAAAGTAGAAATTCTTGCCACATTCCGTTGAATTTTTTTTAAGCATCCATCCATAATTTTAAATTTTTTTTTTAAACATCCATCCCCCTTCATGTTCACCCCACGTGCTATTCCACGTCCTCCTGTCTCTCCCACTCCACGCTCCCCCAGTTCCTCCCCTCTTTCCTAATCCCTGGCAACAACACCTCCTCCCCCATCCCTAATTCTATGGACCTCCATAATCCAAGGTCAATGCTGCAATAAATTTGACAGGTCTCTCAATCCAAGCTGCCGCAGGCAAACCTGACATTATCTGCTTAACAGAATCCTTCCTCAGTTCCTCCAGGATGTCCCCGATTCCTCCCATGGTCTCTCCTTGGGTATTGTCTTTTCCGGTTTAACAGGACTGAACCTTATTCAGATGGGGGAGCTGCAGGTTGTGTCAAGAACTCCATTTCCAAATCCGTACGCAACCCTTCATCCTCTTAACCCCCAGCAGGACGTTTGACTGCATTTTCCCCTCCCCAACCACCTCCTGTTGTCTGTTTGCTCAAAAAACGGGCTGGTACGAATCGAAAGCGGGGTGTTTTTTTGTTGTTGTTTTTTTAACCCTTTGTATGCTGTGGTTGCAGATTTGCGACGAAATAAAAAAATTTAAACAAATTTTTTTTGTTATCATTTTGGTTATTCGTCTAACTTAACACTCAAGTTGTGTCTTTTTGCAAATACCATTTGAAATTCACAGCCCGATGAAAAGAATTAAGCAACAGGGAACCGTGCAGCTGTAAACAACACAGCACGCAAAGGGTTAACCAAACGTGGTTAAAACACTATTCGATATGTTGACTAATCAGTAATGATAAGGAGGTTCCAAGTCAGACAACATGCATACGTAACATTTCTCAAAGTTTTATTTACTCTTTTCATTTCCAGTTGTCCCCTGCGAGACATGACGTCACATTTACTGCGAATAGCATCCCCACAAGAAAGACTAGTGTTGCCTGGTTTGTACAAACCAAGTGATGATAAATGGTGATGAATGTGATGTGATGATCTTGCCAAATGTGGCAATAAAACTTTGAGAAATGTTCGTTCACAAGTATCAAACCGCATCATTGTATCCCATTTCATTCATTTTTTTCATTACAGTTTGAATTTGGAATGGTAATTTGTGGACACCGTGTATACAAATGAAAACGATCCAAATCGAATCCTCCCATTAAAAATACTCGAAACCACCGATAAATATCACAGTGATAATGCTTCAGTCACATTTGGCTCGGCGGCCGTAGGGTCTAAAAAAATCTACGGCCACTAGCAATTATAGGGCGGCCGCAGTATTTCCACGGTCACACAATGTAGCAGTCACATATGTTTTTATTTTTCGGGGAGCCGCACGGGGTATTTAGAAATTGTGGA
Organism: Eptatretus burgeri; assembly: GCF_056783735.1. NCBI lineage: Eukaryota > Metazoa > Chordata > Myxini > Myxiniformes > Myxinidae > Eptatretus > Eptatretus burgeri. Next base: position 49,797,844 of record NC_140974.1, read on the forward strand.
GACCAAAAACGTGGGGGTGCCGTACGGTCTTTGATTTGATGTCGCACGGTGACCTTAGGGCGTCCCTGCGGCGGCCATAGAATTTTCAAGGCAGACGCAAGGTGCCCGCAAGGAGACCGCAAGGCGACCGCAGGGGGGCCCTAAGGCAAACGTGGAAATAGTGCGGCCGCCGTAATTTTTTGGGGGTTGGCAAAATTCATTTTTCATTGATAAGAGCCTACGGAAAACGCACGAATAACACAAGCCCACCGTACGCCCTACGTACGGTCGACGTGGAACACATCTACGTCATGGCTACGGCTTGTCGAATTGCTACGGCCAACCTAGAAATGAAAAAAGTTATAACTCCGCGCTTTAATTCCACGGAGACCCCTACGGCCTGTAAAAGATAGCCATACGGCGTAGGGCCACCCTGAGGCCACCTCAAAAACTCTGTGGCCGCCGCACGTTTCTGTCAATTCGCGGGGGGGGGGGGGTACCGCCGCCGTATCCTAGCCGTAGAGAAAATGTGACTCTTGCTTTAGTCAAAGAGCGAATTGGAAAGCAAATAGGCTGACTGATTGATTCGTGATGATGACAAATGGGAGACGAGAGGAAGTGATGATGCGTACGGATGAGGATTGAAGGAATTGGTCGGTGGGTAAAACTCATGACGTCACCCAGTCAATCACGTCAGACTACAGTGGGACTTTGAATGTCAGATAGAGATTGCTACAGATCTGTCACTGTGTGTGAATCCAAGTGAGTGGAATGAAAGATAAACATTGTGGTTTTGACATTGTTCATACTTTCCATCCAAATACGGGTTTTAACGATACTACAATGGATCCTCGGGTTTAAAGAAAGGAAATGGGTCAGACCCACAAAATACAGGTCACTTGCCATGTAAGCATTAAGCTTTCCAACCCGGATTTCTCCCAGTGGCACGTCCTCCCTTTTGGACTTGGCAATGAAAAATGTTCCTCTGAATGTCTCCTGTTTTTCTTCTGCTCCAATGAGTTTATCTGATGGCTCCAGTGGGTGCTTGTGAGAGTCAACATCACTCCGACTATTGTCAGGTTTCTGCTTCAACGCCGCAGAGTCCAGCAGCTCACTCAAGCTGACTGGCAGAGACTGCAAGCTGTCCCCTCATGTCAAGACTCGTCCTTCATTCCCACCAGCCTCTCCTGGAATTAATGCTGCCTGGGAATCCTCTCATACAACCTTACTTTCCCTTACGTACAGCATGGCCACAATGTCTTATCACCCCTTGTAAAAATTGCTATTGCCTTTTATCATATGAGCTGACAACACTGAAGTGTTCCGTAAGTTGTCCCACATACATTTGCAGTACTTTTACTTTATTGCACATTGTACAGCATATGTCACAAGCCTTAAGTGTCCAGTGGATCCGTTTGTGCTCCATCATTGTCATCACAGAGAAAAATTTTGTGCTATATGAAGTGGGGCATTTTCTGGAGCATGTGTGAGGTTATATGATTAAAAGCAAGTCCCACTTCACAAGGTTACGCTCACTCAATCTGAAGAAAATGGAAAAAAAAGGAAACGAATCAATACTCTGCACACAAAGGCAATGTCACAATTTTTACATTGGGTGACAAGACATTATGGCCACCCTGTACAAATGTATACCATCTCATCTGCAGTTATCATACCCATCCTCTCACCCACGGTAAACAGAATCCTGGGGTGAGGTAGTGGCCTAAAAAAACAACTTGTCTTCTCTTCCTGGAAGGAAAATCTGACCAAGGCAACCTCCAATCATTCCACAAAGCCTGGAGCAAGTGTGTATCCACTCACAGGAGAGCCAGAAAACATCTGGCCTACCTCAAGACTGAACTCTCAAACCTGTCTCCTTCCTCAAAGACCTGGTTGTGCCTTGTCAAGTGTGTCTCTGGTGTATGCTCCCCCTCCATCCATTCTCTCACTTCAAATGGCAGCACAGCTGACTCCGCACATGAGTGGGCCGAATGCCTCAATTCTGTGTTTGCGTCCAGATCTTGTTTACCCAAACATTCTCTCCCTACACCGATCATCCCGTCTTGTACATCGATCTGCATCCGGACCTGAACCAAAATCGAATTTGCTTGTTCTTGTCACCTTACCAACTCATCCACAGAGTTTTGTCATAACTCATTCACAACTTTTTGAAATATCATTTTTGGTTTATCCCTCAATGGCGAAGAATCACTCAAAAAATTACTGGATCCGGATTCGGATCTTCATCGAAATCGAATCAATTCGTTCTTGTGACACACCCAACCAGCCCACCAAATTTCGTCCAAATGCATCCGCAACCTTTTGAGATACCCTGCTCAAAGACAAACAGACAGCGGTGAAAACATAACCTCAATCTACCTTTGTTGGCGGAGGTAATGAGTGATTAATTATTTTTAAGTCCTGCACAATAAAACCTGTATACTAAAAGAGCTTAACAACGAATGCTTTACTGGATATAGGTAAAGCGACTTTCAGGTCACATTGTACAAGACCTTCATTTTCTGCTTGAAGGAAGGAACACTGCTCTCCCCTTTGGGCTGGTGCCCCTGCGTTAGCCTTATGAATGCCGTGGAAAACAAGGCCCTCAAAAACATTTTGACCTCGACCATATATACAAGAAAAAGCAATTTTGAGGAATGTTACTGATATTTATTGTTGCAATGTTGCATTGTAATGAGACAAGCATTTTGATGATCACTCTGACTCTCACATCACAGTCAATGTGACATCACAAAGGCAAACCGATCACAACTACTATATCAAAAGCAAAAAGAATGGACACCAAACGATACACCAAGGTAAATGTTATAGTCTTTTTAAATGATTGTTATCATACCTGCATCATCGTGGCGAGCTGTCCAGGATTGTGCCCAACAGCCCAGGAGACAGCTTCGGCAGCACCAACAATCTCTGCAGAGTATGGTCCCAATGGATGGATGGATAATTATCATACATACTCATGCACTTTGACACTCGTAAAAATGAACAAAAAAGGTTTACAAGTGGCTGTGAGCTTATTCCCTTGCAATGGAAACACCTGTGCAGTGGGTAATGAACATTAAGGTATGACAATACCCGAATGAGGGTTGGACTTGTTAGTATCCTGAGAAACTGTTCTTTGGACATATTAAATGGTACGAACGTTGGTTGCTGAGCTTTCGGGATTTCTCAACAACACAGACGGATAAACTTAATCACATAGTCCGAATTCGGATCATACTTTAAACATCATATTAGGTCCAGACTTTAAACCCATTAAAGTCTGAACCGTTGACGATTTATCGGCCTATGGCCAATGCACATCTGTGATTGGAGACCAGGAATGACAACGGATCACAATGGTTATTATCGATTGGAATGTAACACAGTTCATGAAAAATAAATAAAATGAAAAGATAGAGGAAATGCACAGCGACATGTAGAGATGACAATAGAGTAGAAGGTGATTAGAAAGTGCTGCCAAAATCTGACCACTTCCTCACTACGTCCGTGGAGTCCATATTATAGATCTTTACGTCATAAAAGCGTAATGAGTTTCGCACTGATCAATGGTGCGTAGGGCTGACACACGACCGAGTTATTTCAATCACTGACAGCAATTTATATCATCGAGGTTGGGGCGTGTGACAGCTACAAGCTACTTACTGGAGCCTGAGTGACACAGGCATGTGTGGTGTGGGAAACCGGCAAGAATGCGGGTGAGAAAGGAGGGTGGGTGAGGGTTGACGAGGTTCGTAAATGTTTTCGCAGAAAAACGCATTTATTAAGAGCAAAAGTTTGTTGGGGTTTGGGTACACATCAGGAATGTGATAATTACCCCGCACGTGCGAAGTGAAAAGTGGGGTTAAGCAGTTGGTTCACTTTGTCTGTTCTCCTGTTTACAACCGTCAGTTTATGATCGAGGAACAACTTAATTTCAATTGAATGTTACATTTTGAACACGAATCAGAAGATAAAAGACAAACCTTCAGTTTAATAGTACTTTTCCTCTGAATTTGTCCCGGTCGCACTTGCGCAAAGAGAAGTGAGATAATGTTGATGCTGCATCAATAGTTGTAAACTTTGGAACTTTATCTTCTTCGGTGTTTAAAATCTTTATTTCATATCAATTGAATTATATACTTGAACGTTGTGGAACAAAAATCACCTTCTTGATACTTTAACGAACCTTTTATTTAGCAGTACTTGGACAAAATATTATGGAATTTTTCCATCATCTCGACCAATGAAATTTGTTGCTCAAAGACCCCGCCCATGTCCTTTTTCTCAAGATTGTGCAGGGTAATATGTTCTATGAACTCTAGTTTTACAAGGACTCGTTTGTAGCTCACCTGGTTATGATAGTACTGCTATGGTTGCACAAAGAGCTCATGGTCTAGGAAGTCTTAGGTCCCAGTTTGTGTTGAAGGAGCAGTAATCAAATTTCCCAGTCCATTTATCATGTCTTGCTTTTGGGAAGGGGGACAGGATGAACCTTGATATCAAGCTGTATGGAACATTGCGTTCAATGCCGGCAAATCCCAAGCTCTCACAGTCGCTCTGCAAGAATCAGCAATCAAACTATCCAGTGCACTTTTCTGGACAGCCACCTCGAAGAAGGACAGTTCCTGGAACTCCTTGGCCTCACTATCTGCCATAACCTTTCATGGGAGGATTACATCACCAAGCTAGTATCAAAGACTAGACATCATCTCAGTATTCTTTGTGGAACTATATGGCATTCCTGAGCTGCACCGAGGTAATCACAGCGTACAAGGCTTTCATAATGAGCTACATGGAGTATATGGAACTCCTCGCTCTGGGCTAATACTCTTGCTTCCTACCTTGCTTCTCTTGAGATGATATAATACAATGCCTTCCTCACCAATGGAATATTGGAGGATTAACCAGAGACTGTCAATCTCCCACTGGTGGCAGCTTGGTGGACAATCTATTCTCTACTTGCTTACACCTGGTGTTGATCCTCCTGCCCTCTCCAAGCCACTCAAGGTCACACACATTCCTCAAGAAACCCTCACCTGCACACACTCCCCAAATCCAGGCTGCTTGAACACTTGCATTCATACATCCCTATATTCCACCAATTGTGGAATTGTCTCCCAGTATCCAATATGTTGAAGTCTGGTGTTGGCTTCGTGGTTAAGGTGGTTGACTTAAGACCTTAGAGTTCTGAGTTCAAGTACCTGTTTACTGTTGAATTAACACCAGGTGGAGTTGACTCAACCATCCTTTTGAGGTAGGTAAAGTGAGTACCAGTGTACTGGGGATACTAACCATTCAGGGTAACCTGTGTTGGAGTGGTGACCCAATCAAGGACTGCACTCCTTGCCAATGAAACTGCCTTGGCAGCCCAATGTGCCTTTACAGCATGAAAGGAATAGTATTTTATTATTAATATTGTGCAATACATTGTCTTGTCCTCTTCACTTCAGTCTTTCAAACGTGCTGCCGATCACAACCTCATGTTCTCACCCATGCACATCGACGATCTCTTCTACAACACCCAAATTATTTCCCATTTTATCCCTCTCCAGGTCATTCTTACCTGTTTCTGTGTTAGCCTGTATCTCTGCAATGTGTAGGTCCACGCCTCCCTCTCCCGCCCCCACATACCACACCATTTGGTAGTCTGTAAACCTGTTCCTCGTTGTCATTAAGCTCCTTTATGAGCCGACACCCTTGCACAGAAAGAAACCTCTCAAGGAGGGTGTGGACCTTTGAATTCAAAGAGGGGTTGGACCTTCCTATGAAGGGGATGCTGGACCTATATATCGGTGAGGGGTGTGGGAGCGTTGGACTTGTGCTTATTTGCAAAGAAAACTTCACTTGGATATCCACTTGACTGAAGAGGCTTCATCTGAGTCTGCTTTTTGTTCTCCCTCAAGCATTTTATAATGTTGAAATTAAAATATCAAGAAAGAGGCATTTGAACTTACAGCGCTCACATCCCCAACCAATTCATAAAACATTCAACAAAATCGTCAAACGCCGTTATTAAAATTTTTATTCTCCAATGTATTCTCTAATCCAATGCACCATACTTTGTGAGACAAAGTGTCGGTTTTACCGAAGCAGTTTCTTGGCCTGAGGTCATGCTGGACAGTTTGTCATTCCTCTCTCCCAGCAGCAGTTCGGGCAGGAATTTAGAATTTGTTCACGTTGCTGGTAATCCCTCACCTACTCTTCACAAAGGTCACCGTGGGATCTTTAACATCCACCAACTAATGTCAGCAGAGGGGACACCCAGTTGAACATCTATCCAAGAGATGACACACACATTGATGAATCACCCTACCCATGAAACACCAGCATGACAGTTTGTAGCTGCGTTGGGATTTGAACCCAGGCGAGACAACCACAGAGATAGAGGCAAGTGTGCATACCCCTCTGTCATCCTGCCAGCCCAAAGGTATTGTACAAACCCATGAAAATAAAAGAAAAGGATTTGAGGAGGCAACCCTCAAGTTAACCAGACTCAAACTGCCACTCCGTCATTGTGGTTCAAGCCTCAGCTCTGAATCTCAAGTCTTTACCCACCCGACGGATAAGGTTAAAAATAACTTTTTTTTCCTCCCAAACCACCAAACAATCCAATTGTTGAATACAATTTTTTTCCACCTCAAATGTTTTATAATCTTTAAAAATGCGCGAAAACCAGTGTACTGGGCCGGTGTATACCCCGGTTAAAATAGGTGTACCATATCCCTGTGTCGTAAGAGGTGACCAGGGTTGCATCAGGAAGGGCATCCAGTGTAAAACATGTGCCAAATCACTATGCAGATCATACGGATGATCCGCTGTGGCGACCCCTAACGGGAGCAGCCGAAAGAAGAAGAAGAAGAAGAAGAAGAAGAAGAAGAAGAAGAAGAAGAAGAAGAAGAAGAAGAAGAAGAAGAAGAAGAAGAAGAAGAAGGAGAGAGAACAAAGCCACCTATGACATCATCAAAAAAAATCACACTTTTTCCCATGGGGAGTACTTCACATATTCCAAGTTTAAATTATTTTCCCATTGAGCGGTTTCAGAGATACAAAACTCCAAAGTTTTTCTTTTTTTCCATCATGGCTGCCACACCACATGACCTATAACGTCATAATTATCATGATAACATTCTAAATGAGTCGTCACACCAATGGTGAAAACTTCCTGCAAGCAGTTGCAAAGAAAACAGAGAAAATTAGCATGGATATACGTACACACGTACTTACGTACGTACAAATGTACGGATGTACGTACGGATGGACGGACAACCTGACACATAATGGCACCGGCGACTTCCTTAGAGGCATAAAAAGATTTTTCACTTTCCCACTCAGGATCTAAATTGGCTTTTGTTCAACACTCGACCAAACAGCCATTAACTCACCTGGAAGGTAGATCTGGGGAGCTTATGGGATAGCGCGTTGTCCGTCCGTCAGTCCGTCCATCCTCAAATACTTGCAACTTCTCTGAAACTACGCATACGATTTCAATGAAATTTCACCACAACGTTCATCACCGTGCATGCACCAAAGTTTGCTCATGGAATGAACAAAATCTGGTCCAAAGGGGGTATATGGGGGTTGCCCCCCAAAAATAGGTGTTTTCTTTCTTCTCAGAAACGGCACATGTAATTCTGATGAAACTTGACCACAACCTTCATCACCCGTGATGCACCAAAGTTTGTTCATGGCATGAAAAACCAGAGAGTTGGTGTCAAAGCCACCCAATGCTCGCCTGTTTATACATTTATCGTTTTTAAAAGACTAGTCTAATAATATTTTTTATAAAGCATTGCAGTGAAGTCTGATCCAAATAATTTTAAAGCAATATATGTATTTGTATATTGTAATCAGTAAAAAAATAGTGCGGTAGATAAAAACATTACAAAGGAAATAACTTGCACCAAAAACTTTAACATTTTCATGCTCAGGCTCATGGCGGGGGTATCGCCGCTATAGCTCTCTGTTCTTCGAACAGGCGAGCTAAAAAACTTTGGTTTGAGGGGGTCTACGGAGGAAGTTTACAGGGGGGGGAGTTCACCCCATTAAAGAGGTATTTGCTTTCTTCTCAGAAACGACACGCACAATTCCAATGAAACTTGGCAACAACCTTCATCACCTATAATGTACCAACGTTTGTTCATGACATCAGCAAAATCTGGATCTAAGGGGATATAAGGGGTATTTGCTTTCTTCTCAGAAACTACCCACACACTTCCAATGAAACTTGACTGCAACATTCATCACCGATGATGTACCAAGGTTTGTTCATGCTATTTAAAAAATCGAGGTCTAAGGGGGTCCATGAAGGGGTTGCCCCTAAAATAGGTATTTGCTTTCTTCTCAGAAACGACACGCACACACTTCCGATGAAACTTGACTACAACCTTCATGACGTATGATGTACCAAATCTCGTTCACACCATTTAAAAAAAAAATCGGGGTCTCATGGGGTGTGAGGAGGGGCGGTGCCCCCAATATATGCATTTGCTTTCTTCTCAAGAACTACATACACAATTTCGATGAAACTTCACCACAATCTTCATCACCCGTGATGTATCAAAGATTGCTCACAGCATTAAAAAAGACAAAACAATCCATAGGTATTTATTTCCTTCTCCGTAACATAGTTTGTGGGTAATCCATGCTTACCAGTGTTTCCCTGGTTATATTATCCAGCCGCTACCATATGAGCACCCAGGGGTGTTGCTCCTTTATTTTTTCATTTGCTCTCTTGTTTGGCACAAAGTGTCTTAACCTCAGTCAATGGAATAAAGGGCTGACAGGATGGCCGAGACGAGAGGGACACACCCTTGCTTCGAAGTTGTCTCGCCTGGGTTAAAATTCCGATCCAGCTATAAACTGTCATCCATTATGTTAACCTGGGCATCCCATCTGCCGGCATTAGTCGGTGGACATTAAAGATCCCACGGTGTCCTTCCTGAAGAGTGGGTGAGCTATCGCCGGCACCGTGGCCAAATTCTAAATTTCTGCCCTAACCAGCAGAGGGCATTGCATCAGTGGCACAGCCGCACCCTCAGCCAATGATGCTACCCCACAGCTCTGCTGCATACGAATGAAGAATTAAATTATCAACAATTAGAGCGAAATCCATGGCACATCATCACAAATACCCACACTTCCCACCTCAAGGAAAGTTGAAAGATGGAAAACAGTTCCACTGTGAATGACCCAATATCTAATTTAGAGTTGAAATAATTTTCCTGTTTTGACCCCTGTGACATTACGTCCTCCCCCCTCCCCCTTGGGAGTGAAATGGGGGTCAAATCTCAAAACATTGTTCCATATTTCATGCGTCTCCCAATGCTGATTGCATCTACAAAGCTGCTGGTTGCATCATTATCTGGAAGTGTGGCTGAGCCACTGATGCAATGCTCCTGTTACCAGTAATCTGTTACTCATTTTGCCAATCACAGGAGGATAACAGGCTGAATCAACCCATCTGGTGACATTTCAACAGCATGACAGGGGGCTCAAACTCAAGACCCTAGAATCTTAAGCCAGCCACCTTTACCGTTAAGCCAACACCAGGATTAAAATCTCATTTTAAAACGTGCCCATAATTGCATTTTTCGGTACTCGAATTTTGACCCAGCCCAGGTGGTGGGGCCAAAATTACACTTCTCTTTCATAACCCCCAAGTTTAGTGAATTTCTTCCCAACCATTTCAGTGGAGATGAAAGGAGCCGAGTGGTTAAGATGGCTGGCTTGGGACCTCAGCGTCCTGTGTTCAAGCCCCTGTTGATTGTTCAATGAACACCAGGTGGGGTTAACTTTTTATTTTTACAGACCTTGCTCTTCCCAAGGCCAAAGGTCACTTGAGGTGGTGGCTGCAGTAATACATGGAAGACAAAGGAAAATATCAACATATGATGGGATTTGAACCAGGCACTGGAGAATCATCAGATATGCTGTTCAAGTGTTTCTTGTCCAAGGTAATTTAAAAATGTGTGCCGTCCCTCTGATGGACGTCAAACTGGCGTGTGATGTATGGATAAATGGACAAACAGAATCTTTTCCAATATCCCCTCGTTAAAAAAAATAGTGGGTATAAACATACAGGAATCAAAGGCACAACATTTTAGCCCTGGGGTGAAATGATGAAGCCTCCAGAGTTGTGTGATCAAACTGCAGGATTTCATGCAAAAGTATTTCAGAATGTTCTGGCTATTTTGATATCTAGTTTTTTGATTTCCACTTGTGGCCAGTTTATTATTCTGCAGCTGTATTGGAACACTGGTACTGTGAGTTGATAAATGGCTTTGATTTTGTTCCTTGGAGAGAGGTACGTTTTCAGGACCATCCTCATTCTACGCAAGTGTTCTTTGGGAATCGTTTTGCGCATTTTTTGGGCTGAAGAACTATGTCAGGTTCTCTTGTGAATCAATTGAAAAGGAATGTAACAACAAAGACGACAGAGTTAAGAAATGGAAGATGCATAAAAATGGTTTGATAAAGACAGCTAACGATGTTCTTGCATGGAGAAGACAGAAACAACCAGATTAGTTTCAAGAGAGCATCATCATCTTGCAAAAGCTCATCATGAAGCATAACAATTTACTTGTTAAGCGGGTGAAGACTCACAATCACACTGATGGGCAGAGATATGTGGTGCAGAGAAGAACATTGGCACTCGCAGTGAGGCAAGTAAAAAAATGTGTGGTTCCAACAGAAGGCACATGAGGTATGGAGAGGGATGTTAAGAGGTATTTCAGGAAGAGGAGCGTTGCAACATGCGAGGGAGATCCTACAAGGATTCTCTACAAGAAAGACATAGCCGCCACATATAGGATTCAGCATAGGATGACTAGATTGATTCCGCGACTGGCTCGACTAAGCGATGAGGAATGGCTGGAGGAGACAGGACTTCATACATTGGCTGGTGTGCCACCAATAAGACCAGGTACAATCAGGAATCGTGACGGCCAGCTCTGGATGGGCCCAGAAGAAACACTTCGGTGCTAACAGAATTATTTTGACAATGTTCTAAATGTGAAAAGAACCTTTAAGGAAGATGCCGTTCAATCAGTGCAACAACAGCAAATGAGAGATGACATGATCAAATAAGACACCAAAGACTGCATTGGAGTCTTCATGAGAAACCCAAATAACAAAGAACAAAGATGGAGTCATGATGTGGAACCTGGATGGGATTCGTTTTTCAGCTGTTCCTTCTCCACACTCAAACTCACCCAGGCAAGTGAGCCTGACAAAAAAAAAAACAAAAAAAAAACAAGAGTGAGTCACGCACAATAGGAAAAATACAGGAAGCACTGAGCAAATTGAGAGGACATCAAGCTGTTAGCAAAAAATGGAATCCTGCTGGAGATGGTAAAGTGCTGCAGAGAAGATATGATGGAGTATATCTTAAATCTTTTCAGGACTGTGTGGAAAGAGTGGCGAGTTCCTTGTGAGTGGCAGAATGAATTTTTGTGAGTGGCACTTGCTTATACCAATACCTAACAAGGGGGACCTCACACAATGCAACAAGTGGTGTGGAATTAGCTTGATAGATGTAGTGGGGAAGTTGTTTGCAAATTTTATTCAAAGGAGGTTTGCAAAAAGTGATGGAGGAGGTTTTGCTTGATTCCCAGTGTGGCTTACATTGTTGAAGAGGGTGTGTAGACATGATCTTCTGTGGGTGGCAATTCATTGAGAAAGCAAGAGGACACAATACAAAGGTCCACATGCTTTTTGTGGATCTCAGAAAAGCATATAATTCTGTTCTCCATCAGGCTCTTTGGTTGGTGCTGCGGATGTATGGTATACCTGATATGATGGTAAAACTTATTTGATCGCTGCCAGCGAGCGAGCCAGTGAGCGAAGGTATCTCGCTTACTCTTCAGGAAGGACACCATGGGATCTTGTACAACCACCAACCAATGCAGGAAGATTGGACGCCAGTTTGACATCCATCAGAGGGACGGCACACATTTTTGAATCACCTTGGACAATATACACTTGAACAGCATGCCTTATGATTCTCCAGTGCCTGGTTCAAATCCCATAATCTGTTGATATTTTTCCTTTATCTTACACGTCTTAAGGTATCCCCCCACTTCAAGTGGCCTTTGGCCTTGGGAAGAGCAAGTTCCGTAAAAATTAAAAATTAAAAAAATCCATGTACAAATTCATCTCTGACCATGAGACAATGTACCAACAAAATTTCCAGCTGGTCTTCTTTGCTTGCACTTTCTTGGAAAGAATAAAAATCACAATGTTGTTGTTGAGTGTTATGTTTTAAACTTCTTGTATTTATTGAGTATCGGGTCGACCACGTCCCTTCATCTATTCAAAATCTTCAACCGGGTCCACTGTGAGCCGCCAGTTGGAGAACAAATTTGATAACCCGCCATATTATTTGATTTGGGGTGAGGATGGGGAGGGAGACAATAAAGTAAGGTAACTATGTTATTTCTTTTCCAATTATTACTTTGAACAGGAACAGAGTGCGTAAAGAGATTCAGATTGATAGCTGAACATTCCAAGAGTACAATGAAAACATTTGGACATTTCCATTATGGAGAGAGTAATAGGTTAGCTCGAAGCCATTCCATGGCTAAAATATTTTTATAAAGATCAAATTATCTATGAATTGGTTTCCACAAAGCTGCTTACAAATACGAGCAGGATAGTAGTTGCTGGAATGTATAAATTACTTAAAAAGTGTCGGGGAAAAGTTCATCTGTAAAGGGGAATTTAATGAGGAAGAAAAGGGGAATTACGGGAAGAACAACTTTTCATTCAAATCACAATCTCAGGCCTGAGTTACGAGACGATCCATTAGAATCCATACCTGACACAAAAAAACCCATTCCTTGGACAAGTCACCAGACTAGGTGGTGGAACGGTTAGAACGTCCGCTCTGAGTATGGGACTCCAGCGGCTCAAACCCGAACTGAGTCATCCCAAAGACGTTTAAAATACTGCATTCCACTTCTGTGTTTGACACTCGGCATTTAAAAGGATAGAGCAGGGGCAAACACACATCTCATGGCAACTACAGCACAGGCCTTGATGGGTGGCTCCTCCTATGTGGAAGTTCCATTGAAGTTCCTCTTCTTCAACATGTATATATATATATATATATATATATATATATATATATATATATATATATATATATATATATATATATATATATATATATATATTGTTACGGATTCGCGCCCGCCGGCGTGCGGACGGCCACGTAACTCGAATCGCGGCACATCGCCCACCGGACGGACAATCCAGTCGTGACCCTCTCGGACTAACGCCGGGAACCAGTCACGGGTGGACCTTTCGGTCTCACCGCGATCGAGCCAATCGGCCCCCGCGTGGGATAGGGTTGCTCGCCAAATTCGACCTACCTAAGTACCCACACGGAGGGTAGACCAGGCGATCGCACCTCGCCGCAGGTCGACTTCGGACACGGGCCACTTAAGCGACCCGTTCCGTACTATCGGGATAACCGAGCGGTGTTATCGTCGGCCTCGACGGTTCGATTAATTATCGGGCGTATTCAGCCCACTACCAACCCTTTACGTGAAGCAAGATGAGGATTCAATGAGAGAAATGACGAAGCGAAGCGGGAAAACAGTTCAACATAAAGCACATTTATTCGCGATGAACGGAAAGCACACATATACAATTCCACCAAAAGCACATAGAAAAGAAGAAGAAACACAATGCAATTTTACACAAAAAGCAAATGTAAAAGCGAAGACACAATGCAGAGCTATCCGACTACCGAGCACACGGCAACACTTATACAATTCTACTTCACAGACGGCGCCGACAACACATACCCAAAACCAAGAAAAAGAACACCCTCAAGGATGAGGCGGGCCTGGGGCCGAGACCGGGTCGGGCCTACCCGTCTGATGATGAGGCGCGAAGTGGCGATGGTGCCCCAACTCCGCGGGCCTCGCGGACAGTGTCTGGTAGGGGGTGGGAAGGGGGCCCCCTTTTGTCGCACTATCTCAGCGCGGGGGGAAACAGGAGGGGGTTGCTGATGCTCGGGGAAAGGAGGATTTTTACTCTGTCTCGGGTCCCGCGACGAGCGTCTCCACCTCGACCAGGTCGCGCCGTCGGCCTCCCTGGTGTGCAGCTCCCGGCACCGACGCGAGCACCCCCTCGTCTGCCTTCGCCGCCGCCGCCTCTCCACAGCTCCGTCCTCTTCGCTCCGACTCCAACTCCAAACTCTTCCTCCTGCGAACTCCTTCCAACGCACACACGACGACGACGCACACGACGACACTCTTCTGACGAACGCAGCCGCTTATATCAGCCCCGTGGCTTCGCCTTTGACCCCCTGCCTTCGACCTTTCACCTCGCTCCCCATTGACCCGAGAAAAAGTGGGCGTGAATGCTTTTTGATCCATGAATTTGCATATAGCGACCGCCCTCCAACGCCCTGGAGGCGGGGCCAAATCGCCCCTCGCTCACCGATTGGACGGAACAAAAGTGGGCGTGAGTCGTTTTTGATCCGTTTTTGGAGCGGAAAGTCCGTGGTTTTGTACACGCTGTTCGGCGCGCGCCCTGCACGAGTCCAATACCGGTACCCACAAGCGGCGCAAGAACGGTGGCGATGCGACGATTGCGAGGGTTGACGGCAAAGGTCGTGGCTGTTGTGGTGAAGCGGCGCCGCGGTGGGTGGTTGATGTTGTGATGACTGTTGAGACGCGATTGGCGGTGGTAATCATGGCGGTTGGTCCAAAATAAAGATAGTAAAAGAAAAACGGCTATCCTGAAGAGTCGCAGCACGCATAAATGACATGTATTCCCACTAGACCACGGGTTTGGGCCTAACTACACATATACTTACCGAGATACCTCACCTAAGGGACCTGAATGGTGGTTTGCGAATTTGGTAACCACAACACTACCCCCTCCCCTTTTTACAGACTCGTCCCGAGTCGTCAAATTTTCGTGTGCCATCATGTGTAGTTTTCCCCTAGTACATTTTACCTACGGATCCCTGAGTGCGACATTCATGGTATTCGTGTCCCCAAAATAAATAACCTGAGGGCTGCGTAACTACCTAAACAAACTCACTCACACGGACGACTTAAATAAAATTGCCGGTGCTAAGACAAACATGCCGGGGGCGCACTCATATTTACAGTACATCTTAACCTTAACTTACAAATTTTACACTAAACCATGGCCCAGGATCATTGAACTCTGCAAAAAGAAAGCAGTTAGCAGGGAGCCAGGCTGCCCACATGCAGTCTCTGGCTCAAACAATGCAGGTGACAGGGAACGCGGCTGGCTGCTCACACGCAGTCCAAGGCCTTCCCTTTTGAATTGAACGCAGTGAACCACAACGGTGCTTGGGCTGCACAAACGCAGTCTCCGTGCCAGCTCAAGTGGCACACGCAATGAACACTACAAATGGATGGGTGAATGGATGGACGCAAACACGGTGCACGGGCCGCCACTGCAGGCCCGTGTTGTAGCTGCCAACAGGGCAGTTCTCGCAGCTTGCAAACTGTTGCCTTGCGGATCCTGGCGCACATGGAAATGAACAGGGGGGGGGGCAAAGCAAAAATTGAACGGGGCTGGTGAACGTGGGCAGTGGGCATGGCATGGCAAAGGCAAACACAGCCCGCAGAAGAAGGCCGCTGCAGGCAAACACAGCCGGCAGATGAACTGGCCGGCACAGGCCTTGAAGAAAAACAGCCAGCCGGCAGATGAAGTGGGCCGGCACAGGCCTTGAAGCAAAACACGGCCAGCCGATGGCACAGGCCTTGCAGCAAAACAACAGCTGCCGATGAAGTTGGCCGGCCTCTGCCTTGAAGCAAAACACGGCCAGCCGATGAAGTTGGCCAGCCTTTGCCGTTCAGTGGAGGTTGGTGGAGGGAGTGCGGTGGTGCTGGCCACTCGGAAGGCGGGCTCGGACCTACCTACCTGTCTCCCTCCCAACCTATCGCCTTTGCCTGTCACTGTACATACCCACTCCCTTAATTTGTCAAACCCCAATTTAGCCCCAACTTATTTTTTTGTTGTTTTTATTTTTACTTCCCCACTATAAATCGTCCCCTAACCCCCTTTATCGTCTTTGTTCGGCTAACCTATCCTGTCACCTAGCCTACTCCCAACCCCTACGTTCCCTTCCCGGAGGGGAATAAGGGAGAGCTAACGTCCTGTGTCGAGGCCCAACGAAGCCTCAGAATGGCCTCCCCAGAGTTCGGCGATCTAACCCAAAGTGGGTCCAGCGGCCCACAACGAGAGCGAGGGGATGGATGGTGCGGAGGAGTACATCTCCTAATCTACCCTAACCATTTAACTGTTAAACTACCCCGGGGCTTTCAACAAGCGCCTCTCGCTTAAACTATTGGTTCTATAAACCCAGATTCCCGTCGCCTGTGTTGGTGTCCTCACAATTTTGGGCCTCGCCCCCCAATTTTCTCTCCGTGCCCTCACACGGTCTCCTGGCTGGGACACGTGGCTCCCTTTGGCAGGCACGACCCTCTGCCGAATCTCCCGCTATGGCACCCACGGGCACTACACTGCCTCCGAGCCTACCAGCTCCCTAACACCGGGGAGTGCCCCCCATGGCACCTCCCCTGAAACGCACACGTGGCAGGCTGGCTTCCCAGGCCCCTTTCCGAGGGTCACCCTTGCCCACAACACTGCCCACGTGGCTAATGGCGCCCCGGGCCCCCGCACCAAGCAGGCACACCCGTGCCCACTACGCTATCCCGGCCCCCCATGGGCCCTTGGCCTACCACGGCCGACTAGCCTGGTGCCCGGGGTACCCACTCAGCGATACTCACCTTTCGCAGCCACGCTCCCAAGCCCGTCAACAGGGCTCCTGCACCCCTCCAAATGGGTTTCGAGCCTACATTCCCACCAACAGCAAAACGACCTCCATTTTTCAATTTGACTAACTCAGCTAACTCACTTTACTCTGACCCCGGGGTCCCTTGGGCGGGAGTCACTCCTCCCCCCAATCACTCATCGCACCATGCATTCCCCATTCACTCCACACACACAGACCCGCTGGCCTCACTCACTCACCAAGCACATGCTTCCAATTCACTCACCAACAACTCTTCAACACACACACCACTGAACTCTGCCATCCTCCTAACTACCTCCCCTAACGAACTCGTGCTCCCACGTCGTCCCTTAAACTATAGCACGTTCCTTTTAACACTACGTAGCTAAACTACATCCCCGCTGCACATCCACAAGTCTGTCCATGTCCCCAAATATCCCAAAAATTATCTCCCAACCTAAAGCTCACGAAATCCCTCTACCTAATCCATTCCACGGACTCCATGAGGACTTACCCCTGCCCCATGAAGTCGGTCTAACTAAGCTAACCCTTCCCCCTAACTAGTTTCCATCCTGTGCCCAGGGTCAAGGGGGTCTTCCACCCCTTGCCCAGGAATCCTGTGCACCCGAAAGTGAGGCTTCTTTTTTTTTTTCCATGCGCAGCACCAGCGCGGCAACTCGCGCACTTTGCACCTGCCCGTGACGTCATGCAGCTGCACGTTTTCCTCGTCCCTCCTTGGACGGTACCATCCGGCAGGGATACCCCTCCTGCCGGATTCCAACCCCACGTGCAGCCATGGCGTCACCGTGCGCATAAAAAAACCACAAGCCCCACGTCTCGAGGGGTTCCCCACGCGAACACATGTGCTTTGCCCGTTGGAGCTTCACACACACGATCGCGTGGAGAACCCGTCCGGTCCAAATCCGTAATCCTGCCTAAACTTTGTCCGTCCGCGGGATCGGCAAATCCACCGCGTGCGTTTCCGGACCGGGACTTCACTCTCGCAAGCGAGCACGTGGTGGTCTCGTGCGTTGTACAGCACGGACCTCGTGCTCACTGCTGGGTGAACCCGGCACGGTCCCCGAAACAACTACAGCCGCCACTCGGCTTTCTTTCCTCACATGTCGCCGTCGTCGCCATTCGACCCACGCACACCTGCGTGTTACGACGCTCACACTCCATTCCATCACATTCACCCCGGGAGACGCGGCTGCGTGCTCCCGCATGCCCACCGACATCTCCCTTACATACCGCTCTCTCACACACACGGTCTCCCTTGCACTCGGCCGTTCACCCACACACGGTGCCTCACCCACACACGCGGGGGCACTCACCCGCGGTGCCTCATCCACACTCCGTGCCTCACTCACACACGCGGGGGCACTCACCCGCGGTGCCTCATCCACACACCGTCCCTCACTCACACACGGTGCCCCATCCACACCCGGCGTGCTGGGAAGCACGCACTCCGGCACCATCGCCACCACACCACCCACACACGGGGTCGCCTCCACACACGGGGACGCACTCACGCCTTGCACCACACACACAGGGACAACCACACTGGGGATTCGTGTCCCCACAAGGGTCTCCGGGGCCTCTATACCCCCCAAGCTCTCCGTGCACCTGTCCACAGCACTCGTCCCCTCAACCTCGCAAAGCACGACCGAACTCACCTGGTCGTGACTCGCCTCAAGGGGGCATACTCCCTCCCCTCGTTCCTGGAGGAGGCTATCCAGCTGCTCGCACCGGGTCTCCACCCAGTCCACCAGCTCACCCCCATTATCCTCCACTACCTACGTGTGTGTGCGCGTCACTTACCCCGTCTTCATCGTGCAGTCTCTCCTCTATTTTTTCTGTCTCCCGTGTCTCTATACATTTATAAGTTTCTGTTGTCGTCACCTCGTGTCTCGTCTCACACGTTTTGGTCTCCCCATTTAATTTTTCCCTTTTGGTCACCGTCGATTCTTCTGTCACGACCCTCGCCCAACACGCCCCCCGAATTATTTTTTTACCCGCCTCCACCGCGGGCCTGTCAGCCGTTGCACCCCCTTCCAGCTCGTTTGCTCCCACACGTGGAGTCGTCATTCCCAGCTCCCTGGTCACGGCCTTCATGCCCGCCTGCAGGCATCGGCCCATGTTCTGCGTCTCACCCCGTAGTTCTTTCATTTCCTCCTTCATTTTTGCTTCCATTCCGTTTATTTGCTTGTTCGTTTGCTGTGTATTCGCATCCATCGTCGTTTTCACTTCATTTGTATTTGTATCCATCTTTTCGTTCATTCCTTTCATTTCGTTTTTCATTTCATTTGTATTTGCATCCATCCTTGCTGTCATTGCCGCCAGCATGGCGCAGAGCTGGGCCATGTCGGATGCACTCAGCTGAGCCGTTTCGGCAAGGGTTGGGGAAGGGTTTTGGTGGAGAGGGGGGGGGAGGTGTCATACACCGCGGCCGCTGCCGCACCCATTTCGGGCTCTGGGTTCAGTTGGGCGAGTTCGTTTTCCTGTACAATTAACATTTCCTGCACGGGTATTTCATCCTGAGCCATGGATCCTACACATTCTACATCCATTTCTAATACCCCCGGCTCCCGCTCGCCTTGAGACGCCATCTTGCTTCTCGTGAAGGGTTAATTTCGCTCGCTCGTAATTTGGAGGGAATCGGGGGTCGCTTCTCTCACCCCTGGACCGATTCCCGTGAATTTAGCTGGAGACAGGAGAGCCCGTTTTCCTGTTCTCCGATACCAGTGCCGCGAGGAGGGCGATGGATTTGTATCGCACGAGTTGACACCAGTGTTACAGATTCGCGCCCGCCGGCGTGCGGACGGCCACGTAACTCGAATCGCGGCACGTCGCCCACCGGACGGACAATCCAGTCGTGACCCTCTCGGACTAACGCCGGGAACCAGTCACGGGTGGACCTTTCGGTCTCACCGCGATCGAGCCAATCGGCCCCCGCGTGGGATAGGGTTGCTCGCCAAATTCGACCTACCTAAGTACCCACACGGAGGGTATACCGGGCGATCGCACCTCGCCGCAGGTCGACTTCGGACACGGGCCACTTAAGCGACCCGTTCCGTACTATCGGGATAACCGAGCGGTGTTATCGTCGGCCTCGACGGTTCGATTAATTATCGGGCGTATTCAGCCCACTACCAACCCTTTACGTGAAGCAAGATGAGGATTCAATGAGAGAAATGACGAAGCGAAGCGGGAAAACAGTTCAACATAAAGCACATTTATTCGCGATGAACGGAAAGCACACATATACAATTCCACCAAAAGCACATAGAAAAGAAGAAGAAACACAATGCAATTTTACACA
The DNA here is from genome assembly GCF_056783735.1 of Eptatretus burgeri. Lineage (NCBI taxonomy): Eukaryota > Metazoa > Chordata > Myxini > Myxiniformes > Myxinidae > Eptatretus > Eptatretus burgeri. Next base: position 49,817,934 of record NC_140974.1, read on the forward strand.
AAAAGCAAATGTAAAAGCGAAGACACAATGCAGAGCTATCCGACTACCGAGCACACGGCAACACTTATACAATTCTACTTCACAGACGGCGCCGACAACACATACCCAAAACCAAGAAAAAGAACACCCTCAAGGATGAGGCGGGCCTGGGGCCGAGACCGGGTCGGGCCTACCCGTCTGATGATGAGGCACGAAGTGGCGATGGTGCCCCAACTCCGCGGGCCTCGCGGACAGTGTCTGGTAGGGGGTGGGAAGGGGGCCTCCTTTTGTCGCACTATCTCAGCGTGGGGGGAAACAGGAGGGGTTGCTGATGCTCGGGGAAAGGAGGATTTTTACTCTGTCTCGGGTCCCGCGACGAGCGTCTCCACCTCGACCAGGTCGCGCCGTCGGCCTCCCTGGTGTGCAGCTCCCGGCACCGACGCGAGCACCCCCTCGTCTGCCTTCACCGCCGCCGCCTCTCCACAGCTCCGTCCTCTTCGCTCCGACTCCAACTCCGAACTCTTCCTCCTGCGAAGTCCTTCCAACGCACACACGACGACGACGCACACGACGACACTCTTCTGACGAACGCAGCCGCTTATATCAGCCCCGTGGCTTCGCCTTTGACCCCCTGCCTTCGACCTTTCACCTCGCTCCCCATTGGCCCGAGAAAGAGTGGGCGTGAATGCTTTTTGATCCATGAATTTGCATATAGCGACCGCCCTCCAACGCCCTGGAGGCGGGGCCAAATCGCCCCTCGCTCACCGATTGGACGGAACAAAAGTGGGCGTGAGTCGTTTTTGATCCGTTTTTGGAGCGGAAAGTCCGTGGTTTTGTACACGCTGTTCGGCGCGCGCCCTGCACGAGTCCAATACCGGTACCCACAAGCGGCGCAAGAACGGTGTCGATGCGACGGTTGCGAGGGTTGACGGTAAAGGTCGTGGCTGTTGTGGTGAAGCGGCGCAGCGGTGGGTGGTTGATGTTGTGATGACTGTTGAGACGCGGTTGGCGGTGGTAATCATGGCGGTTGGTCCAAAATAAAGATAGTAAAAGAAAAACGGCTATCCTGAAGAGTCGCAGCACGCATAAATGACATGTATTCCCACTAGACCACGGGTTTGGGCCTAACTACACATATACTTACTACCGAGATACCTCACCTAAGGGACCTGAATGGTGGTTTGCGAATTTGGTAACCACAACAATATATATATATATATATATATATATATATATATTGGAGGGAAAGTATGTGCGTATGTATGTATCATCGAGTCCTCTAATCGAGGAAGCTCAAACTTTCAGAGATTAATGAGGGCACCCTGAGCTTGTGCCTGAGCAAGTTTTGTTTGATACCATCAAGTTTTGACGAAAAAAAAAATTGCCATTGGATCAGGAAGTGCTATCAAGAGCTCAACACCAAAAATCAAATTTGAAAACAAAACTGAATATTATTTTGATAATGTAGTCGATCAAGAAATTCTGTAATTTAAGCTTCCATCAAATTAATTCTTACGTACTTCGTGTGAAAACTCCACTTTGGAGTTATGAAGAGTTCTCGTAATTTGGTGTGAGTAACTAGGCTGAAGGCCCAGACGAAGTGTTCTTCAGGACCAAGTAAATATTCCGCTTGTAGGGTGGGTATTATTTGTATGTATATATATATATATATATATATATATATATATATATATATATATATATATATATATATATATATATATATATATATATATACATATATATATATATATATATATATATATACATATATATATATATATATATATATATATATATATATACATATATATATATATATATGAGCAAATGTTTATATGTCTGTATGTTCACTCGACACCCATTGCTTGCACAGGTGGCCTGACACCACCCACAATTGTAACATGAAAAAAAAATCACATGTCTGCCATTTTCGTCAGCCGAAGACATCTTCGGAAGTGTCAAATTCATAATCGCCATGCCCTCCCGATAAGTTTTCCATTCAGTGTGAAACAACCAAAGTGACTATTAAAAGGATCATCAAATATTGAAAGGTTGGAGCTCATAGGCATCATGGGTCTTGTAACGTGGACAGTACTTTGAGGCATCATGCTTCAGGCCTCTGGTGTCAGCCTATGGGCCAGTACAATTGGAATTATCTGACCTATATAACCACGATGTATTACATGCACATAAGCAGTATGCATGGTTTTGCTCCATGAACGTAACCGGATTTTGTTTTTATTTTTGGGAGTGATCGAGACAGTGGTCTGTTGCCTATACACCGCCCAAACAAATAGATGTGTCAGAAGAACGTGTTGGACACTGAATGAGATTAACCAAAGGGCAGGTTCTCTGCTGGTGTAATCAATTAAAATGGGACATTATATGGAAGTAAGATGTCCTGCTCCTCGAATTGAAGATGGCGTTGGTGTTTGAGGGAAACCATTAAGCTGGCTGTCATTGTCGTTCGCAAAAGCATATTAATTGTCCCAGCATTCAGATATTAATTTGGCCACACTGGTTGGATCACTTGTGAGACACGGGTGTCCCTGCATATTCAGACTTCAATTTGGGATTTGTTTACCTTGCAAACTCTTCATCAAAAGACACTCTGGGATCTTTTATGTCCACCTCACATAAGGCTGGAAGACGGGACACCCAGCTTAATGTCAATCAGAAAGACAGCACACACATCAATTTATCACCCTGCTTGCAAAACACCAATCCAGCAGTTTATGGTCAGGTCAGGAATCGAACCCCTACTCAACAGCACCGAATGTAAGTGCGCTCCCTCTGCACCATCGTATCATACAGCTGGCTGTACCATCTGTTAGCACTCACTTGTGAGCACTAAAAATCCCACTGCGGCTTTCCAAAAGAGAAGGCTATTGTTTGCCGGTACCTCGGCCAAATGATCAATTGCTGCTCCAACCTACAAAGGAGGAGCTGATTTCAGGAGCACAGGTGTACCCTTGCATCGAGCAACCGGGGGGGGGGGGCAGAATTTGCAAATGTATCACCTGTGCATTCGCTCGACGTGTAATGCTTTTGAAGTTTTTTTGTTTGCATTTCATTTTTTAAGGAACTTGTGCAATGCACACACCCTGTCGGGTTGGGCTTGCTCCTGTCAAACTGAAATCATTTTCTTACAATGGCAAGTACAAATTCGGTCTGTATGATAAACTCTCAGCACGTATAGGTGCCGTGGAAGTAAGGTTTCGCCTCTCATTTATTTTCTTGTCTCCTTATTACTTTAATTGAGGGCATTAATATACCAATTACGGTGATGGAGTGCCGACGAAGCAATGTTGTGGGCTCGCTGTACTTACCAACGATAAATGAAACGAGAAGAATTGGAAAATGAAAAGAAAACTTCCAGATGAAGCTAAAACTTAATGACAAATGACAGAATTCAACGATTAGAACTCTGGGTTAGACTTTTTCTAACCTGATCGTGACTAGTTGTGATCTTAGCCGCACACAAGCATTCCACATTATGAGTAGGATTTACAAAGAGTATCATTTGGGAAAAGAGAATCCTATAATTTTCCTGAATCCTCTTAAACTTTGTCCAGTGAGGTATGGTCTCAGCCTTCCCCGTAGATTTACAAGGACACAGGGGAAGCCATTTGGCCCAGCAGGCCTGTGCCATTATCTACACAACATCATTCTGACCAAGTACAAGTGGTGGGAATTACATATTCACCCCAAAAGAATAACTTGACAATGGACCAGGAACAAGATGGCCTACTCTTTTCAAAAAGTCTCATGGACCTATTTATTAGGTGTACAGCTCAAGCGCATATGGGACTGCCGCATACATGTTCCACTGTGAAGGACATGCTCCAAAATGCTGCATCCTCCCCCTTTCCCCCCCCTGATTTTAGTAAAAGGGCAGTATTGATGTCCGACACTGTTGTGAATAGAAACCAGGCATCACATATCAACAGTGAGCATGCAACTAATTTAGCTTTATGCACTATTCAAAAAAGATATCATGGAGTTTGGTAGTACTCCATATAGAGGGATGATACAGAAAAAAAATGGCCGCCCATTTAAATGTCTACACTCCTAAAGCCGAAACTATGCTCATAAACTCCGAAAGAGTATTTAAACACCATGACTTTTATTCTGGAGTGCTTTCTGAACTACTAAGACTTTAAAATATTCCAAAATACATCATTAAAGTGCCACATCAAGAGATTGGTAAATCGCCAATTTGTCCTTCTTCATAAAATTCTCCTTCTCCTTCTTCTTCCTCATATTCTGCTTCTTTCCCTCTCAAAACAATGTCAAACTGTAGCCCAACCTACCTCAATAACTGCTGAAGCCATGATGGTGATTCCAATCCGAGGAAGTTACCTTGTCTCTGGGCGAATGCACAGAACCCAAAATTTTAAAATATATAAAATATGAATCGTTTTATTCAGAAAAGAAATCGAATGTAAATGTGGACTCAACAAAACCAGCCCGAGATCATAAGGTGGGGAAATGGACAGTGGACAAAACCATTCCAAAAGCAATACATATCCAAACCAACCCCCAAATCAACTCAAACAAGTATTAAAACAATTCAATAACAGAGATGGATTTAATCCAGATTAAAATAACAAAATATATAAAAAAATTAAGCATTTTATTAATTTGAAAACGATATTTGCATTGACGTTTTTGCACTGATATGTGGAAATCCACATAGGGGACTGATTCAAAAGCCAGAATTGAGGTGGGGGAGGGAGGGGGTAGAATGTACCACAAGCCAAATCTAAAAACAAAGGTGGGTATTAAATCCATACCAAAACAACAAAATATGTGAAACATTACGCATTTTATTACTGACAAAAAATTGCAGAAACAAGAAAAAGAATTTTTTTTTTAAAGAAAAATGTAAAACCATAGAAGGATGTAATCTCAAAAAACACAACCAAACAAGGAAGGGACAACTCATTAGGATGCCACAATACGACACCACAACCTTCTTATGGATTAGCATCACGACATCTTTTGGCATACATATGCCAAAACATTCCGATGTATTATATTATATATAATCTCCGATGGAGATGGAGCGATGGAGCGATGTATTATTATATATATATATATATATATATATATATATATATATATATATATATATATATATATATATATATATATATATATATATATATATATATATATATATATATATATACCAGTCCGATATTGAACTATGTATGCATGTATGTGTGGATGGACTGCCTTTGCCCCATTTGGTTGGACAGCGGGCCGGACTCCACCTACAATTGTAACCTGAAAAAAAATCTTACATCCATCATTTTGTGAAGGTGCATATGGCATTGGCCTCTGGTGTCAGCCCATGACCAAAGCTGTTGTCAGCCCATGACCAAATGACCAAAGGCAAATGGAATAATCCAAGATATATAACCACGATGTATTATATATGCACATACTGCAACAAGTTGGCATGGTTTTGTTGCATGTATTTTTTTTTTACTACCTTCGCTGAAGGAGAGGGTATTGCTTTTGGGTCCGTTTGTTTGTCTGCCTGTCTGTCTGTCTGTCTGTCTGTCTGTCTGTCTGTCTGTCTGTTTGTTTGCTTGTCTGCACAGACCTTTGTTGTTTTTCTTCACAACCTCTTATCGGATTGAGAAGAAATTTTCACCATCGGTGCAATTGCGCATGTAGAATGTTGCGATCATAATTATGATGTCATAGGTCACGTGGTTTGGCAGCCATGTTGGAAAAACGGAAAAAAAATTGGACCTCTATATCTCGCCAGGTGTCCAATCAAAGCAGAATGTCTTGGTACCCGATCATCACTGCCAGCAGTTATAAAGTGGCAGTTCTAATTATGTCTCATTAATTACGTAATACACCAGTAAACAAATGCCACACAAAGAAGTCCTGGCAAAGGTCTGCAATCTCCGATTGCTCTTTTTCTTGTTTTTTTTTATGTTTGGGAGCGAGAGTGACAGCGCTCTGTGGCCTATACAGAACACCAAGAAAATTAAAGGGATGAGCAATTTGTACAATAAATGAAGCGTTTGTCTGTAATTTTGGTTTTCTCCAGAGATTTCAAGGATGATTAGTGTGAACATACAGAAGGGACACCCATAATTTTGACTGGCTTTTGTGCCAGTTTTATATAATTACGAACATTTTCTTTAGACAGTGGTGCATCCTTTTAATCATCATCCGACTTGCGGTCTGTGGAGGAACATGCGGTTCCAAACTTAAGGTCCATCAGAGGGCTGGCACACTTTCTTATGCAATGCTCTGCACGAGGAGCACAGGTACCATAGTTTACAGTCGGACTGCGAATTGAAAGGCAAGTGCACTCACGATCTCTGCAACATCTTTTTGGAGAGTGGAGGGTTTCCTAATGCCCTTGTAATTCACATGAAAGTACACTGATCTCTTCCAATGTCATTCTTTTGTTCGCAACACAAAGCTGCAGGTAGGCTATCCTGCCAGTCCACTGAATGTCTTTGTCCTTCAAGTGATGTGATGTACAACCTCATCCACGACCCTGAGATCTATGTCCTCAAAGTTGGTATTTTAATATGTAGTGATCAAACAAATAAAAGAGAGAAATCCTTCCTTTTCTCGAACAACCTCATCTCAAATCGTTTCACTGGTCTCGGTATATGCTCCGACTGAGGCAAGTGATCTCACCGTGAAGGATGCATTCCATGCCGTGCTCGAGTGTGGGTGATCAGTGCCCCAGGAGAGATACTGTTCCAGTCTTGGGGGATTCCATTGCATCAACTGGCACTGATAGGGATGGTTATGAGACATGTGTTGGCCCCCATGGGTCTGGAACTGTGAACCACAAGCAGTAAGTTCCTTGACTTTGCAAGAAGTCATGGAATTCGGGGGGCTGGTTCATGGTTTCAGCACCCACAGGATCCTCACTGGACTTGGTATTCCAACACTGTTGATGTGACAAAGGAGATTGACCATGTGCTCGTTATTGGTCAATGAAGGATGATCCAGAACTGCAGGGTCTAACGGAGTGCTCAATTCCTCAATAACGACCACAGGCTTGTGTAGTAACTCTGAAGTTTCAGCTTAAATCCGGGAGAATTGTACCATCCCAGCCAAGGCTGGAAGTTGGCAAGCTCAAGGATGAGAGGGTAGCTGAGGAGTTTGCAAACAGGCTGAATGGGGATTTGGGAACTCTTAATTGCAGAGCTGCGCTATTGAGGGAGTTGAGGCATAAAACTGTACGTGCGCTGAGGATGGACAAGGAGGCCAATGTGTGAGGAAACTGTGAGGGGGTATAACATCACCTCTGGTCAAGTGATTCATGTCCTGCTTACAGGGGAATTCACGCATTGCATTCGTGGTTTAGTCAGGTCAGGCCAGGCCAGAATAGATCTGTGACTTGCTACAGGAATCATGTAAACCTGTACTCACCTGTTCCTTGGTCGGGTTGACGGCGACTAAACCGTCTCCCCCACCAGGTTTTTTGGTGAGGTGGGTGTTTGGATATGGACACCCAGCAGGATTAAAAACAAAACCTGTCAAAGGGAGGAGGAGCTCCTTGTGAGCCAACGGCCATCCATATCTAGTGCCCAACTGTGTCTGCGGACGTCCTCCTGCAGTTGGGTTACTTTTTATGAGGAGGTTGGTGGCAGGATTTGCATTCCGGCTACCGGAAAACCCTTCATTCCGCAAAACACAAAAACGTAAAAAAAATCTGAAAACCCACTTCGTGGGAGTACCTCCTGTGCAGCTTCCCTTCGCAGGGCAGCTCACCGGATAACAGGATTGGGGCAAAGCCTTCGGGACCCCAATCTTTGATGATAGGGGGAAACCATGGGGTAATATTCCCGGGTCAGATTGCGGGAGAGTGTGTCAGAGTGCTGAGGTGTCGTCCACCAGATGGCGGTCTCCATGGGTTAACTTGAGGCAGTCCCTTCGGGTGGGTGCCTGGAATGGCCAATCCCGAAGAGAGGATGATCACCTTTCGCTGTTATCATCTGAGCTCAAGCGTTTGGACATCGGTATTGCAGCACTCTGAGGTTAGGAGACCAGATTGCAGCGAGATCATTGTGGGTGGTTACACCTACTATTGGTCTGCTCGCTCTGATGGTTACCATTCCCAATGAGTTGCTGTCACTGTGTCTAATAAGCTGACTCCAATGATAATTTAATTGAAGTAACACGGGTCAACGAGCATCTTATGAGACAAAGGATTCGTCACTCCTTGGGTGTCATTTCCCTGGTCTCTGTTTATGCTCCGAATGAGGCAAGTGATCTCCTGACCAGGATTTCCTGTCTGTGCCTGTTTGTGGTGAGGATGTTGAGGTCGTGGAGAGATTCACTTACCTTGGCAGTGATATTCATGTCTCTGCTGGCTGTGAGTCAGAGGTCAATGGATGTCTGGGTCAGGCCTGGGGAGTCATGGACTCACTGGATAATGAGGTGTGGCGCTGCCGGTACCTGTGCGGGAGGAGGAAAGTCTGAGTCTTCAGGTCCTTGATGCTTCCAGTCTTTCTCTATGGATGTGAGACTTGGACTCTGACCAGGGATCTGAGATGGAGTCTTAATTCCTTTGGTACCAGGTCTCTTCGGAGAATCCTTGGCTATCGCTGGTCGGACTTTGTGTCCAACGAGTGGTTGCTGAGAGAGACTCAAATGAGATTTGTTACCTGCATAGTCCGTGAGGGTCAGCTGCGGCTGTATGGACATGTGGCTTGTTTTCCTGATGCTGATCCTGCTCACCAGATTCTCTCAGCGAGGGAGTCTCGTGAGTGAAGGAGGCAAATGGGCAGACCACATGCCTCATGGTTGCAGCAGGTTGATCGGCATCTCAATGAGATGGGGATGGCCCAGGCATCTGCCTGGGGGATGGCAAGACAGAGGCCCCTGGAGTACCGGCGGAAAGTGGACGCAGCGACGCGCTGCTCTAGCGCATGATCCCATACCTGACCTGACCTGAAGGATGATCCAGAACTGCAGGGTCCAACAGAGTGCTCAGTTCCTCAATAACGACCATGGGGTTGTGTAGTAACTCTGAAGTTGCAGCTTAAATCTGGGAGAATGGTACCATCCCAGCCAAGGCTGGAAGTTGGCAAGCGCAAGGATGAGAGGGTAGCTGAGGAATTTGCGAACAGGCTGAGTGGGGATTTGGGAACTCTTAATGTCAGAGCTGCGCTATTCAGGGAGTTGAGGCATAAAACTGTACGTGCGCTGAGGGTGGACAAGGAGGCCAATGTGTGAGGAATCTGTGAGGGGGTATAACATCACCTCTGGTCAAGTGATTCATGTCCTGCTTACAGGGGAATTCACGCATTGCATTCCTCCAAGCCTATCCCTCAGTATACTGCAGTTTGAGCAGAGGGGGGTGAGCTCTTGACAGGGGTGTCCAAAGTGAAGGCCTGCTGGGCCGGTTACTTTCAGCAGCTGTATCAGGCTGACCCACCAGCTATAGAGTTGGATGCCAGGGGTGTTACTATCCCCATTGCTGACCCTCCAATCAACTGTGATCCACCTTCATTTGTGGAAACACAGGCTCCAGTGAACCAGTTGAAATGGGGCAAAGCTCCTGGGATCTGTGCCATCCATGCTGATCTTCTCAAGGCTGGTGGAAATGCTGTACTCATGTTGATGCAAGCAATTCTGTGATCTGCCTGGAATGAACACAGGCATCATTCCAACTGACTAGAAGAGGGGCCTTGTTGTTCCTCTCTGGAAAGGGAAGGTTGATCGCCAGGACTGCAACAACTACTGAGGCATGACGCTGCTCTCAGTGCCGAGCAAGGTCTTTTCTCGGATAATTCTTGATTGGGTTCACCACCATCTGCTTGAGCACCAGAGCCCAGAGCAGTCAGACTTTACACCAAAGAGGTCAACGATTGACCGTATCCTTGCTCTTCATCTCCTCACTGAACATAGACAAGAGTTTTGGCAGGAGCTGCTGGCAGCCTTTGTTGTTCTCTGCAAAGTGGTCGATTCAGTGAATCAGGATGCCCTCTGAAGGATTCTTGGTCTTTGTGGGGTGCCACCTAAACTTATCAATCTGATGACTGAACTATTCTCTCGGACTGAGAGTGCTGTGAGATGTGGTGATTCCTTCTCTGACATATTTAGAGTTGTTACTGGAGTTCGATAGGGGTGTTTTCTGGTCCCCACACTTTTCAGCACTTGTATGGACAGGATTCTGGGGAGGATGTCTGAGATATCAAGCTGTCGTGCATCGTTTGGGAATGCAAGATCTCTGACCTTGATTTCACAGACGATGCAGTCATCTTTGCAGAAACTCTGGATATCCTTTTGGAGGCCCTCGAGGTGTTAAATGAGTAGTCAGGGCCGCTGGGATTATGGGTTTCCTCAGTCAAAACTGAGATCCAGGATTTGAATGACATCTTAGATGCTGCTGTCTTGTCTGCACCTATTTGTGGTGAGAATGTTGAGGTCATGGAGAGATACACTTTCCTTGAAAGTGATGTTCATGTCTCTGCTGGTTGTAAGCCATAAGTCAATAAGACATCTGGGACGGGCCTTGGGAGTCATGAATTGACTGGATCATGGGTTGTGGCACTGTTGGTAGCTGTGCAGGAAGATGAAAGTCTGAGTCTTGGTGATTCCAGTCTTGCTCTCCGGATGTGAGACTTGAACTTTGACCAGGGATCTGAGTTGAAGATTTAACTCCTTCAGTCCAAGGTCACTGGAGAATCCTTGGCTATCACAGGTCAGACTGTGTCATATGAGTGGTTTCTGAGAGAGACTCAAATGAGATTTGTTCCCTACATAGTCTGTGAGCATCAGCTGTGGCTGTATGGACATGTGGCTCGGTTCCTTGATGCTGATCTTGCTCACCAGATTCTCTTAGCGAGGGAGCCTTGTGAGTGAAGGAGGCCAATGGGCTGACCATGTTCCTCGTGGTTGCAGCAGGTTGATCAGCATCTCAAGGAGATGGGAATGGGAGAGGCATCTGCCTGGGGGATGGCCAGATTGAGGCCCCTGGAATTCCAGCAGAAAGTGGATACAGCGATGTGCTGTACCAGCGCATGCTCCCATACCTGACCTGACCTATCTTAAATCACCAATTTGGTTTCAGTCCATGTCACTCCATCTTGGACATGCTGCTTCTACTTACTCAACAATGGATCGAGGCCCTCAATGTCAGACATGAGATCAGGGCCATCTCTCCAGACATATCTTGTGTTTTGATGCAGTCTGGCATCAAACCTTTCTCTCCAATCTCTCTGCCTCTGACATCCAATGTGTATTCCACACATCTACTATACTAATCTACTATACTAAAAAAATAGAATAAGTTTGTTTGTATGTATGTGTGTGTGTTTGTTCGTCCTTTATAGGCGGCCGAACCGTTGGATGGAATGAGATGAAACTTGGCATGAGTGATCCTTGGGACATGAGAACGGACATGGGGGGGGGGGGGTAAAGTTCAAGGTCAAAGGTCACGGGGTCAAGGGGTCAAGATCACCGGGTAACTTCAATATCTCAATTTCATCCGATCGAGACGGGACCAACGCCATTCGACAGATAATCAAAATTAATACTGAAGGACCAATTTTGTGCCCCATCTGTGACAGGGTCTTGGCTAGTGTACTATACTAAAAAAACAGAATATGTTTGTATGTATGTTTGTTCGTCCTTTATAGGCGGCCGAACCGTTGGATGGAATGAGATGAAACTTGGCATGAGTGATCCTTGGGACATGAGAACGGACATGGGGGGGGGGGGGGGGTAAGTTCAAGGTCAAAGGTCACGGGGTCAAGGTCACCAGGTCAATTTCTTCCGATCGAGATGGGACCAATGCCATTTGACAGATAATCAAAATTAAATGACACAGTTGATTAACGACATTCACTTCCGACTTCCGGTTTTCGAGTTATGACGTCCTAAATTGACTAAAACGTCAATTTTTTATGTTTGTTTGTCCTTTATAGATGGCCAAAACGTTGGATACAATGACATAACTAAGCTGTTGGGGTTTCGGGTTAGGGTTAGGGTTAGGGTTCGTTGTTGGGGTTAGGGTTGGGATTATCTAACCCTAACCCTAACCGTAACAGCTAACCCTAACCCCAACCCCAACCCTAACCCCAACACTGCCTTTCCATTCCCTCCCCTCATTCCCTCCCTGCCCTACAGGCAGGTACTGTCCAGTCTACTTTACTAAAAAGATAGAATATGTTTGTATGTATATATGTATGTATGTATGTTTGTTCGTCCTTTATAGGCGGCCTAACCATTGGATGGAATGAGATGAAAGTTGGCATGAGTGATCCTTGGGACATGGGAACGGACATAGGGGGGTCAAGTTCAAGGTCAAAGGTCACGGGGTCAAGGTCACCGGGTCAATTTCATCCAATCGAGACGGGACCAACGCCATTCGACAGATAATCAAAATTAAATGACAGTTGATTGACGACATTCACTTCCGACTTCCGGTTTTCGAGTTATGACATCATAAATTGACTAAAACGTCAATTTTTCATGTTTTTTTGTCCTTTATAGATGGCCAAACCGTTGGATAGAATGGGATGAAACTTGGCATATGTGATCCTTGGGAACGGACATAAGGGGATAAAGGTCAAGGTCAAAGGTCACAGGGTCAAAGTAACCGGATAACGTCAATTTCTCAATTTCATCCGATCAAGATGGGACCAACGCCATTCAACAGATAACTGTACCCACCCATGGGCGGGTACTTTGCTAGTGGCTTACTGACTTCCGATACTCTTGTTGCCAACATGTGTGTCTCAGCAGAACCCTTTCTTCTCTCCCTTTCAAGGCTAAAGTACCCCAAAGCAGTGTTCTGAGCCCAGTCCTACTCCTGATCTTCATAAATGATCTCTTTGACTCTCTGTAAAATCCCCTCCTCTATTTGTTGATGATTCCACTCTCTGCCATGACATTCCTCATCCTTCAGACAGCCAGGCAGCAGCCTCTTCCCTCTCATCAGACCTTAAAAAAAATCACAAGCTGGTCAAACACTTCGAATATCTCTTTAAATCCTAAAAAAAAACTCACACTTTTGCTATCCTTCTCGGAAAGGACCATGTGGAAAAAAAACCCCATCTACTGTCTTAAAAATCACCTTGAAGAAGTTTGGTCATTCAAACTTTTGTGACTCACTATCAGCCATGATATTTATTGGGCAATCCACATTTCAAAGTTGGCCTCCAAAGCAGCCGCGGACAGGGCATGCTCAATCATAGAAAGTCCTTCCTTGGCACACCTGAAGTCCCATCTACCTACTGGGCCTTCTTCTGCATTTTGATGTCGTACTGCTCTTCTCTCTGGGCTGGTTTCCCTGCCTCACATCCTGCTCAGCTTGAGGCCGTGGAAACCAAGGCCTCCAAGATTATTGGAATCTCCTATGATAAAGCTGAGTCGATGGGTCAATCACTTTCACATCGCAGACAAACGGTGATCTCTCTGTGTTATATGGTCTCCTTTCTGGTCTTGCACCCTCTGTTCTTTCCATGCTTCACCCCCCCCACCCCCAACTCTCCCTAGGTTTCTGCAGGGCACACACGGTCCACTGTCAACCCCTTTCTGGTGAAACTATCTCAATCCAGGATCACTGCTCACCTCCGATCATTTGTTACTCATGTTTTTTCTTGCCAGTGAAATCATCTTCCACATCCTCTTCAATCTCATTCTTCCCTCCAGGTCTTCAAGACAACTGTTTACCACCATCTCAGATCATCCCCAATCGAAAACCATGATCTTTTCTAGTCTTGTTAACCCACACAAGCCCCACCCCACTCACTCTTCCTTTCAACTTTCCAATCTTCCCTCCTGAGAATTCCCTCCTGTATTCATCTTGTCCACCTCATACATCCTCTCCTGCCCCCCATGCCTCTTTAAGTGTGAGTCTAATCAGTGTGAGTCTAATCAGTGTGAATCTCATCAGTGCGAGTCTAATCAGTGTGAGTCTAATCAGTGTGAATCTAATCAGTGTGAGTCTAATCAGTGTGAGTCAAATCAGTGTGAGTCTAATCAGTGGGAGTCTAATCAGTGGGAGTGTTATCAGTGTGAGTCTAATCAGTATGAGTCTAATCAGTATGAGTATAATCAGTGTGAGTCTAATCAGCGTGAGTCTAATCAGTGTGTCTAATCAGTGGGAGTCTAATCAGTGTGAGTCTAATCAGTGGGAGTCAAATCAGTGTGAGTCAAATCAGTGTGAGTCAAATCAGTGTGAGTCAAATCAGTGTGAGTCAAATCAGTGTGAGTCTAATCAGTGGGAGTCTAATCAGTACGAGTCTAATCAGTACGAGTCTAATCAGTACGAGTCTAATCAGTACGAGTCTAATCAGTACGAGTCTAATCAGTACGAGTCTAATCAGTACGAGTCTAATCAGTACGAGTCTAATCAGTGTGAGTCGAATCAGTGTGAGTATACTCTGTGTGAGTATAATCAGTGTGAGTATAATCAGTGGGAGTCTAATCAGTGTGAATCTCATCAGTGGGAGTCTAATCAGTGTGAGTCTAATCAGTGTGAATCTCATCAGTGTGAGTATAATCAGTGTGAGTCTAATCAGTGTAAATCTCATCAATGTGAGTCTCATCAGTATGAGTCTAATCAGTGTGAGTATAATCAGTGTGAGTCGAATCAGTATGAGTCTAATCAGTGTGAGTCTAATCAGTGTGAGTCTAATCAGTGGGAGTCAAATCAGTGTGAGTCAAATCAGTGTGAGTCAAATCAGTGTGAGGCTAATCAGTGTGAGTCTAATCAGTGGGAGTCTAATCAGTACGAGTCTAATCAGTACGAGTCTAATCAGTACGAGTCTAATCAGTGTGAGTCGAATCAGTGTGAGTATAATCTGTGTGAGTATAATCAGTGTGAGTCTAATCAGTGGGAGTCTAATCAGTGGGAGTCTAATCAGTGTGAATCTCATCAGTGGGAGTCTAATCAGTGTGAGTCTAATCAGTGTGAATCTCATCAGTGTGAATATAATCAGTGTGAGTCTAATCAGTGTAAATCTCATCAGTGTGAGTCTCATCAGTATGAGTCTAATCAGTGTGAGTATAATCAGTGTGAGTCGAATCAGTATGAGTCTAATCAGTGTGAGTCTAATCAGTGTGAGTCTAATCAGTGTGAAAATCAGTGGGAGTCTAATCAGTGTGAGTCTAATCAGTGTGAATCTCATCAGTGTGAATATAATCAGTGTGAGTCTAATCAGTGTAAATCTCATCAGTGTGAGTCTCATCAGTATGAGTCTAATCAGTGTGAGTATAATCAGTGTGAGTCGAATCAGTATGAGTCTAATCAGTGTGAGTCTAATCAGTGTGAGTCTAATCAGTGTGAAAATCAGTGTGAGTCTAATCAGTGTGAGTCTAACCACCACCCTTTGCGTTTTCCCTTAACCCTCATCATTACCTACATCCGTTATATGTCCGTCAATACGAAGTTCGACTTATCATCAGGTAACATGCCACCTTCCTGCTGGCAATGTAGCCGATAGCATTTTTAAATTACATCTACTCGTACTTCAAATCCAGGGAGATCAAAAGCGAACTTATTATTTTGCAAAGTCATCCGACATGGCATCTGAACAACATCCATAATTGTGTATCATTACGTTGAAATATACACCGAGCACGGATGCACACTTAGCATTTATGGGACAACAATGAGCATATTAGTGATGGTGGAAACTCTTGAAGTATTACAAAGGAAAAGAACAATAAAATTTAGGAAATATTTCTTAGTATAAATTTCCTTTCACACTTGGAAAGATGAAGTGCAGATCACAATGTTTGTGACATCAGAGGCACACCAAAAGCAAGCCTTGTACAAAACGATTTGAACAAAAACTATTGTCCACCACTCTAGACATTTTGTGTCATGTGGGACAAGGTTGGCCAGTGTGTCATCTTTCAAAATGTCACATTGTTGTGACATCAAAAAAAAATCGGACATGTTCTGTTTCACCATGACATGTCTGCAGGTGCAATTGGCGAATGGGGTGAAAGGTGTACAATGAGTTGGTTGAGGTCAACTGTGTGAGGGTTCAGAGGATGGAGAAGTCTTTGTCAGTCTGTCCACGTGTTGCAGGATGTATTGCATCGAACAAGAGTTGTACTTACATGTATGCCCACCTTTATGCACAGATCATACACAGATTGTTCTCCTTCCTCTTTTGTAGGCAGCACATGGCTGCGGGTGGCGTCATTTTCTAGGAGCGCAGTTCTGCCTCTCTACTCTTTGCGAAGGACACCGTTGGATCTTTAACGTCCACCAACTAATGCCGGTAGACGAGACACCTAATTTAGCGTCTATTCGAGTGATGACAGTAGATATAGCTGGGTCGGGATTCAAACCCATTCTAGACAGCTCAAAGGCGAGTGTGCATACATTAGGCTACCCTGTCAGCCCATCATTGCCAGGATTTAATCCTTATGAGCATCTGTGGAATGATATTTATGGTAGCAGGTGGCTCATTGGCTATGTGGTCACCACTTAACTTACCCTGCTCTGGGTTCAATTGTGACGATGCATTGTGGAGCACACTATCCGTCCTAGAGGGGATTGAGATTGTTGCCGAGGTTGGTCGTGTATGCAATCACTTGCACAGATAGGATCCTGTTGTGTATTTTTTACAAAACATTTTTAGCGAAGATCAACCTTAGTCTGTTTATGTTTGCCGTGATTATAGGTCACATGAAGTTTTTAACATTCATAATGACCTTGTTACCATTTGAAAATAATAATTCAGGATATCAATCACCCTAAAATTATTATATTTTCGCCATAGGAAACCTAATTAAATGTGATGAGGTTCAACTTAGGTAGGGCATTCAAAGTCTTGGCAACAAATTACTCACAACAGTTCAAAGAAACGCCAACTTCAATTTCATTCAATATAATTATAAGTTCCTGAATATACAGTACAATTTATAATACAAATGTTTTCTTACTATCAGAGAAGGCGTGAAGCGCCCCTCCCATTATATGGGACAGTTTCTCCGTGTGCAACTTTAATACAAGGACTGAAAATTCCTCCTGGGTGGGGGGGGGGGGTTGCCCCCAAAACATGTACATGCTTTCTTTTCTGAAACCAGACAAGCAATTTTGATGAAACTTGACGACAACCTACATCACCCATGATATACCAAAGTTTGTTCACAACATATAAAAATAAATTGGGGTCGAAGGGGTATGCAAGGAGAAGAGGGGGAGGGGTGTTGGCACCAAAATAGGTATTTGCTACAACATTGGTTTGTTGGTACATTTTACTGATTCCACCCCACGTTGACTTCCTCTTCAGTATCATGATTCTAGGAGTGCCCAGGCGTGTTACCCAATTTTTGCTCATGGGGGCGAACCTCAAAAACTTGGACATA
>NC_140974.1:49842749-49892749 GCF_056783735.1 Eptatretus burgeri
CACATCACCGACATGGTGGAATCTTTCTGCTTCCTAACGAGGTCCTTCCCTATATTAAAAAAAAAAAAAACAGAAAGGATGTAGACATTCCCATAGAGTACTAACCAGAAAAGCTTCACCATTCATCCCTATTGTTTTGACCCTCCTACTCCATTATCCTCATTGCCTTACCCCAAAACTGGCTCAAGATAGTCCCCTACATAAGATGATTATATCCCAGCCAACAAGCCAGTCAACCAAGATCAACAAGACAACATGGCTCCTTTAGCTGTACTAATGCATGAAAGGGCAACAGATTTGACCAACAGAACTGTAAATGGACAGATATTCTGTTCCAAATAACACTTCATGCAAAGAGCGAGCAATATTACCGATTCCACAGTTATTGCTGTCAATTTATGTTTCTTATTGCAATAAAATGTTCAGGTTATAAAACTTGTAGGATATGTGTGTAACACGTCCCACTAACATGATTTGGTATTCAATGAAGTAATTTGATTGCTAATGTCGTTTTCACAGATGTAAAACAATCGACTTGAGGAATAGAACAAACATTTTGGTCAAACATTTTCTCAAAATATGTCAGCAAAAAATGATGTCTGCCGCCAATTTAAAAAGCGAGGTAATCTTATAGCTAACAACCAATCAACTTCCCAGGAGGCCTTACGTGGTTGACCAATATGGTGAGATTGGCGTCATTCATCTGTCACCAATCAGCTTCCCCCATGAGGCCCCGCATAAGATGTACCAATATGGCGGAGTTCGCATGTTGATAGCAATAGTTTTTGACTTGTGAACTGACACAATCAGCATTGGAAAGGTAAGCAATAGTCTAACACAAAAGACTAAATTGTAAGGGAGCCAGCGAGGTCACACAAATGAGCAAATAAAACAGTGGAGTAGGGGACACAAAGCCGAGCCAATTCTGTATTAATATACAAACTAGTATAAAAGCCCATCAAAATGATGGGTCGGAATTATTTTATTTGAAATATTCAAGGAGACTGGAAGATATGACCTTTCGTAACAAGAAGCGTAATTTTAAAACACTACATGTACAAATGTGACCCTATTTTCTTTATATTCTGGGACGTTTCATTTCAATGGTGCAGCCTCGTGCGCGTGCCAGAGTCTGAAGCCTCGGCCTAGCGGCAGGTGTACTGACATCGTCTCTTCTTTATTTATTAGACACCCTACAGATGTAAATGAACATTCGTTTTACTCTACGTGTGTTTCACATCATGTGCACTGAATTTCACCTCCCTGTGCCTTCTATTTATTGTTATTTTAAAAAGTTTCTATACACTGCCATTGAGGTCCAGTTACAAGTCACCATCTACATTTCCAATAGAAGAGATGTAATTACTCTTTTATAAAAAGTGTTTTTTGAGGTTTTTTATCCTGTAAAATAAACAGTTGTGAACACAAAGTCATATTAAAAGATTGGCCTTTAAAACCCTTCTTAAATCGTCCTTTGAAGCGGGACAGACAAATACACAAACATACAAGTACACGTGTTTTATCTTGGTAGGTAAGCTTCAGATTAGGATAACGTAACAGTCTGGAATGATCTAGTAACTTTACAAATTCCTGTCTTGCCGTTAAGCTGCTCACCAGTACTGTCCAAGTCCCAAGCTGTCTTACCTTTCATACCTAGACATCCTAAAGAATGAGCAGATGTACATAATCAAATGAATAAAACACTATATTACAAAGAGTTAATTTAAAAAGTGGTTTGTCATGTGGTGAAACCTGAAAATGCATTTCTGGTGCCTTCTTTCATCAGTAACGTGATTGCAAATTGGTCACTCACAAAGACAAGTGATGCTTACGCAAATAAGAATTACTTTGCCATTCTTCTCGTGGAAACACAGTTTTGCAATGAGGCATCAAAAAAAATTTCGAAGGGCACTCCGACGTCGTGTCATCGCCAGATATGCCTCCACCACATAAACAATATGGCTGCCGAAGCACGTGACCAATGACATCATCAATGTTTCCCCCATATAATTTAGCCAAAGATGACCTTCAAAAATTTTCATACGGGTCGGATAAAGCGTTTGACGTATGCAATTATGACGTCATACAAAACCATCCATTAAATCATCAAAAAAAAAACACTTTTTCCCATGGGGAGTACTTGACATGTGCCAAGTTTCATTTTTTTCCATGGAGCAATTTCGGAGATACAGAGCTTCAAAGTTTTTCCTTTTTTCCAACATAGCTGCCACACTACACGACTCATGACATCATAATTATCATTAAAACTTTCTACATGAGTCATCACACCGATGACGAAAATTTTGCGTCAATCAGATAAGCAGTTGCAGAGAAAACAGAAAATTAGCATGAACAGATGCATGGACGGACGGACAACCCAAAAACATAATGCCTCCGACGACTTCATCAGCGGAGGCATAAAACTTTGTCATTGTGAATTTACCTGCAACTCATTTGTCACTTTTATGAGGTCATTAAAATGGCTGTCGACGAAATTTTGGGTGGCCATTTTGTTGACCTCAATAAAAAAAACAGTTTTCATGAGAAGAATGGATTTCAAAGCAGCTGCCACAGCATGCACAAGTTTCTGTGTTCACTTTTAGCAATCAGAACATTTATTGTGAAAATTAATACACTGAAAATCCGAATGGATGAAAACCACGATCGAAGGTTGGGCATTTGCTCATTTTGCACGTCATGCTTCACTGATGTCACAATGACAACGTTTTTTTGTTTTGTTTCATGCCTCATTGCATTTTGGGGTTTTATTTCACTATCTGTTGCAAGAAATGGGGCTTAAAATGAGAAAAAAGTCGAAAATTGAGAAAATAACTAGAGGGTGGAGGAAAAAACAAGGGAAGTTAGAGGAAGACAAATAAAAGGGTAACGATGATGGGATAAATATATAGATGCACGTATGGTAGGAGGCCTTAAATTTGGGGTTAGGTTCATATGGGGTTCGGGCCTTAAATTCCACCATATGTGCGTACGTGATAAATAGATGGCTCTACAACTCGGTGTATGCAGAGTTAGAATATTACATAAATGTTACGAAGGACTGTCATAAACAAACTTTTCCATGGATAAGATGTTAAATAAACTTCCCAGACTGTTGCGGTGAGACAAATAGGATGACAAAACAAGACTGAAGTTATCCGATAAACTTTTGGGGCCTTCAATCACACAATGGAAGAATATAGGATGAACGGAAGGCGAGAAAAGGGGTATATATGCATGTATGTGTAAGAAGAAGAAATTGATGAAAATTTCATGATTCTGTATACGTATTAAATAGATGTTCATGAAATTCTGCTTGTTTAAATCTGGCAACTCAATGAGACTCGCTCAAAACTGAAGTTATTGAGAATGGAGCTGTAAGACTGAAGTCCCAAGTCAAAGCAAGTCCCCAGACCCTGGGACCGAATCCAGTTATGATTTACAAACAAATAAAATAAATTTTAAAACAGGATTGGAGCATCTGGTCTCATCTGCCGGTATTATTTGGTCCATACGATGTTCTTCATGAAGAGTAGGTGAGCTATCGCCGGCATCCTGGACAAATTACAAATTCCTGCCCTAACCTTGGTCGAACATCAGGCCTAGACAGCGGTTCGTGAAAGACCTTGGCCAATCTTCCTCCGGCCAACCCCACAAGAACATGGCAATAATTGTGGCCGTTAAAGAAGGAGGTTGAAGCATAAAAAAAGCCTTGGCGTTTTGTCATCATCACTCACATTGCGTATGAATCACTCAGCAGGTGTCATGGAGGAATGCTTGCCTCTGAACTATCTGGCCCTGGGTTGCATGTTGGAAAGTGGATTTTAGGATTCTTAAATTCACTCAAGGTAGATATAACACCAACTTCATGGGCTACATGGCCTCTTCATATTCCTCGTGTGTTGTGTCCTTCTCTGACCATCTTTTTCAAGACCGTCCACAGGAAGCTAAAAATGGCTGAGTCTATTCCCCACCTCGGCACGTGTGGACGAATGGTAACGACTTAACTTCACCGCAAAAGCACGGTCAGCTCATGTGTGTCACATCGGCTTTCCCGAATCCACATCAAGCCATAACGAAGACCATTCATCCACATGAGCAGATGACCTCTGCCAGGGGCCCCTCATTTGGCAAGGGTCCTGTCTTGCCATTAAGCTGCCGACAGCCAGGGACTTATATGCCTGTACGAACACGGGAGCAACAGTAGAGTCATGCATTGAGACATGTGGACTGCTCGAATGAATCATGCGATCTGAACAAGAAAAATTGGATTAGGTGGGATAAAGGGTGTTTGAAGAGGCTTCGACGGAACGTGAGTTGAGAACGATGGTTTCCATTGTCCTCTTCAAATCATCGTCGTCAAGCTCTTTCCAAGCAGGCCTCGAGTGAGACGCACACATTAATACACTAATTAATTAGCCTATTTAAGCCTGGTGTTAGCTTGGAAACTTAGAGACCTGAGTTTCAAGCCACTGCTTCTACCATTGAATGAACACCAGGTGGGATTGACTCAGCCTGTCATCCTTCTGAGGTTGGTGAAATGAGTACCAGTGTACTGGTGTAATAACCACTTGGGGTAACCTGCATCAGAGTGACAACCTGTCCAGGAATGCACTCGCCAATGAAACTGCCTCAGCAGCAGAAAGCAGCAGCCCTTTGTGCCTTTTCGGCAGAGAAGGAATCGTATTATATTGTTATTAATAGGCTTAGTTATGAATCACTATTAGTGGGGCAACTTAGCTAAATATAGCATAACAATTGTGCATTTTGTGAGGAAAGCACCAAATTTGGCACACTAGTAGCCTATCATATTATGAACAGATTTGGATATTGGGCCATCTCGAATTCAGCTGCTGATGGCTGCGGCAGCCATTTTCCACTGCCATCAAAAAATTGAGATGGCCCAATATCCAAATCTGTTCATAATATGATAGGCTACTGGTGTGCCAAATTTGGTGCTTTCCTCACAAGATGCACAATTGTAACGCTAAGTTGCCCCACTATATTGCAATATTGTAATCAGCTATTTCTCTTGATGAAAGAAATTGTAAAATTCATGTGATTATTGAAATTTCAATTATGGAATACTTAGATTTTTGAAAAATGTTCTTTTGCTCCATCAATGTGATAAACCGAGTCACCAACGAATGCTTCTGCAAGGACTTCTGTACACGCAAGCACATCTTGTGATATATATATATATATATATATATATATATATATATATATATATATATATATATATATATATATCATCATCATCATCATCATCACTTCAGACTTGTCAACGTGCACATGATGAGCATTAAAAAACAGAAAATCTCAACTTGACATCCATTTCATTTTCCAGACCAGTGTCATAAACCACCATCAAGTGGCTCCAGCCACCACCGCTGAAGTGACACAATGACTCCAGACACTGGAGAAGCAGAGCTATAATGTTCTGCTTTTGCATGCACAACAGGGACCTGTTGGATGGTTTCACTCAAATGAACAGACGGCAATCAAGCGCCTCATTGCCATCGTCGTGCTGCGCCAGTGCGCGGATGTAAATCACATACTTATGCTCTTCCTTTCTCTGACCTCAAACGACTCGAGGAACCACAAGCGAACTGCTCCATTATATTCACGATGTCTCCAGACCGACGCGGTTTGCAAGATGCTCCGAATGTTCTTTGCAATTGATTTGTCACTTTTCAACATGAGGTCAACAAAATGGCCGCCCACGATTCGCTGTTGTGATGGTTCTATCGGCCTGTAAACGTTTTGTGCCAATCATAGGGTATTGCCTGCTTGACTATCCATATTTCTGGCATGAAGGCGTCTCCCATCGGATTCTAGAAGTTCATTGACACTTTACAATATCCTGACAATAGGTCCAAATTTTTAATCACTTAATAACCACACATTTCCACACCCCATTGCTCCACATCACTTTACCAAAGCATTTAATTTCCTTCCAAGGACACCTGGACACATTCACTATAATTCAAGGCAAATTGACAAGCCTCATTTAACGAGTTGCTATTGGTCCCACAGGAATAAAAATTATAATAACTTCTGTCCCATCAGTTAAATCAGAGCCCGACATGACGATCAGTCAAAATCGAATCAATTCATCAAATCCCAATTGTCGGAATGTAGGATACATATATGACGTACTATATATGTATATATATACTACTGGTCAAAAGTTTTAGAACACCCCCATTTTTCCAGTTTTTACTGAAATTTAAGCAGGTCAAGTCCAGTGAATAACCTGAAATGGTACAAAGCTAAGTGGTAAACTGCCAGGGGTTAAAAAAAAAAGTTGAGGTTACTAAAAACTGAAAAATAATGTAAATTTCAGAGTTGTTTAAAAAAGGCCCTTTTCAGGAAACAAGTAATGGGTTAGCAACTGCAGCTGTTCTGCAGCAAGGGAAGTGAATTAAGCCATGAAAATTGATGCAAACAATTCCTGTAGGTGTCCCAACTTTTGTTGATTAGTTACAAACCCTCTGTCTGTATAAAAGCAGTGTTGGAACAGACTGTGTTGCTACACCCTCTGAAGCATTATTTGGACAATATTGCACTGCAGGAAGTAGTATATTGCTGTCATAATGGCGAGAAAAAGACAATAAACAAAGAAAGACAGACAGACCATGAAAACCCTTAAAAGTGTAGGTCTTTCCTTTAGAGAAATTGCAAAGGGTGTCAAGGTGTCAGTGAGTACAGTTTCCCACACAATAAAAAGGCATCTGGAAACTGGAGGAAAACTCTGACAGGAAGAGGTCTGGCAAACCCAAAGCCACAACACAATCAGAAGACAAGTTTCTGAGAGTCAACAGCTTGCGTGATAGGCGGCTCACAGGACAGCAGCTTCAAGCACAGCTTAACACTGGTCGAAGTAAGGAAGTCTCAGTTTCAACTGTGAAGAGAAAACTTCGAGCTGCAGGTTTGACAGGTCGAGTAGCAGAAAGAAAGCCATTGCTAAGATGGCAAAATAAGAAAAAGAGGCTCGTCTGGGCCATGAAGCACCACCAGTGGATGACTGAAAACTGGAAGAAAGTCTTATGGACCGATGAATCAAAATTTGAAATCTTCGGTTCATCACGCAGGGTTTTTGTATGCTGTCGAGTCGGCGAAAAGATGGTTCCTCATTGTGTGACACCAACTGTCAAACATGGAGGAGGAAGCGTGATGATCTGGGGCTCTTTAGCTGGATCTCGAGTCGGCGACTTGCACAGAGTGATGGACACCCTGAACCAAAAGGACTCCGACAGCATTTTGCAGCGCCATGCAATACCCTCTGGTGGTCTATGCCTAGTTGGTCAGGGGTTCATCCTACAGCAAGATAACGACCCAAAACATACCTCCAAGCTACGTCAGAACTACCTAAGAAGAAAAGAACAAGACGGTAGGCTTCAAATCATGGAATGGCCAGCACAGTCTCCAGACTTAAAGCCTATCGAGCTGGTTTTGGATGAACTGGACAGAAGGGTGAAAGCAAAGCAACCGATAATTCGAAAACATTTGTGCGAACTTCTGCAACAGTGTTGGGAAGAACTTTCCGAAAATATTTGATTTCCATTGCAGAAAGAATGCCACGAGTATGTTCAGCTGTAATATCTGCAAAATGTGGAAACTTTGATGAGTCAAAAATTTAGATTAAATGTTGTTCAACAAAACGATTCCATGATTTCTTTTTTATCTGCAATTGTTTATTTGCTCTATGCTTTAATTTCAGAGTACATTGAAACGTTAAACTGCTTAAATTTCAGTAAAAACTGGAAAAATGGGGGTGTTCTAAAACTTCTGACCGGTAGTGTACACACACACACACACACACACACACACACACACACACACACACACACACACACACACACACACACACACACACACACACACACACACACACACACACACACACACACACACACACACACACACACACACACACACACACACACACACACACACACACATATATATATATATATATATATATATATATATATATATATATATATATATATATATATATATATATATTGTTACGGTTGTGGAAATTCACAGAACACCATTCAGGTTCCCCAGACATCAGTTATTTCGATAAGTGTGTGTTCCAGGTTTGATTTCCCCACCCATGTATAACAGGAATTGTTTGTGTGCCGGGCTGTGCATCATTTAGGTAGTGTTATTCTTTTCTATCTTTATTTTAACAATAACAACAACAGCAATCACAATAACAACCACAACAACAACAACGACAACCCACGGCCACGTTTGACGGTGATCTCCAGCACGGCCGCGTTTTCCAGTGATCTCTAACACGGCCGCGTTTGATGGCAAGATTGGATCAAAACGGCATTACCCTCTGAAAGAGCTGGCCAATCGAACGTGAGAGGGGCAGAGCCAGCCGGGGGTGAAGGGTCGAAGGTAAAAGAGCGAGCACCCCTGGACCCGATAAAGAGCTGTGCTGGAACGCAGAGAAGTTGGTTAGGCTGGGCCGTCGGAGAGAGTCTGGAGTCTGGAGTCAGAGAGTTGAGTGGAGTGGAGAGCGTTTGAGTTGAGCGCTGCAGTTGAGTTGGCGTGGGGAGCTTGGAGGCAGTGGAGAACTGGTTTCTTCAAGTTCGTGCTGCGCTGGAGTTCGTGGCTTGCGGTTGGCGGTGGGAGTGGAGAGACGCCCCGTTGAGAGCTGGAGAGTTCGGAGTTTGGGCAGTTGGTTTGCTGGGGGTTCGCCGGCGTGACCAGGAGGCCTGAGTCGAGACCCATTCACTCCTCCTGCTTGTTGTCGGCTAAGCCAGGCCGCAGTGGAGGCCGGCCGACCAAGTAAGCCAGTCGGAGCTCGGGGGTCCGGGCAAAGACACCGATGGTCGCCGAACCAGGACCCAGCGAGTCACCACGAGGGTGGCCAGGGAGCCGGCCCGGTCTCTCAGAGCCCCTTCGGTCATCCCGGCTCCGAGCAATTATAAAGGCTCACGAGCCCGGTCCTCTTTCTAGGGTTTTGGATGAAAGTCTGTGGCGCCTTGTCTACCTAAGTAGAACTGATTAAGTGCATGACTGTGTCCATGATAAATAGGCATCGGCTGTAGGTTTTTGCTCGTGTCTTGTCCCCATCCCCCCATTCATTGCATATGTGCATTTAAAATAAATACCCCTATTGTTTGAATGTTAACCTGCTCGTTGTGTCACTTTCTGCCATTGACTGCCATGATGCGTTCGGAATATTAGCTGGCTGACTATAAGCCGATAAAACGTACATCTGATCCGACGGGACTTGGCGATATAAAACCACTCGGCAATCACATACGGAACGAGCTGCTTAAGCGGCTCGTTTTCGTGCAGGCCCTGTCGAGGTATAAACTCCCGGTATTTCTGTCCGCGCGAATAGTTAGGTATATCAACAATCGGCGATTGACCCTGTAGCGTGTGGACAGAAGAGTTGGCTGGTTTATGGTGTGTTAAAAACACCCATAGCTGGGTTTTGGCGTTGATCCAGAAGCTGCGACTAGATTGCTTGTTCGGTGGGCGTGCACAGCCGCAATTGGGCTAAGGCGGTCGTCCACACGCCGGACGGGCGGAAATATACAACACTGTTGTCAGGAAGTGGGATGTGAACTCATCCACCTCCATAAATTTGCAGAAACACCAGTGCTACAACACTGGTGTCAGCAAGTGGGACAAGAACTCTCCCGTCTCCAGCGAAATTAACGGAACCGGATCAAGGGTGTGCGAAGCGACCATCCAGTTCCATTAAATTCCGAGCTTTCAAATTTATTATTTCCGATACGCAAAATGGCAGCTCAAGGCGAGCAGGGGCAGGGTGGAATATGTTTTAATGTAGAATCCATGGCCCGGGACGGTTCTTACTATTTACAACCTGTGGAGGAAATAATTTATCTTAATGTATTCTAAATTGTAACAAATGGAGTTTTAGAAAAGTAAGTTTTATGCTATAAGTTGAATTTGCTGTCCTTTCTGGCCAAGAGACTTTTGCCCTCAATGTTGATAAATGTCTTGGTCTGGAGTGGTGTGACTTGGGCTGATAACAGTGAACCTTTGCCTTGAAATGTACGTAGTGGTTTCTCACCTAAAGGACGCGTCTGCAGTCTGGGTTGGTAGCCCCCACCACTCTTCCATGAAAGTATAAAATGCTTTGAAATGTAAAATTGTTTCAGTGCAAGCACGTGAGGAAGTATAGAATCTCAGTGGCTTGTACTCCTTGGGACTGACCAAGTACCAAGTTAGAATAAAACTTTCTGATGTAACGTGGAAGTGAATTGAATTGGGTTGGTTTAACTGTTAACTAAAAGTAAGAATAAATGAAATAGAACCAAATAATATTGCAATAAACCAATGTCACCGGCAGGGTGACCCGTATCTTGCGAAAAGGTGACCACGTGTGACTTCTTTAAGGTCACACTGATGTGAACAGAGCTGCGATCCACCAGGAGCGACTCCTTGAGAAATATCTGCCTACGAGAGATTCCGATGAGAATCGTTCTACAGAGTAACCATGAAAAATATGCGTTTGCCTCATAACGTCACCAAATGACGTCATAATGTCTCAAGCTTGACATAGCTAGAAAGCACTCATCGAGGTGTTCAATTTGAGGTACTACACGATATGGTTCCTAAAACTTGAAAATTTGACCTTGGGGTCAAATATGTTTGACCTCAGGTGCCAACCATGAAAGTCAAGGCCAATCGCCACCAAAAACTAATCAGCTGAGTACCAGACTATATACGACATTCCCATAAAGTTTGGAGATGAATCGATTAAAATTACTCAAAAAAATAAGGGTTTCGTCGACCTCCATGATTTACCCCAAAGTGACCTTGACCTTTATGTGTGCTGAAGGGTATTGTAATAATATTACGATATGTGTACCCAAAAGAGATTCCGATGAGAATTGTGCTCTACAGAGTGATATAAAGGTGAAAAATCCAATGATTACAGACAAACAAACAAAAAAAACTTACCAAGTAACAGATCTTGCAAAAAACTTCGTTTTGGCAAGATAACAAATGGGGATTCTTAAGTTCATTGTATGAGGGTGAGAAGTGTATAGTGGATAATTAGAAAATAAATTGTTTCACAAAGAAAGGACTTGTGTGGACATCGGTTATCAGTGTCGGTGGGTTTTATGCAGGATTTTAGAACCAAATCGGTCAAACGTTAAACTCTGCCTGAAGTTAAATAGGATTGCACAATCAACCAGGAAGAATCCTTCAACGATCACAACGGGGTGGGTGAAAAAAAATCCACAACAGTTGGTGCCTGGTGACTCGGATTCGAACCGACGTTGTGCGGTGCTCGTGACCGGAGGTGCTTAATCTGCCGGAGGCAGTGCCTGGAGGAACGACAAGTACTTGAGCGAAGGTAAGGGAGAGCGATCTCAGCAGGTCACGCATTTCGAACAAAGAAAAGTTAATTGTCAGATAATGTTATTGATAGAAAGAAGAGGTAGCAGAGAGAGTCTGTTTAAAAGTAAATGATAAGTACTGTAGTTGTTTTAGAAAAGTGCTGGAGAAGAAGAGGAGTCAGATGAAATGATCATGATGAAGTGACATGCCACAGACCGCGCAGAGGATGCCTGAGATATATGTTTGCATTGATACCAACCTGATAGGAGAGATACTGTGATCATTGAGGTGGTATTCTCAGGGCGAGGCCTACCCATTGCACTTCAGGGGGGAGGTTGACCCTTGCGATTTCCCCAAATGTGGGAAAGTCGACCATGAAATTTGTAGAATGCAGGAGACGATTGACCGGCTGGGTGCGTGGCTGGTGATTTGCATTGAGATGCATGTGTTGCTGAGAGTAAAAAATGAAACTTGTGTGAGTCCAATAGATTTCATTGCAATGAAACGTGTTCTGTTGGGATTTTGACGATATTTTTAACAACTAAAGAAACTTCAGGCAGAGAGTCGAAATAAAACAGCCTGGCTGTTCGTAGTTTGGTGCTGATAATGCGAAGGTCACGTGCTGCGACTGTGCAGCTTGCCCCCTCCACTGGATCTGTGGGGGGTGGCATGTCTCTCCACTGAGTCTGTGTTTGAGTCTTAGCTTTAGCTGTGAAATTCGATTCATATGCAAATTCAAGAGGGTGGGCTATTGTGTCGAAGTGTGCCTGCCGTTGGCAATGACTTTGAAATGATGTAGAGATGTGATTGATTTGGAGGATATTTTATGGGGTTTTTGTGTGTGTGTTGAAGCCATGACAGAGTAATGCTAAACTGTGGGTTTTGCCTGTCTTAGAGTTTTTCTTTTTTCTTCCCACCGGATGTCGAGAGAACTTCCTGTTCCTTGTTGCTTGGTGTTTGTGGCGCACCCTCTCTACTGAATCTGTTTAAAGTGAAGTCCTTTTGGGGAAAAAGTGTTAAGTTTTACTTAAAAACCATAGGGATTTTGTATAAATTGAAATAACAATTGTAAATGTTTCGAAGTCTTGGGAGTTGAGCTCTCGCTGGCATTGTGATGATTTGTAATTACCCAACCCAGCAGGTTTAAGTGCTGGGCAAGCTGTGTGGACGTGTCAGAAATGTTTCGAAGATTTTGATTAAAACGTAGAAACGTCATTTGGAATGATTTTAAAATTGATTTGATGATGTTTAGCACATGGGCCGATTCACAGATAATTGTTGATGCCCTCGGATGGACGGTAAAATAGGCGTATTGTTTTATTCGTCTGTGAATGTTGAGGTTGCCTCAACTTGTGCTGGGAAGGCAATGGCAAACAACCCAGTGTAACCCTTTGATCGATTCAGTAAAGGTAAATTCATGATTTAATTGGATAGATGCTGAAGATTTAATTTTTGATTCATGGATTTTAAAAGGAAATATTTTATTGTCGAGACCAAAAGTTGTTTAAGAGAGATTGGTTAAACATTATTTTTGAGATATTTTACGTTCTGCAGCTCGGCGACTCGAGGCCAGGATGGCCGAGCGGAATGGAACTCTCAAATTGGGGGTTGTGCGGTAACTGTGTTAGTTACTTTCAGACTAAGCTAAAAAAAAAAAACCTTGTTAATCTGTTAATTGATGATAAGGAAAAGTTACTGAGAATTAAATCAAGATAATAAAAAATGGCAGTTGCTCTGGAACTATTTGTGAATGAAACTAAATTGTTTAGCAGATGTGAATGTTAAAATGGTAACTGTGCAAAATCGAATTGGATTCGGTTCTTGAAGAAATAGATTACTTTCATATTTTGGGATAAATGATGGAATATTTTTGTGAAAAGAATTATTGATCGCAAATTGGAACCTTGATAAAGACCGTTTGCCTTTACATGGAAATAGCAAATGAGATGAATGTTTTGAGTACACATACAACTGAGATTTCTGTATATTTTAGTTGTCATTTAGGGAAATAATAAGGAAAGAGATAAAATATTGATAATGCAAGTTGAATGCTTCTGCAAGAACCTTTGTCAGTCTTGTGGAAATGCATGAGCCCATGATGTTTACCCATGATGTTTACTCGATGTTAACTTTGGTTTTGTTTGTTTCGGAGTGTTGAACGCAGTTGAACTATGCAAATGTATGATTTCGTCTAAATGAAGCTTGGAAAGAACTTCCACACAAAGATTGGATGATGGGAGAACCCAGATTTTGGTGATTGGGCATTCAACACGTGATCATGAAACTGTACCCCTTCCTGAGGAGATAAGATGGAGCAATGTGGGGAAAAAGAAAGAAAAAACCCACTGAGGAGAAAGTTGAGCAAAGTATTAATGTTGGCGTTGTGTGGTGCCTGCGTGGAGGAATATTCTGAGCCACACTCTCGATTGCCGCTCTGCAAATACATCGTGAACTTGCTGTGGTTGCTTCAATGTACAACAGGCCTGGAGTTCCACACTGCGAGTCGTTTACAACATGTGTTCCTTTTCGTCTCCTTCAACCCAGTGTCCGGCCCAAACTTGTACTTGCCCACATCTACCTTCTCCTCAGCTCAAGGAGTGCTTCGATTGCATTTCCTGTTGGGTGCTGCTCTATCCACACCCTGACCTGTTTATCTTCTGACTTCGGGTAGCATGTTTTCAATGTGTGACACATACTGATGAACAGGCCATAAATTAAATGGAAACTCACTCATTTTCTGATATGAGCACTCGCTGCCATTGTTGATTGAACTTCAGTAATGGAAATCTTTTCTCCTTCAGGAACGGGACATGGTAATCATGTGTAAGAAAAATTATTCAAATTTTCCTTAAAAAAACAAAAATGGGGAGTGTGGGGGAAAATTTATATTAATGTATTCTAAATTGTAACAAATGGAGTTTTAGAAATGTAACTTTTATGCTATAAGTTGAATTGGCTGTCCTTTCTGGCCAAGACACTTTTGCTCTAAATGTTGATAAATGTCTTGGTCTGGAGCGGAGTGACCTGAGCTGATAACAGTGAACCTTTGCCTCGAAATGTACGTAGTGGCTTCTCGCCTAAAGGACTCATCTGCAGTCGGGGGTTGGTAGCCCCCACCACTCTTCCATGAAAGTATAAAATGCTTTGAAATGTAAAATTGTTTCAGTGCAAGCACGTGAGGAAGTATAGAATCTCAGTGGCTTGTACTCCTTGGGACTGACCAAGTACCAAGTTAGAATAAAACTCTCTGATGTAATGTGGAAGTGAATTGAATCGGGCTGGTTTAACTGTTAACTAAAAGTAAGAATAAATGGAATAGAACCAAATAATATTGCAACAAATGGGGATTCTTAAGTTCATTGTACGAGGGTGAGAAGTGTATAGTGGATAATTAGAAAATAAATTGTTTCACAAAGAAAGGACTTGTGTGGACATCGGTTATCAGTGTCGGTGGGTTTTAAGCAGGATTTTATAACAAAATTGGATAAACATTAAACTCTGCCTGAAGTTCAATAGGATTCCACAAGCAACCAGGAAGAATCCTTCAACGATCACAACGGGGTGGGTGAAAAAAAATCCACAACAAACCCCACCACTAATTGTTGTCAGTGGGTGAGGCAAGGGCAGGTGACAATGCAGCAGTTAATGGACATCATGGAACTTGCGATGAAGCGCAAAGATTGGAGTCTGGGAACAGTGGCAGATGATATAAAAATGCTCCTCGAGTTTGCAAATGGGACCAGGACTCTACCTGAAGAAAATACCAAGTCGAGGGAGAGTGTGGCGGCTGTTCAGACTGCGATGACGGGTGAGGAAGAAGTGACGGAGAAAATAATGATGATTGGACGAGAAGTCTATGAACTCGGACAGAGGATGACGAGCGTCGCCGCCACGACAATTATCGGGGAAACTAAAAAACTCGGACACGAGGGGACGACGGAAGAGTTAAAGGAGGTAACGGGGATGCAGGAAATAAAAGAAACAAAAGACGAAACGGCAGAGACGAAAAGCGAGGAAGAAACTAATAAGCATGAAGAGACGACGGAGGAATTCACGGAGACACAAAGGGAGACGCAGGAATTAAAATAAATAACAGAGACACGGGAGATAGAGGAGACAGAGGGTGAAGGGTAGACCACTAGTTAGTGGGAAGAGTTAGCTTAGTTAGACCGGCTTCATGGGGCAGGGACAAGTCCTCATGGGGCCCGTGGAATGGTTAGTTATTGGGAATGTTAGGTTACATTTAGAGAATGGGAAAATGGATTTTCGGGGACAAGGACAGACATTGAATGTGTAGTGGGGACGTAGCTTATCGACGTAGAGTAAAAGGATGTGCTATGAGTTTAAGGGATGACAATGGAGCACGAGGTACTTACATTATAGTCCAGCAGCCATTTCTCATATGAGGCCAAATAAGAAAATTCGTTCAACACCCCCTACAGAAAAGGTTTGACTTGACAGGGTGGTAGAATGGACCCTATAGAACACCTCCAGGTAGTATGTGGTTTCAAATTGTGGTATCATTAAAATTCTACAGGCCATTATACATACCAAGGGGACTTACCAAGAGGGTTACTGTGGGCTAGCAAAATTTAGGGGGAGGGTAACGTAAACGTGAATATCTTTGTCAAGATTCAACCAATTTTCAATATTGAGTTATCATTGGCTTCGTATTATAATTCTTTATCAGTGTATGTACAGTTATTTGAAAATGGCCTTTGCCATGGCATCACCAAAGCTAAAATATCACATTAATTCAAACTTTCTGACATTTTTAATTGTGTTCTCATATGAAGGTGAACGGTGTTTCTCAATTACTACTGGTATGTATACATTTTGGAAATCAAACGCTTAAGAAAGTATTGTTCTGCAGAAATTCATATACATACAGAGGCACGCATAAAGAAAACTGCAACTGTTATTTTTAGCGTATGTCTTTTACTAGTGTATAGCAACACGGAAGCACATACATCAGAGCCGACAATAATAGTTGTCTTTGGCAACACGGAAGTACATTAGTGAAAGCCGAGTATAATAGTTGTCTCTGGCAGCACTGAAGCTACTCATTCATCATAGTGGATGATAATAGTTATCATGGTCGACACTGGGAGCTGTGCATGACAACACAGAAGCACATTAGTGAGAGCAAATCATACTAGTTGTGCATGACAACACAGAAGCACATTCATCAGAGCGGTTTGTAATATTTGTGTCTGGCAACAAGGAATCACATTCGCCATGGAAGCATGAAGATGTCATCTGTTGTAACTTTTAGTCAGCGTCTTCTTCACCATTGGATTCAAAGATTGTTCTTGGATTTTCACAAGTTTCTTCGGCCATACATGCACATGCTTCTGTGCATGGCATGTGGTTGGTTCTGCATGTGCAGTCGGCTCGGCGACATAGAGACTTCTTGCAGTGACAGACAGTCAGCTCCGGAAGACCCCGTGGTGCTGAATCTTTGGTCATGAGCACACGCTGCAGGGCACAATCCTGAATTTTCCAGCCATGTCCAGCTGCTGGTGGAAGGCTCTGTGTTGGCTCCAATGCTCTCTTCCATACATAGGCCTGGTAATTTCCTCGCTTCATATGTTGCTGTAAGCTGTCGAGTGTATTGGGGAGATTTTCATTTCTTTGTCCCTTTTGACAGAACTGCTAGTATCTCACATTGTTCACTTTGCTCCCAGCCCCCTTGGTTGTTGAGTACATTGCCCACATGAAGGCTTCGCATGCTTCTGAAGTGCTGTTGCTGAGCTCGGGTTCTTCTCCAAGCTGTCGCAGACTGGTCTGATGCTCTTTACTGTCAAGTAAGACATTGAAACCCTTTTACTTGCCGAGTGCTGAGAGTGCACTGTTTGAATCGCACCCAGTGAGTGTGTGGAAGCCGAGTGAAGCATTACACAGCTCAGGTCCTAGTTTGTGTGCCAAGCAGTGGATAGGAATATACCTAGCTTTATCCTTGATTCCAGTCCGAAACCACAGCTCCCGACACTGGAGTTTTCTGTAGTGTGTGGTGCAGAGGACAGCCACATCTGTGTCAGGTGATTGAATCACAATCCTGTTGTGATAATTAATGAGAGGCATGTTTTGCATGTAGCAATATTCGTGTCTGCCTCTTCATGATCTGACTTGAGGGGAACCAGTTCTTTGCAGTGCCCTCTGATCAGGCCCGTAGCTAGGGCTCATTATTAAGGGGGGCATATGAACTGGATGGGGGGGGTACAATTATTATATTTAATATTTTTGATAACCCTGTATACTATTGTATTCATGGAGCATTGACACATCTATACTGAGGGTGCCGTCGCATACTAACCAAATTGATCTCAGCTAGATTTAATATGTTCTGATGTTTTTGGCCTAAAATTATTCGAATGCAGGAGAGCCGCAACAAACTGGCACATTCACAATGCAGATATTCAATGATTTCTGGGGAATTGGCACCAATTCAGGTGCACTGATACAAGGTGTTGTGAAGAATTGGCAATAGAAAATTAATATACCAGAGATACAATGACTAAACGGGGGAGGTTGGCACCAGAATCAGTGCACTTTCAAATAAGATACAGTAGGCTATGACCTGCGATCATCACGTTAAACTATCAACAGCAAATACGAACAGCCTGAAGATACCACAAGGTCCGCATTTAAAGCAGTCAATTACACAGAGGTAAGGTTATGCACAAAGCACTAGATATGGGAAATGCAAAGCACCAAACACAACATTTCACTTAAACATCAGAAGTACAAAGCAGCCGACCACGGCGGGTGTTGACCACAACCACACTGCAACCACAACCACACACGCATCACCAGCAGTCACACACACAATCTGAACTCCTCGTATAGTTTTTATACCGCTGCACTCGCTGTCAGAAGAGCTGCAGGCGACATGTCTCGGTGTGGAATCTTCTGAGGACCTTCTCCTTCCATTCATTCAGGCATTTACGTGTGAGGTCTCTCTAAGGCCAGCTGTACCAGTTGTGCCTTGCGTGCATGGCGCATGGACCGTCGATGGTCAGTGAAGACATTCCTCAATGTTGAGAATGAGTTTTCACACATGGCAGTGGACGCACCAAATGTTAGTCCAAGTCTCATAGCAGTCACTACACATGGCATGGCTTCCAGCGTTTTGTGGTATGTTGAGAGGAGTTTTGTGTTGTCCATCTCTCGTTTGCCTGCTTTTCCGTCTGTGAGTGAATAAACTGCTTTGCAACCACACACTGTTTCACTGATGGTTGACTTTGTTAATGTCATGATGTGCTGGAGCAAGTGGGGATCCAAAAACGTGCCATTTTCAGGATTCAAGGCAGCGAGTGAACGGGCGAGTTGTGTGTTGCGCTCACTGAAGCGCCGAGCGATCTCGCCAAGCACAGTGTCAATTGCGCTGTAAAAAACCCTCTGCAGTTCCGTCTTGTCATTGTCGTTGTTTTGACCTGTAGTCTCCAAAACTACAAACTGTTCCAAGTTCTTATGCATTGTGCGTCTCCGTTTTGGTGGTGCAGGTGGAGAAGTGTGAGCATCGTTGGCCTTGTTCCACAGATCAGTGAACTCATCCTCAGAGCGGAGTTTCTTCACGCACTCTGTAGCACTCGCCACCAGTTCCAACCCCGTTAGCAAGTCCATGTCCTCTGCCTGCAAGAGTCTGTTATGGCCATCTAACAACATCAGCAGTTTTTGTACAAAGATAGCAGTGAACATGAAGGCAGGCCCAGAGACTTCCTGCAAAAGCCAAATAGCCTCCATCCTCATCTCTGCACCGTAGGCACGCTCTGCATCAATCTCTGACAGTAAGGATGTGATATCCTTAAAAGATCCAATGAACACAGACACGGTGGCTAAATGTCCCGTCCAACTTTGATCAAGAAGTCGTTTTAACCGCTCACTTTTATACTGTGCAGCAACAGTGGGCTTTCCGAAGAATTTGTACAGGCAACAACAAACCTCGAGGAAATCAGTGACAGCATTCTCTGCTGCCAGTGCGTGGATAACTACCAGATGGAGTTGGTGATTTAAGCAGTGCACATAGGGGATTTCTCTTTCCAATATATCTTGCAACAACTTTTGTACCCCACCGTGCTTCCCAGCCATTACCGAAGCCCCGTCATACACCTGACTTAATATTTTGACGTGTCAAGTCCTGTTTTTATCAGCTCTGCAATTATTAGGTCTGTCAATGTTTTTGCATCTCCGGCGTCGGCTGGAGCTATTGTGAGTAGACGCTCTGTTGCTTCATTTGATGCCGATACAAAGCGAATGATGATTGATATGTTCTCACATTCAGTGACCGGGCGTAGTGGCGTGCGCCTGTAATCCGGCGACTCGGAGGCTTCGGTTGGAGGATCGCTTGAGGACGGGAGCTCTGCAATGGGCCGCGCTATGAGAGGGTGTAGGGCAGCCCGGAATCATGGCGAAACCCAATCCTTATCCCTGTGTCATAAGAGGCGACCAGGGTTGCGTCAGGAAGGGCAACTGGCGTAAAACCTGCACCAAATCAGTATGCGGATCATAACGGATGATCCGCTGTGGTGACCCCTAATGGGAGCAGCCGAAAGATGAACATACACACACACACACACACACACACACACACACACACACACACACACGTTCTCACATTCAGTGGGGTCCCTTGTCCCATCCACCTTGATGGTAAACCACGATGTGCCTACTTCTTCCACGATGGCATCCGTCACAACATTACTTAATGTGCAGATCAGTTCATTCTGCATTTCCGGACGAGTATAGCTTGCGTTTCGTGGGATATGCTTTATTATTTCGGCTCGCTCAGTGTCGTTTTTGAGTGTGTAGTTTAAAAACGAGAGGAAGAGCCCACTGTGCCCGTCTGACAGGTCAGGTCAGGTATGGAAGCATGTGCCAGAACAGCACGTCGCTGCGTCCACTTTCCGCCGGTACTCCAGGGGCCTCCGTCTGGCCATCCCCCAGGAAGATGCCAGGCCCATCCTCATCTCCTTGGGATGATGGTCAACCTGTTGCAACCATGAGGCACGTGGTCGACCCACTGGCCTCCTCCACTCATGAGACTCCCTCGCTGAGAGAATCTGGTGAGCAGGATCAGAGTCAGGAAAACGAGCCACATGTCCATACAGCCGCAACTGATGCTCACGGACTATGCAGGTAACAAATCTCATCCGAGTCTCTCTCAGCAACCGCTCGTTGGACACAAAATCCGACCAGCGATAGCCAAGGATTCTCCGAAGAGTCCTGGTACCAAAGGAATTAAGTCTCCATCTCAGATCCTTGGTCAGAGTCCAAGTCTCGCACCCATAGAGCAAGACTGGAAGTACCAAGGACCTGAAGACTCGGACTTTCGTCCTCCCGCACAGGTACCGGCAGCGCCACACCCCATGATCCAGTGAATCCATGACTCCCCAAGCCCGACCCAGACGTCTATTGACCTCTGACTCGCAGCCAGCAGAGACATGAATATCACTGCCAAGGTAAGTGAATCTCTCCACGACCTCAACATCCTCACCACAAACAGACACAGACAGGACAGCAGCATCCAAGATGTCACCGAAAGCCTGGATCTTAGTTTTGACCCAAGAAACCCATAATCCCAACGGCTCCGACTCCTCATTCAGCACCTCGAGGGCCCCCAAGAGGATGTCTAAAGTCTCCGCAAAGATGACTGCATCATCTGCAAAGTCAAGGTCCGAGATCTTGACATTCCCCAATGACGCACCGCAACTTGATCTCTCCGACATCCTCCCTAAAATCCAGTCCATACAAGTGCTGAAAAGTGTGGGGGCAAGTACACATCCCTGACGAACTCCAGTAACAACTGAAAATAAGTCAGAGATGGTACCACCACACTTCACAGCACTCTCAGGACCAGAGTAGAGTTCAGACATCAGATCGATCAGTTTTGGTGGCACCCCACGAAGACCAAGAATCCTCCAGAGGACATCCCGATTCACTGAATCGAACGCTTTACAGAGATCAACATAGGCTGCAAGCAGCCCCTGCCGAAACTCTCGTCTGCGTTCGGTGAGGACACGAAGTGCAAGGATACGGTCAATCGTTGACCTCATTGGTGTAAAGCCTGACTGCTCTGGACGCTGGTGCTCAAGCAGATGGTGGCGAACCCTATCGAGAATTATCCGAGCAAAGACCTTGCCCGGCACTGAGAGCAGCGTCACCCCTCGGTAGTTGTTGCAGTCTTGGCGATCACCCTTCCTTTTCCAGAGAGGGACAACAAGGCCCCTCTTCCAGTCAGTTGGGATGATGCCTGTGTTCCAGGTAGAGCACAAAACTGCATGCAACGACACGAGTGCAGCATTTCCACTAGCCTTGAGAAGTTCGGCATGGATGCCACAGATCCCTGGAGCTTTGCCCCATTTCAACTGGTTCACCGCAGCCCATGTTTCCACAAGCGTAGGTGGACCACAGTTGATTCGAGGGTCAGCAACAGGGATTGTAACACCGTTGACGTCCAACACGACAGTTGGGGGATCAGCCTGGTACAACCGCTCAAAGTAACCGGCCCAGCGGGCCTTCACTTCAGACTCCTCTGTCAAGAGCCTACCACTCTCTGCTCGAACTGTAGTGCTCCGAGGGATGGGCTTGGATGAACGTAATGCGCGAATTCCCCTGTAAGCGGGACGAGAATCACCTGTCCACAGGTGATGCTCTACCCCCTCACAGATTCCTCGCACATAGGCTTCCTTGTCCACCCTCAGTGCATGTACAGTTTTACGCCTCAGCTCCCTGAACAGCTCAGCTCTGCCATTCAGCCTGGCCCTGCGACTCTGGTCAATGGTATCCAGTGTCCCTTGAGAGACAAAATTCTTCTTTGCCCTGCGGTGAGCTCCAAGGCATCCACCGACAACATCAAGGACGGTGGTCTTGAAGGCGCTCCACAACTCTTCAGGACCCCCCAAAGCACCCAGACCCCCCAAGTGTCCACTCAGCCTGTTCGCAAACTCCTCAGCTACTCTCTCATCCCTGAGCTTGGCAACATCCAGCCTCGGCTGGGATGGTACCATTCTCCAGGATTTAAGGTGCAGCTTTAGAGTTGCTACAACAAGCCTGTGGTCAGTATTATGGTATGGTACCTGTAGCAGGTACCTGTAGCAGGTCACAGATAGAACCTGACCTGACACCTATCTGACATATCTTCAAAAATATCAAGGCTCCCTCTAAAAGGTATCTGATTTTCGGCGAGAAATCCCACAACATCTATAAGAGCAGACACATAGTACCGGTTTCTGTTTAGTTGGTCAGCATTGAGGAGTGTGGAAATCTCCTTACCACAATCGATGCGCCTCTCATTCTCCTTCCACCTCAAAACACAAGTTAAATGTTCCTTTGAAGTTGCGTGTTTGTGAAACCCCCTGCCTTTCTCAACGGCATGTTTCCAATTCCGGTAGCCTCGCACTGTGAAAGTAGAGTCCAATGGGCCACGTGCGGTGTTAAACTTCCTACATGGATAGCAGAATGCTGCATCTGTCTGCACACTGTATTCCAGCCATTCATTAGTATGGTACCACGAGGACACAAACGAGCGACTCTTGTTCTGCAACAGATGGACAGGATACCGCTGTAGAACAACTGGATTCGGTCTCTCACTTCCAAGATCATCGGGAAACGGCTTGACAGTCACACCCGACCCCGAGGCCGCCGCCGAGCATGGAAACTCGGCTGCCTGCGCTGGGACTACAGCCGCAAGGCTGACGTTGCTGGCTTGGCCAGGTTGGTCAGCTTCTGTCGGTATTTCATCGACATGATCGTCTTTTCCTCCTGCTCCTCCAACAACATGTCTTTCATCATCTTCATTTTCGTCGCTTGCATATTTTCCTTTTCTGAGCCATTTTCGTTTATCCATCATCCAAGTCTTTTTCTCCTGCTGCGAGCTTGTGCTCTGTGATTCGGCCCTCGTGATCCGCGTCACTAATCTCGCGACTCGCGAGATTTGACGGTTGACGGTTTTATTTATTAAATGATCGATGCATCAAAAATAGGTTTTATCTGCATAATTTCAAATGTTAGCACGATTGCAAACACACATATTTTTAATTTTTATTATAAAATTACTTTTGTAAGATGGAGGGTTGACGGGTTGTGAAGGTCACATGGTGCACGTGCACTTCGTCTTTAATAATGTAAATTTATGTCTTTTCCTTTATCATATCATCATATTATGACTGTATTACATTTATACCTAACTTCCAACCAATCAGGTAACCTGCTCAATAGGGTCTCCATATCGAATACGCTGATTGGCTATTCCTTAAAACTAAATGATCCACGATATATATAAACACCCACAACATCGACATTCGACACGAGGTCTTGGCTGCTGGCGTTGGTGTTTGCGTTATTATCTTTTATCTTGTGGTCTTGGACTGTATTGTCTTGCCAATTGCATTTGGAGATGCGCTGGGAAGCACACACTTATCTCTTGACTGTTATTCAAACAAGGATATTATTAAAGAACAGTTTATCCAAGAAGGCCTTATTAGTCACCACGTTGAACATCTGGAATAAGGGTTTTAGTTCACACAGGTGAACTCTTAAACAGCAAGGTCACAGTGGGCGCTCATCCTTAAACACTAAGTTGTTCACAGGGTACAACAGGGCATAAATGGGTGGCGTACAAGTGGGGGGGGCACCAGATGCGCAATGGGGGGCATTGCACCCAAATGCCCCCCCTTAGCGACGGGCCTACCTCTGATGACTAGCACAGACTTCTGCGGGTTCTTGAAACCACCACCGATGACTCGGTGTTGACCATCAAGCAGAGTGTCTACCCCCATGTGGCACCATGTGTCTGCCAAGAAGGCACACAAGTTGACTTTGTTTTCTACATTTCCAATGTATTTGATCCACTGCTTTGGAATAGGAGTGGCTGGCCCTTGGATTGTCACCTCTAAGGCTGCAGATGTTCCTCGTTTCTCTCGCTTCCCAGCTTTGATTGAGAGGCTGGAGTACCGGTCGAAGACAACATCAACCTGCTGACAACCATTCCGACGTAGAGGGGCAGTAACCAGGCTGTAATACTTGAATAATGGTATAGGCGATTTCCATTAGCGGAGATATTATGACGTCAACTTTTTTTCTAGGAAGAATTTCCAGAATCGGAGATGGTTACTGCCTGCACGAGGGCTTTCTGCATATACATGGCAAGTTTCAGGAAGATCCGATGAAAACTCTGGGCTGTGAAACAAAAAAATGGCAAAAAATAGGAATGACGTCATAAAAAATTGATATGACGTCATAGTGATGTATCATATGTGCAGTAATTCATCTCTGCTAATGCCCTGTTCGATCCCGCAAACAGAATTCAAAAAGCTTGCCTAGTTTCGGAGATAATTTTTTAGGCGATTTCCATTAGCGGAGATATTTTGACATCATAACTTTTTTTTCTAGGTGGAATTTTCAAAATCGGAGATGGTTACTGTCTGCGCAGGGTATTTTTACATTATATATATATATATATATATATATATATATATATATATATATATATATATATATATATATATATATATATGCCAAGTTTCAGGAAGTTTTGATGAAAACTGTAGGCTATGAAACAAAAAAGTCCACAAGAAGAAGA
This sequence comes from Eptatretus burgeri, assembly GCF_056783735.1. Taxonomy (NCBI): domain Eukaryota; kingdom Metazoa; phylum Chordata; class Myxini; order Myxiniformes; family Myxinidae; genus Eptatretus; species Eptatretus burgeri. The sequence continues at coordinate 49,867,681 of NC_140974.1, forward strand.
TGAAGAACAACAACGTGAGTAAGATAATAGGTCAAATCTGGATTCAGACCTTAACAAAAATCGAATCGGCTTGTTCTTGTAACCTAACCAACTCATCCACCTAGTTTTGTCATAACTCATCCACAACTTTTTGAGATATGCCACATATCGTTTTTGGCCCCATCTCTCAATGGTGACGAATCACTCGAAAAAAAATCTCGAATCAGGATCCGGATCTTCACCAAAATTGATCTAATTCGTATATGTCGCACACCCAACCTGTACACAAAATTTCGTCCGAATCCGTCGAAAACTTTTTGAGATATCATGCTCACAGACAAACAGACAGACTAACAAGGGTGAAAACATCATCTCTGGCCACCTTCAGTGGCGGAGGTAATAACCCCGATCTAAGGCATCGCTTTCCATGGAGTTTCACCGATGATAAAGCAAAGCATTATAATCTGGAACATGCCACAAAAAAAAAACCAATGCCCTTTGCCAATAATGACAATAAAAGCAATAATAACAATTCAGTTGATAAAACATAATAATGGCCATGCTAATGATAAACTGGATTAAATAGAGCTCCAATCGCAATATCTAGGTGAATCCATCTCGGTTGCTTTTGAAACCACGAGATGTTTGAATAACACACAAAGATTGTAGATAAAAGGAATAAATTACATCTAAATAGAGCATACATAATGAGCGAGGTTCCCCAATTAGGGAAGTCGGTGACGCTCTCAAAGCATTTTCACCTCTGCCCGCCGTACAGCTGAAAGTGCATGTATCGAACCAAGTAAGATGTTCAGCGAAATAACGTGAAATTACCGTTTCATTCTCAATTAGAACCACTTAAGGAGCCTTGGAGATTGTTATTAAAAACGAGACTATTTGCAAGCAGCAATTTACACAAATCCACGAATGAAGTCGAACGCTAATAATGCCTGTAATTTCTGGGTGTCGTTTGAATTTTTACATCACGCCAGTATCTAGCGTTCCAGAAATAGTTCGAGTATCGATTGTTATGCCAATTAAGGCATTGGTTGTGAAAATGCTTCGTTTTCTCATCAAGTAAATGCAATAATCTCTGTGATCCGTACTCCACAAATGCCAATAAATGCTTCCATCAATTGGTAGCACGTCATGAGTCCAAGGCTCTCAAAATCGATGGAAGACAAGTCCGTTGCTCATGCGTCGCAGACAGGTCAGTGGTCTCCTGTCTTTTACTGCCTCCTTTCTGGTCTTGAATCCTGAGCCCTTTCCGTACTTTGTCCGCCCCCAGGTTCCTGCAGGACGTATGTGATTTCCTCTTCCAGGGATTCAAGATGGTTATTCACCTCCTCCTCGGGTCATCCCCCATTCATACCTGTGATCTTTTACATCCTCATTAACCCTTCCCAACCTCTACCCTTCGTCTTCAGATTATAGTATTCTCTATCATTCTCCCTCCTTACACCAACCTTTCTGTTTAATTGTTCCATTGCTGTTTCATCGCCGGTTTCCCCTTCCTGTTCTTTTAGCCCCTTTTTGTTGTGTTTGAACTTGTCTCCAGTTTGGTCACCACCCCCTGTCTCTTTTTTCCCTCTCCTTCCATTCCCCTCATTCTTCGTTCGCACATTCTTTCTCCAAATGTTCCTCTGTTGTGTCCCTCTACCTTTCTGTTGATACGTTCTCCTCGCTTCCAACTGTGTTCCAGTTGTTCTGATATAACTCTTCAATAAGTCTCGACTTTGTGCATGAAAAACAGTGTGAAAGCAGAGATTCAAACAAGTGCTGAGGCTGAAAATGAGATTAAAAATCATCTCAAAAATGGAGAATTACTGGATGTAATTGTTCACAATCTTTTTCACTTTACATCCTCATTCGAAACAAAAATAAATGGACCGTTAAGGGGATTATTCCAGTGAATTTGCGTGGAGGTGGTGATGTCTCATCCACAGTTGTCCAAAATGCATCTGATAGGTGTGGGTGTCATACCAACCATGTACTAAAAATAAAATGCACAAGTGATGTCACATGTATTATTACAATCACAACCAAACATTTTCAAATCAGGGAAACGACACCAATTATTCTTGCTCCTGGAGGGAGTAGCAATTGACCAGTCCTTTGTAGGCTGAGGATCAAGCAAGGAAGCAACACTGCTCTGGGAGGGATTGGCCATTGACTTGTCCTCTACAGGCTGAGGAAACTAGTCCTCAAGCAAGGAAGCAGCACGTACCATTATTAATATGTTTGGTATGACTCGCCCAGAGTCAGGATGGAATCGCCAACCTTCCAGACTCAGAGTAGACACTTGGACCATTGTTGATATATTTGCTCATTTTCAAACATTCATAATGGGAAAGTGTTTAAAACAAAGAAAAACTCTTAATAAACGTTTTTTGAAAAATTGAGCAAATTTGAATTGAAGATTTTTCTTGCATGTCTGCTCTTATTTATCATTTCATGAGATGTCCATAATATCACAGCTATTCATGGGCATTACATCGTCAATTTCAGTGTTTTCTTCTGAAAGTAGGAGGAAACAAGAAAAAAAGAACACTTCTCACATCGTGATTCACCCACAAAAGTTTTATGATTAAAAGAAATAAATGCCTTGACACAATTGTTTCACACGTCACATCGCATTGTGCCGTTCCCATGCTTATGTCAAACGAAAACTTGAAAACGCGGATGGTATTTAAGAAGTTACCCTTTAGGAATTTTGATCTGTATGAATATGTATATGTGTGGTGTATGTTGTGCGTCAAATAAATGGAAGGATGGACTAAATGAAAGGTCATTGATTGCAAATGAAACGTCTAAATGGTACAGTTGTAAATGTGTAAAGGTTAAAGGTCGAAAAAGTTTCAAAGGTCAAATAGTCTGGAGGTCAAAAGGTCAAAAGATCTAAAAGGGTCAAATGGTCTAAAAGGTGTAATTTAAGGTCTTAAGTGTCAGAATTGTCTTTCAGGGCCTCCACCCATTCAATGGGGACCGTACTCTGTGCAGAGCATTGGTGCTGCCAAAACAGTCTCGTTGGCTATTGGACACAATCCGAGACAGGTCAACACTCCGACACAGGATACCAGCAATCTGGCACTCAGTTTGCTGATCTCAGAAGAATGACACGCAAAGTCAACCCCACCTGGTATTCATTCAACAGTCAAGCAGGAATTTGAACTCAGGATCCTTGGGTCCCAAGCCCACCACCCTAACCATTAAGCCAACAACAGGCATTTCAGGGTCTAAAGGGTCTTAAAACATATCAAAATGGTATAAAGGTTAAATGGGTCTTCAGGATTTAAAAGGTCTGAAAGCTGTGAAAGTCTAAAGGGTAGAAATGAGTTGAAGAGTCTTCAGGGTTTTAAAGGGTCTTAGAGGTCTGAGGGTTCAAAAGGGTGTAATGTGGTCTTAGGAGTCCACAGGGTTTTATAGGTCTTAGGTTCCTAAGGGGTCTAAGGGGGTCTCCAAGGGTATTAGGAGTCCAAAGAGTCGTAAGGGTCTAACTGGTCTTTGGGGTCTTAAGGGTTTTTGGGGTCTAAATGGTCTTAGGGGTGTAAAGGGTGTTATTGTTATGAAGGGTCTGAGGAGTCTCAAGGCTCTTTGGGTTCTCAAGAGTTTTAGGAGTCTTCGAGTTGCAAAGGATCTGAAGGGTTTTGGGATTTTAAAGGGTCTAACGTAATTTATACGGACAAACAGACAGCCAAACAAACAGAACCAAATGCAATTCCCTCTCCTCTGGCGAGGGTAACAGGCTGCACAAGATCAAGTTGGAAGTTTGATCTGATATGATATGTAAATATATATATATATATATATATATATATATATATATATATATATATATATATATATATATTTGATTTCCAGAAGATTTAAAGGTACACCAATGGCTTTATTCATGTAATAAATCTCTCACTGTTACATTTGTAGGCCGAATCATGGATGTTACTTTGTCAAGAGGCAAGTTGTACAACTTGGCTCAATGCATACTGTATCTGAGTACTTCTCCTTTGTGTGAACTCTGATTTTCCTCGTGCTCAGTAATTAAAACCTCTCTTTTCCCATGCATAATGATGAACGAGCATGACTGTTTTTTAAGGGGGATGCATTAATAAGTGTAAAGATGAAATCCCTGGATGTTGTTAAAATCTCATGATCAAGGTGTAATCCAAAAGGTGAAGAAGACTTCCAGCCATCATCAAATTCTGCAAATATACGGTGACAGTTTTGTTTTATCTGCGGATCCATCGTGGATTTGCCATTGGGCTATGTAGCCTCCTGGGTTTGATCCCAGACTTAACTCAAAAACAATTCCAGATTGCTGCAGCTCAACAGGGATGTGGCATTGCCGAGCATACAATCCTAAAGATGGTGGCATAAAGTTGGTCTTCCCACCTGCATTTAGGATGTGGGCTTCAAAGATCTCAAGGTATCTCTGCAAAAAAAAGCCAAAAAAAAACATGGCGGCTTCAGACCCCAGCGATGTAACCTAGGACGCGCCTTGAGACCACACAGAGAGCGGTGACCGATGATGTGCCTGACAAACGATACAATATAAGGCCGTTAATTATCTTCAAAAGGAGTGTTTTAATTAACCCAAACACCCAATTTTCATTCACACACTTCCTTGGAGTTCCCTTCGTACGCATGGAAAGTCTCAGGCTGCTAGGAAGTCCACACTGAATGCATAAGAGGAGGATTCATAAAATATCTCTTGCTTAAACTGGCAAAAACTCTTGCTGAGAGAATATCTGCTTTTTACATACTTGTTTCAGCTCTGATCTCCCTCCAAGCACCCTCGAGGCTTTTCATCCACAGCTTCGTCTCTGCCTCTTTGCCCTTTAATGTGATAGACACGTTTGATGGGATAAAAGTTCAACGGTGTAGGAAATAGGTGATGCTACGTCTGTTCTTTTATGCATCCACGATGAGCTAGCTGTCGTGGGGAGAGCTCCAAAGCTCCTTCAATGGCCTCCACCAAGGCCTTGCGGTAAAATTGATCTGTCTTTGGATTTATTTTTAACTCTAAGAATGAATGAATTTTGTAAATTAATGAGATTTTTATTGGTATTTCAATATTATGAATGAATACAGCAGATGCTTCTCTGTTTTAATTCCATGAAGGAATTGAAGTATTTGATGAATCAGATTGTATTTGGGTTGGAATCGTTGATTTTCATGATCGGGGAATTAATGAGATTTTGTTCGAGACTTTAAACTTGTGAATGAGCTTGGATTTTGATCGATTTTAACTTTATGAAGGCATAAATTATTGGATGAATGAAGTTTTATTTGGGTGTCAAGTTGATGAAGACTGGAAAATGAATGAGGTTTTGGTGATTTTTTTGAAATTAATGAATGAATGCTAATTTTGGTTCATTTTAACTTTATGAAGGAATAAATGAATGTTTCCTTGTACATTGTAAGCTAGCAAATACAACCTGTCACTTCGCTGATGGAAATATTAAGAGGGGAGGGGGAGGGAGAGAGAGGAGGGAGGAGAGGGAGACAGAGGAAGTGGGGAGAGTGATGCCTCACCACACATCGCGATACACTCGAGAGTGGAGGTGGGAGTGAGGAGGATGGGTGAGAGAGAGGAGGGGAGGAGAAAGGGATTAAGTGGAGATGGCAAAGGGGTGTTCTGGATTTGCATTTGGTTGGGGGAGTTGAGGGGGAAATGGGAGTGGGGGGTTCTCGACATTCATTTGGTTGTGGGACTTGAGAAAAAGATGGGATGGTCCCATCCACCAGCAATAGTGCAAGTTTGAACGAAATGGGGTCTGTTAAAACAGCACGTTCAGACACGTTCAAACAGCACATACCATTTTTTAAAGCGATTATAACATGGGCTTCTCTTGAGGGTTGAGAGTCATACAAAAACTGTCACCCTGTGTACCCACTATCATGAAATTGGAACTCTCCGAAGCGGTAATGAAGGCACTTTATCAAATAAAGTGGCTATTAAATAAAGGCACATTTTAGTTGAAATGAAAATAAAGCCATATTCTATGGTGCTGCCTTCCCTTCTGCTCCACTCTGGCTTACCTCCTCCCAAATCCTCAACCCACTCACAACTCTCCAGGTGTCGCTGGGTGGTGTTCGTGCCTTTATTTAATTACACCTAAAATGTGATAAGCTCCAAAATTTCTTCACTAGAGCTGAATTTCAAAATGGAGTCCTGCGGAATTGACCTAAACAACACTTCTGACTGCTTAAAAAACGAAGAAAAAAAAGTGTCTCCAGACATCTTTGTGCAGTGCTTCAGATGACCGGGCATATCTTAAGCACCATTTCAGCCACATGATGACTTAACAAGCTCGAATGAGCTAAGATCCTCGTCCTCTTAATTATGACGTCATAAAAACGAATATGACGTCATTGTGATGTATCGGGTTTGCGATAAATTGTCTGTGCTAATGCTCGGCTTGATTCCCGCAAACAAAATTCAAATAGCTTACCTAGTTTAGGAGATAATGGTATAGGCGATTTTATGACGTCAACTTTTTTTCTAGGAAGAATTTCCAAAATCGGAGATGGTTACTGCCTGCGCGTGGGCTTTCTGCATATACATGGCAAGTTTCAAGAAGATCCGATAAAAACTCTGGGTTGTGAAACAAAAAATGTCAAAAAATAGGAATGACATCAGAAAAATTGATATGACGTCATAGTGATGTATCATATGTGCGGTAATTCATCTCTGCTAATGCCCTGTTCGATTCCCGCAAACAGAATTCAAAAAGCTTGCCTAGTTTCAGAGATAATTTTTTAGGCGATTTCCATTGGCAGAGATATTTTGACGTCATAACTTTTTTTTTCTAGGAGGAATTTTCAAAATCGGAGATGGTTACTGTCTGTGCAGGGTATTTTTACACATATATGTCAAGTTTCAGGAAGTTTCGATGAAAACTGTAGGCTATGAAACAAAAAAGTCCACAAGAACAACAACGTGAGTAAGACTTAGAGATCCTCCACGAGAATCTAAAAACCACAGATGATACAAACACAGCACTTGCCTCAATCGTCTCAGGAAACACTCGTCTCTCCAATTGACACAGGCAAATTGTCCAAACCCAACTGACATTCCCCATTTGTGGCCAACAATCCAACACTTAGCGAATCGATAATTCCTTACAATTTTCAGATTTCACTCCAGATTTTGACACTTATTTGTGTCCATGACATCCGATTCTCAAATCTGAAATAATATTTTGATTATATACTTCAGTTAGTTCATGAGAGTAGATCGTGTTTGAATAGGCCGAATCAAAATGGCGGCTAAGACCCCTGCGAGGTGAAGTTGGGCTGACAAGGGTAAGCCTTTCATGAAGTTAAGCTGTTATCTCCAAAAGGTGTGTTTAAATTTACCCAAACACCCAATTTTCATTTACCTCGTATGCGCGCCATTGGAGTTCCTTGAAAGGGAAAGGGTTGTAGAATTTTGTAGTTAACCGACTCGATGTGAATCCTCTTACTCAATCTGTTTGAAACAATTAATTCACTGTCTACAACGGAAAGTACATTACAACAGATAATTTTATTAACATAGTACCATGGAGTCCAAACCACTGGGATGGTATACATCCACAATGATTTACACTAAGCTAAGATTACATTTCCTGGCATTTATATGCTTTTGTAGGAGTGGAGGGGGCTCATAAGCATGAGGCAAAATAACTCTAACTGCAATACGTGTCTACTAGGTGAAAAACGAATGACATAATCATGGCAAAAGTTGGTGTTATCAACCCAGTTCACTTTGTTCCATAGCAAGATATTCCTTTTATCAACATTTAGTTCAAAAGACTCTTGCGTAAAGGGAAGCATAACTGACAGCCAATTCGACTTATAGCATAAAAATTAAATTTATAAAGCACCGGCAACAATACAATTACAATTGAGAGTACATTAATATAATTATTTTTTTCTTCCACATATGCATGCAAAGTTTGAGGACATTAGGCTTCATGGTTTTGAAGTTATGTCAGAGAGACACACACACACTAACTGATTGACTGACACACACTGACATTTATTATTATAGATTTACGAATTAATGATTTTTTTTGAGAATTCAACTATAATGCGAAGCGCGCATGCGAAGTGAAAAGCGAGGATAAACAATTGGTTCATGTCCATCTGTCCATATGTCTTTTCAGTTTATGATCGTCAGTATATGATTGAGGAACAACATATTTAAATTTAGTGTTATATTTTGAATACGAATTGGAACATGAATATGAAGACAAGTCTATCGTTTTACCTTTCCTTGGGTCAGAATTCATCCCGATCGCACATGCGCAGAGAGGAGTGAGATATATATATATATTTTTTTTACTCTGTCTGCTTGGAAGTCAAACAAAATTGAAAATCATTCTAAACAGAAAACTTGCTGTTTTTAAGGATGTCATAAAGAACATAAACAACAGGCACAAGTAACTAATGTAATGTGTTCGCATGATGAATTGGACACTGTGGAAAATGGCGGTAAAACCCAGAATTTTATTTATTTATATGCCTTCAAACGTCTTTAATCCTTTATTTAAATTAAATGATATACTTGAAGACTATAAAACAAATCGCCTTCATAATAGTTCCAAGAGCCATGCAATATATCGATATATAGCATTGGAGGGTGTGGCATGCGCATGAAAAAGAAGAAGCGGCTGCCACAATGGCTATTTCCTATGCTGATTGGTGCTGCGTTCTATCGTGATCAATAAAGCCTCCATCTCCTAAATTGCAACTCAACATCATCCTATTAGAGTGTCTGATTGTGAATGGTGTATAAGACTGCTTTAGGAGCAGGAAGCTTATGGATTTTTAAACAATCTTTGAAATCATTATTCTATAATAAATGAAGTACAGGAGGGCCTTGCCGTTCGTGGGTTTCTACTTCATGGATTCACTCTATCATGATGAATTTATTGAGGCAAAGTTTGCAGATCAAAAAAAAACGGTCGATGCACTCAAGTAATCATGGATTGGCAAACTATTTTCCACATTTATTCACATAATGAGCCTGATGTTGGCTTAATGGTTAGGGTGGTGGGCTTGGGCTCTGAGGATCCTGAGTTCAAATCCTGCTCGGCTGTTGAATTAATACCAGGTTGGGTTGACCCAGCTTGTTCATCCTTCTGAGGTTGGCAAAATGAGTACTAGCTTGCTGGGATGATTGAGCCATTTGAGTATCCTGTGGCGGAGTGGTGACCTGTCCAGGATCGTGCCCAATAGCCCAGGATACTGCTTTGGCAGCACTGATGGTATCTATACGATAGAGTATAGTCCCAATGGATGGATTCACATAATTAACATGGGACATCAACACAATAACCCTTCAAACCCTCCATCATCACCATCATCTCCATCACCTCATCTTTATTGTTGCTGTCATCAACATTGCCATCACATTATTGGACCAAGTTTATCGTAATTATTAAGGTTGGTTTCATGTTCCTAATAACCATGAAAATAAACTTTATTTTATATTCTTCATACAGGAAACTAAGCCTGGTGTTGGCTTTACAGTTACAGTGGCTGGTTTAAGATCTTAAGGTCTTGAGTCTGAGCCTCTGTCATGCTGTTAAATAACACCAGGTGGGTTGCCTGAGCCTGTCATCCTTCAAAGGTTGGCAAGATGATTACCAGCTTACTGGAAACATGCGGCACTGCATCAGTGTGACAGCCGTGCTCCCAGCAATGATGCAACCAGCAGTCACAGGCTGCATATGGAAAAAAACAACAACTCCAGAAAACACACTTTATTTTGCAGTTCACAGGATTTTCAAGAAAATGTCCCCCACAAACGGCAAAGCCCTCCTGGATAGACCTAAACACTGTGCGGAGTATCGTGTTCTGCGACCTCTCCAGTTACCTCCACCACTGAAGGTGGATGGAGGCTATGTTTTCACCCCTGTCTGTCTGTCTATTTGCCTCTTTGTCCTTGGTTATTAGTTTCCTTTGTGAATGAATGAGATTTCCATATTTATTCTTCGGTTCTTCCCAATATCTTTGTTCTTCGTAGATTTTCACACTTCTTTCTCTCTTTTTTGTCACAAATCTTTATTCATGTTTTGTTTTTTTCATAACTTTCTTTATTTATTATGTTGCCAAAACGAAGTTTTGCAAGATATGTTAGTCAGCTTGTATGTTTTTTTTTTTAATGTTTTTTTTGTTTGTCTGTAATCACGTATAAAAAATTCTGCAGAGCACAGTTATCATCGGAAATTTTTGTAACTTCGCATATCAGAGGCCTATATAGGTCCCTTTCAGTGCACAAAATTTTGAAGGTCAAGGTCAAAGGTCAAGGTCACTTTGGCGCAAATCAGGGGAGTCGACGAAACCCTTATTTTTTTAGTAATTTTGATTGGATCGTCTTCAAACTTCATGGGAATATAGTTCATGGTCTGGCGCTCAGCTGATTAATTTTTGGTGGCGATTGGCCTTGATCTTCATGGTTAGCGTCTCAGGTCAAACATATTTGACCCCAAGGTCAAATTTTCAAGTTTTAGGAACCATATCGTGTGGTACCTCAAATTGAACACCTCGATGAGTGCTTTCTAGATATGTCAAGCTTGAGACATTATGACGTCATTTGGTGACGTTATGAGGCAAAAGCATATTTTTCATGGTTACTCTGTAGAACGATTCTCATCGGAATCTCTCGTAGGCAGATATTCCTCAAGGAGTCGCTCCTGGTGGATAGCAGCTCTGTTCACCTCAGTGTGACCTTAAAGAAGTCAAACGTGGTCACCTTTTGGCAAGATACGGGTCACCATGCGGGTGACATTGCTTTTTTTTTTTTATTTTTTCTTTATTCTTTATATTCATTGTAATTCTCTTTTTTTCTTCTCTTTCCTCTCTTTTACTCTCTATCCCTCTCTTTCTTTATCTATCTCTCCAAGGAGAAGTGAATTCTTGCGGAAATATTTCTGAAAGGCTCACTTGGCTGCACATGGATGGACTTGAGGGTTGTGAAATAGCAGCTGAAACCCGAATCCTATCCAGGTTCCTCCTAATGACTCCATCTTTGCCCTTTACTTCTTCAGGTTCATTGTTGGTCTTCCGTTTCATTGTTTTAGACTTTCGCAATTATTCTGTGTTTTTGGATGTTTTTAACTTTACCAATGAACGAGTTATTTGGTTGTTCTTTTGTTTTTATGGATGAGTCATTTCATGGAATATTTTAATTAATTTGAAGTCATTGCATTGTTGTCAATTGTTCATTCCCATTTTTATTACCTCCGCTAATGAAGGTGGATGGAGGTTAATGTTTTCACCCCTGTTTATCTGTTTGTGTGTCTACTTGTCTGTTTGTCTTTGAGCAGGATATCTCAAAAAGTTATGGACGGATTCGAATGAAACTTAGTGGAAGATTTGGGTAAATGACAAGAACAAGCCGATGAGGTTTTGGTTCAGGTACGGATGCAGATCTGGCCTATCAGCGGGCTACAAAACGTAAACTGTTCAGCCTGGCAGAAGTATGCATTCTACCGAGTGCTACTCTAGTTATCTATTTTATTCCCTTCAAATAGCTGATTCCATATCTCACTGTAGTGTCTATTTAAGGGGGAGGAGAGGGGAGTTTTAACCACAATTTGAGACCATTTATGCTGAAACAACTATCCAATTGTGGCTCCTGTTCTCACCAGATGGTGCAACATTTTCGAGGTGTGCTTTCGCTGATAATAAATGTTTGGATGCCATGCTTCGTTGTGAGTAATGATCTGGGGGGTTTTTTTTGAGTGAGAGTAAAGTTTACACTCCAACAGCTGAAATATCCTCAAATGCCTAGTTGTTCGTTTGAGATTTTCTAATTCCATGTGATCATTGTCATACGCTCTTCAATATGGTGATTCTTTGAATTGGCCCGAGTGCAACTCTCCATTTTTCCTCATTTCCTGCACACCCCATCGTTAGTACAGCACCTCCTTACACTCTTGTTCAATCTGACAGTTGAACAGTTGGAGTTGTCTCGACCCAGTGCTCCCAAGCTTTCTTTTTCTCTCACGGAGAATTCAAGATCACCAACAAACTCCCCAGAGCAGCTACTTCAGCAGAGCCAAGGGCTTACCAGCTGTTTTGCAACATCTCATTAACAGCACATTTATGCGGTGTGTTTTGAGGCTGCAAAATTACTTTTTCTTCTTTTTTACTTGCCGAAGATTGCAATCTAACATCAATTTACAGAATTGGATTAAAGATTTGGAAGATGTTTTTCCTTCCAAAAGGAATATTTTATTTCAATAACCTGATGGTGGAAATGAGCAATGATGAGGAAATATGACAATACTGTGCAAAACTATAGGAGCACGAATCTGTTGACTAATCTCCAACGGCCTCTTGCTTGCTCAACTAGCCTTTCCTCGGATCCTCACTATGTCCACCGAAACCAGCACTTGTCACATCTCCGTATGTGCTGTCGTTTGGTGGTTTCATTATCCTGCTCCCTGTAAATACTCATCTGGGTTTCTTTTGAGTTCATGATCAATATTCCTAGAAATCACAGGGCATATATTGGCGCAATCATTGATTGCATCAGCTGCCTCACCTCAAGTAGCAATCTGACACATGCATGTTCGGTTTCCTGTTTCCTGTTTCCTCTTTGCAAAACACCTCACGTGTGTTGACTTATGAGTCTGCATAAGGTAGTGCGAGGTTTACTGTAATTTTTAATGCTCTGTTATCTGTAATTTTTTAATGCTCTGTTTACTGTAATTTTTAATGTTATCTCAAAGAGGAGAGCATACTCCATTAATCATTCATTGCTTTGTAAATATTGATGCAACATAAAAGCCCCCATTAAATTTGGGAAGTTCTTCCAAAAGCTGACCTCGACAAAAGTTCAACAAAAAAAAGAGCAATCACAGATTGCAGACCCTCGCCAGGACCTCTTTTGTGTGGTGTATTTTGTGTGGCGTTTGTGTACTACTGGTGTATTACGTAATTAATAAGAGAATAATTAGAACTGCCACTTTATAACTGCTGGCAGTGATGACCAGGTACCAACATGTCCCGCTTTGATGCAACCCCGCTTTGATCGGACACCCGACCCTGACGACGTTTTTTTTTATTATTATTCATTTGAATTTAGAATTGGATGAAAATAAATTCAATCAAAATCAAATGGAAGACCAAATAGGTACAGTGAGAGTAATTACATGCAGAAGGTGGAGAGTCTCTATAGCTCTTTCATATATGTATATAAACTTTATTTAGAGCCGCAATGTTGCATTTACAGTCAGAAATGCGACCTGTCGTACCCAACTGTTCCTGAATGTTGTATCTTTTGCTTCTAAAAAGGCAGAAAAGTTTCTTGCAACCCTCGACTCTGTCTCTGTAACTGGACCGGACGGCATCAGCTCACGTTTCCTAAAAACCTACTTTGCTGCTCTCGGACACATGGGCTGTATCTCTGGACGTATCTCGAGCTTTTCATGTAGTCTGGCATCCCGCATTACTTGCCAAACTGTCTGCCTATGGAATTCAAGGCCACCTCTACTCTTGGTTTGCTGACTTCCTCCACTCTCATAGACAATTTGTGGCTCTCAACAGAACCCTTTCATCTCCTCTCCTTGTCACGGAGTACCCCAAGGCAGTGTTCTAGGCCCCCATCTTATTCCTAATCTTCATCAATTATCTCTCCGAATCTCTGGAAAATTCTCTTTATCTCTTTGCTGATGATGCCACTCTCTGCTGTGACATCTCTCTGACAGACAGGCAACAAACTGCTCCCTCTCCTCAAACGTTGACAAAATCACAAACTGGTCAAAAACTTGGACGATGGACAAATCCCACACACCCACTCTCTCCCTCCGAAAGGATCGTACCACAAATCCTCCCATCTACTTTCACAACAACCCTCCCAAAGAGGTTCAGTCACTAAAACTCTTGGGTATCACTCTCAGCCATGATCTCTCTTGGGCAAGCCACATTTCAAAGTTGGCCTCCAAAGCAAGACGCCGACTGGGCATCCTCCATGTGGTGCCATTTGAATTGAAGGAATCGGAGCATCCACCAGAGATGAACTCGACAAGGCACTACAAGGTTTTATAGGATGGAGACAAGTTTGAAAGTTCATTCTTGAGATCGGACAGATGTTGTTTTCTGAGTCTCTTGAGAGTAGACACATACTTGTAGTGGGCTTTGTGGAATGATCTTTGGTTGCCTATGGTCGGATTTGCTTTCCGGGAGGAGAATGGAAGTTGTTTTAAAGCAACTACCTCCCCACAGAATTCAGAGTACCAAGAACTGGAGGATGGGTTAGATAATTGAAGACGAGGTTGGATGAATCCGTGCATAAGAGAGAGCAGGTTTCTGTGGAATAATTGCCAGGCTGAATTATTATCAGTGGTTGTGGATCGAGGAGACCAGTCATGAAGTGTAAAATAAAATAAATTTTTAAAAAATAATAACCTATCCCCGTTTTTCCCATTGAAGCAATGCCCTGACATTCACGGCATTCTTTCAGGAACGTATCCCCCACGAATGTTGGGGTCTTACTATAGTAGGGAAACTTAGCATAACAATTGTGCATTTTGTGAGGAAAGCACCAAATTTGGCACACTAGTAGCCTATCATATTATGAACAGATTTGGATATTGGGCCATCTCAAATTCAGCCGCTGATGGCTGTGGCAGCCATTTTCCAATGGGATGGCCCAATATCCAAATCTGTTCATAATATGATAGGCTACTAGTTTGCCAAATTTGGTGCTTTCCTCATAAAATGCACAATTGTTATGCTATATTTAGCTAAGTTGCCCCACTACTATGCTGTACTGTCAATGTGAAACTTTCAGCCTTTTTCTACTGTCAAATGTAATGCTCAGAGCAATCTATTACTTACCAAGGTGTGGGGGGTTGGGTGTGTGCAGGCATGGAGTGGAGTTGAGAAAAAAAAACAAATCAAGAAAAGAAAGGTAAGATGCTTACATGGCAAGTGACCCGTATTTTACGGGTTTGACCCGTTTTCTTTCTTTAAACCTGCGGACCCGTTTTAATATCGTTTTAACATCGGTAAAACCCGTCTTTGGATGAAAAGCACGAACAATTTCAAAAACCACAATGTTTAGCTTTCATTCCACTCACTTGAATTCACATACAGTGACAGATCTGTAGCAATCTCTATCAGATATGCAAAGTACCACTCCAGTCTGACTCTATTGACTGGGTGACGTTATGAGCTTTACCCAACCGGCCAATTTCTTCAATCCTCATCCGTACACATCATCACTTCCTCTCGTCTCCCATTTGTCGTCATCACGAATAATTCGGTCGGCCTATTTGCTTTCCAAATTCGCTCTTTGACTTATTACTGTGCTATTTATCGGTACTTTCGAGTATTTTGAATGGTACTATTCGATTTGGATCGTTTTCATTCACTAATATACAGGGTGTCCACAAATTACCGTTCCAAATTCAAACCGTAATTTAAACCAGAGAGTTGGTGTCAAAGCCACCCAATGCTCGCCTGTTTATACATTTATCGTTTTTATAAGACTAGTCTTACAATATTTTTTATAAAGCATTGCAGTGAAGTCTGATCCAAATAATTTTAAAGCAATATATGTATTTGTATATTGTAATCAGTAAACCAATACACATATTAAATGAATGGCAAGCATCTAGTATAAACAGGCAAGCATTGGGTGGCTTTGACACCATCTTAGGTTGAAATTTAAATTTTTTTTAATCATTTGTTCATTTCAACTTCACTACACCAATAGTATACCCCAAAGGAACCTCCATGCCAAATATCAGCATCCTAGTACACATATTAAATGAATGGCAAGCTTCTAAATAACTTGCAACAAAAACTTTAACGTTGATGTGCTACAAAAAAGTTAAGTTCAAAACAGGTCAAAAATTTAAAACATTAGAAATTATTTTTTTAATTTCAACTTCACTACATCAATAATATACCCCAACGGAACCTCCATGCCAAATATCAACATCCTAGTACACATATTAAATGAATGGCAAGCTTCTAAATAACTTGCACCAAAAACTTTAACATTTTCACGCTCACGCTCACGCTCACGCCGGGGGTATCGCTATAGCTCTCTATTCTTTGAACAGGTGAGATAAAAATGAATGAAATGGGATATAATGATGCGGTTTGATCCTTGTGACTGAACGGACATTTCTCAAAGTTTTATTGTCAAGATTTGTCAAGATCATCATATCGCATTCATCACCATTTATTATCACTTGGTCTCCATAAACCAGCCAACACTACTCTTTCTTTCACTACACGCCATTTGCAGTAAATGTGATGTCACGAATCCCAGGCGACAACTGGAAACAAAAAAAGTAAATAAAACTTTGAGAAATTGTTGTGTTCTTTTTTCGGTGTTGCATTCTTTTCAAATATATTGTTGTTGTTGTTGTTGTTTAATTGTCGATGTTGAGAAATTGTGAGGACGACGACGATACAATGGGGAAGGGCATGTGGGATGTGAAGGAGATGTCATCTCAAGGGAGTCGGAGATATGTGAACGTTTCGTGCTATGGAATAAATGGACTTGTGCCTTGCAATCAATTGCATTGTTTCGTGTCTGCGAAGCGATATCACAGAAATGTTATTTTTTTGAGAAATGTTATGTATGTATGTATGTTGTCTTACTTGGAACCTCCTTATCATTGCTGATAAGTCAACATATCGAATAGCATTTTTACCACGTTTGGTTAACCCTTTGCGTGCTGCATTGTTTATGGCCGCACGGTTCCGTTGCTTAATTTTATTTACATATATATATATATTGTCGCGGATTCGCGCCCGCCGGCGTGCGAACGGCCACGTAACTCGAATCGCGGCACGTCGCCCACCGGACGGACAATCCAGTCGTGACCCTCTCGGACTAACGCCGGGAACCAGTCACGGGTGGACCTTTCGGTCTCACCGCGATCGAGCCAATCGGCCCCCGCGTGGGATAGGGTTGCTCGCCAAATTCGACCTACCTAAGTACCCACACGGAGGGTAGACCAGGCGATCGCACCTCGCCGCAGGTCGACTTCGGACACGGGCCACTTAAGCGACCCGTTCCGTACTATCGGGATAACCGAGCGGTGTTATTCGTCGGCCTCGACGGTTCGATTAATTATCGGGCGTCTTAGCCCACGACCAACCCTTTACGTGAAGCAAGATGGGGATTCAATGAAAGAAATGACGAAGCGAAGCGGGAAAACAGTTCAATAATAAGCACATTTATTTTGCGATGAACGGAAAGCACACATATATAATTCCACCAAAAGCACATGGAAAAGAAGAAGACAAAAAGCAAATGCGACAATGCAGATCTATCCGACTACCGGGCACTCGGCAACACTTATACAATTTTACTTCACAGACGGCGCCAACAACACACATTCCCAAAGCAAAAGAAAAGAGAACCACCCTCCAGGATGAGGGGGTAGGCGGGCCTGGGGCCGAGACCGTGTCGGGCCTACCCGTCTGATGATGAGACGCGGAGCGGCGGTGGTGCCTCAACTCCGCGGGCCTCGCGGACAGTGTCTGGTAGGGGGTGGGAAGGGGGCCCCCTTTCGTCGCACTATCTCAGGCGGGGGGAAACAGGAGGGGGTTGCTGATGCTCGGGGAAAGGAGGATTTCACAAAATCGCGGTTCCCGCGACGAGCGTCTCCACCACAACCTCGGTCGCGCCGCCGGCCTTTCTCTCCGCAGTTCCCCGAATCCGACGCGAGCACCCCCTCGTCCGCCTTCGCCGCCGCCGCCTCTCCACAGCTCCGTCCTCTTCACTCCGACTCCGCGAACTCCCAACTGCACTGAACTGCCAACTGCGAACTGCTTCTCCGAACTCCAAAACTCAACTCCCTCCACTTCCAACTCCGAACTCTTCCTCCTGCGAACTGAACTCCTCGACTGACGAACGCGGCCCCTTATATCCCCCGTGGCCTCGCTCCTTCATCTTTGACCCTCTGCCTCCGACCTTTCACCTCTCTTGCTGGCTCCCCATTGGCCCGAGGAAAAGTGGGCGTGAATGCTTTTTGATCCATGAATTTGCATATAGCGACCGCCCTCCAACGCCCTGGAGGCGGGGCCAAATCGCCCCTCGCTCACCGATTGGACGGAACAAAAGTGGGCGTGAGTCGTTTTTGATCCGTTTTTCTGCGGAAAGTCCGCGATGCTTTTGAACACGCTGCTCGGTGCACGCTCTACACGAGTCCAGCATCGGTGCCCACGAGTGGCGCGAGATGACGGTGATGCGATGGTGGCGAGTTGTGACGGTAAAGGTCGTGGCGGTTGTGGTGAAGCGGCGTTGTGGTTGGTGGTTGTTGTTGTGATGGCTGTTGAGACGTGGTTGGTGGTGGTAATAATGGCGGTTGGTCCAAAATAAAGATAGTAAAAGAAAAACGGCTATCCTGAAGAGTCGCAGCCCTCATGAATGACATTTATTCCCTCTAGACAACGGGTTTGGGCCTAACTACACATATACTTACCGAGATATCTCACCTAAGGGACCTGAATGGTGGTTTGCGAATTTGGTCAACCACAACACTACCCCCTCCCCTTTTTACAGACTCGTCCCGAGTCGTCAAATTTTCGTGTGCCAGCATGTGTAGTTTTCCCCTAGTACATTTTACCTACGGATCCCTGAGTGCGACATTCCTGGTATTCGTGTCCCCAAAATAAATAACCTAAGGGCTGCGTAACTACCTAAACAAACTCACTCACACGGACGACTTAAATAAAATTGCCGGCGCTAAGACAGACATGCCGGGGGCGCACTCATATGTACAGTACATCTTACCCTTAACTTACAAATTTTACACTAAACCATGGCCCAGGATCAATGAACTCTGCAAAAAGAAAGCAGTTAACAGGGAGCCAGGCTGCTCGCATGCAGTCGCTGGCTCAAAACAATGCAGGTGACAGGGAACGTGGCTGGCTGCTCACACGCAGTCCAAGGCCTTCCTTTTTGAACTGAACGCAGTGAACCACAACGGTGCATGGGCTGCACAAACGCAGTCTCCGTGCCAGCTCAAGTGGCACACGCAATGAACACAACGAATGGATGCAGGAATGGTTTGAACTGAACGCAGTGAACCACAACGGTGCATGGGCTGCACAAATGCAGTCTCCGTGCCAGCTCAAGTGGCACACGCAATGAGCACAACGGATGGATGGATGGACACAAACACGTTGCACGGGCCGCCACTGCAGGCCCGTGTTGTAGCTGCCAACAGGGCAGTTCTCGCAGCTTGCAAACTGTTGCCTTGCGGATCCTGGCGCACATGGAAATGAACAGGGGGGGGCAAAGCAAAAATTGAACGGGGCTGGTGAACGTGGGCAGTGGGCATGGCATGGCAAAGGCAGCAGGCAAACACAGCCCGCAGAAGAAGGCCGCTGCAGGCAAACACAGCCCGCAGAAGAAGGCCGCTGCAGGCAAACACAGCCGGCAGATGAACTGGCCGGCACAGGCCTTGAAGTACCACAGCTGCGGATGATCCGGCCGGCACAGGCCTTGCAGCAACACAACAGCTGCCGATGAAGTGGGCCGGCACAGGCCTTGAAGAAAAACAGCCAACCGGCTGAAGTGGCCGGCACAGGCCTTGAAGCAAAACACGGCCAGCCGATGAAGTGGCCAGCCTTTGCCGTTCAGTGGAGGTTGGTGGAGGGAGTGCGGTGGTGCTGGCCACTCGGAAGGCGGGCTCGGACCTACCCTACGGTCTCCCTCCCAACCTATCGCCTTTGCCTGTCACTGTCCATACCCACTCCCTTAATTTGTCAAACCCCAATTTAGCCCCAACTTATTTTTTTATTTTTATGTTTACTTCCCCTCTATAAATCGTCCCCTAACCCCCTTTATCGTCTTTGTTCGGCTAACCTATCCTGTCACCTAGCCTACTCCCAACCCCCACGTTCCCTTCCCGGAGGGGAATAAGGGAGAGCTAACGTCCTGTGTCGAGGCCCAACGAAGCCTCAGAATGGCCTCCCCAGAGTTCAGCGATCTATAACACAAAGTGGGTCCAGCAGCCCACAACGAGAGCGAGGGGATGGATGGTGCGGAGGGGTACCCTTCCTAATCTACCCTATCCATTTAACTGTTAAACTACCCCGGGGCTTTCAACAAGCGCCTCTCGCTTAAGCTATTGGTTCTAACAACCCAGATTCCCGTCGCCTGTGTTGGTATCCTTACAATTTCGGGCCTCGCCCCCCAATTTTCTCTCCGTGCCCTCACACGGTCTCATGGCTGGGACACGTGGCTCCCTTTGGCAGGCACGACCCTCTGCCGATTCTCCGATGGCACCCCCGGGCACTACACTGCCTCCGAGCCTACCAGCTCCCTAACACCGGGGAGTGCCCCCCATGGCACCTCCCCTGAAATGCACACGTGGCAGGCTGGCTTCCCAGGCCCCTTTCCGAGGGTCACCCTTGCCCACAACACTGCCTATGCGGCTAATGGTGCCCCGGGCCCCCGCACCAAGCAGGTACACCCGTGCCCACTACGCTATCCCGGCCCCCATGGGCCCTTGGCCTACCACGGCCGACAAGCCTGGTGCCCGGGGTACCCACTCAGCGATACTCACCTTTCGCAGCCACGCTCCCAAGCCCGTCAACAGGGCTCCTGCACCCCTCCAAATGGGTTTCGAGCCTACATTCACACCAACACAAAACGACCTCCATTTTGTTAATTTGACTAACCCAGCTAACTCACTCTATACTGACCCCGGGGTCCCTTGGGCGGGAGTCACTCCTCCGCCCAATCACTCATCGCACCATGCATTCCCCATTCGCTCCATACACACAGACCCGCTGGCCTCACTCACTCACCAAGCACATGCTTCCACACAACTCACCAACTCTTCAACACACACACCGCTGAACTCTGCCATCCTTCTAACTACCTCCCCTAACTAACTCGTGCTCCCACGTCGTCCCTTAAACTACAGCACGTTCCTTTTAACACTACGTAGCTAAGCTACGTCCCCACTACACATTCACTGTTCTGTCACTGTCTCCAAATAAATCATTTTATTTCCCAACCTAAAGCTCACTAAATCCCTCTACCTAATCCATTCCACGGACTCCATGAGGACTTACCCCTGCCCCATGGAGTCGGTCTAGCTAAGCTAACCCTTCCCCCTAACTAGTTTCCTTCCTGTGCCCGAGGTCAAGGGGGTCTTCCACCCCTTGCCCAGGAATCCTGTGCACCCAAAAGTGAGGCTTGTTTTTTTTTTTTTTTTTCATGCGCAGCACCAGCGCGGCAACTCGCGCACTTTGCACCTGCCCGTGACGTCATGCAGCTGCACGTGTTCCTCGTCCCTCCTTGGACGGTACTATCTGGCAGGGATACCCCTCCTGCCGGATTCCAACCCCACGCGCAGCCATGGCGTCACCGTGCGCATAAAAAAAAAACACAAGCCCCACGTCTCGAGGGGTTCCCCACGCGAACACATGTCCTTTGCCCGTTGGAGCTTAACACACACGATCGCGTGGAGAACCCGTCCGGTCCAAATCCATTATCCTGCCTAAACTTTGTCCGTCCGCGGGATCGGCAAATCCACCGCGTGCGTTTCCGGACCGGGACTTCACTCTCGCAAGCGAGCACGTGGCGGCCTCGTGCGTTGCACAGCACGGACCTCGTGCTCACTGCTGGGTGAACCCGGCACGGTCCCCGAAACAACTACAGCTGCTACTCGGCTTTCTTTCTTCACATGTCTCCGTCGTCGCCTCCACACACGCACTCCCGCGTGTTACGACGCTCACACACCTCACCATCAAACTCACACCGGGAGACGCGGCTGCATGTTCACACATGCCCACCGACATCTCCCTTACATACCGCTCTCTCACACACACGGTCTCCCTTGCACAAACCATACCACTCACACGTGGTGCTCCATTCATACTAACCACTCCACTCACACCCGCGGGGGCACTCATCCGCGGTTCCTCATCCACACACCGTCCCTCACTCACACACGCGGGGGCACTCACCCGCGGTGCCTCATCCACACACCGTCCCTCACTCACACACGCGGGGGCACTCACCCGCGGTGCCTCATCCACACACTGCCCCTCACTCACACACGCGGGGGCACTCAACCGCGGTTCCTCATCCACACTGGCCGTTTCATCCACACACGCGGGGGCACTCACCCGCGGTGCCTCATCCACACAGGCCGTTTCATCCACACACACACGGTGCCTCATCCACACACGGCGTGCTGGGAAGCACGTACTCCGGCACCATCGCCACCACACCACTCACACACGGGGTCGCTTCCACACACGGGGACGCACTCACACCTTTCACCACACACACAGGGACAACCACACTGGGGATTCGTGTCCCCACAAGGGTCTCCGGGGCCTCTATACCCCCCAAGCTTTCCGTGCACCCGTCCGCAGCACTCGTCCCCTCAACCTCGCGAAGCACGACCGAACTCACCTGGTCGTGACTCGCCTCAAGGGGGAATACTCCCTCCCCTCGTTCCTGGAGGAGGCCATCCAGGTGCTCGCACCGGGCCTCTACCCAGTCCGCGAGCTCACCCCCATTATCCACCACTACCTCTGTGTGTGTGTGTGTGTGCGTCACTTACCCCGTCTTCATCGTGTAGTCTTCCCTCTATCGTTCCCATCTCCCGTGTCTCTGCCAACTCTTCACCCTTTACCTCCCTTGTCTCAACTATTATTATTTCCTTTGTCGTCACCTCGTGTCTCGTCTCACACGTTTTGGTCTCCCCATTTAATTTTTCCCTTTCGGTCATCGTTGATTCTTCTGTCACGACCCTCGCCCAACACGCCCCCCGAATTATTTTTTTACCCGCCTCCACCGCGGGCCTGTCAGCCGCTGCACCCTCTTCCAGCTCGTTCGCTCCAACACGTGCAGTCGCCATTTTGAGTTCCCTGCTGACGGCCTTCATGCCCGCCTGCAGGCATCGGCCCATGTTCTGCGTCTCACCCCGTAACTCTTTCATTTCCTCCTTCATGTTTGCTTCCATTCCGTTTATTTGCTTGTTCATTTCGTTTTTCATTTCATTTGTATTTGTATCCATCTTTTTGTTCATGCCTTTCATTTCGTTTTTCATATCCGCATTCATCTTTGCCAGCATGGTGATTAGCTGGGCCATGTCGGGTGCGCTTGAGTGAGCCGTTTCGGCAGGGGTTAGGGAAGGGTTTTGGTGGAGAGGGGGAGGGGAGGTGTCATACACCGCGGCCGCTGCCGCACCCATTTCGGGCTCTGGGTTCAGTTGGGCGAGTTCGTTTTCCTGTACAACCAACATTTCCTGCACGGGGATTTCATCCTGGACCATGGATTCTACACATTCTACATCCATTTCTAATACCCCCGGCTCCCGCTCGCCTTGAGACGCCATCTTGCTTCTCGTGAAGGGTTAATTTGGCTCGCTCGTAATTTGGAGGGAATCGGGGGTCGCTCCTCTCACCCCTGGACCGATTCCCGTGAATTTAGCCGGAGACAGGAGAGCCCGTTTTCCCGTTCTCCGTTACCAGTGCCGTGAGGAGGGCGATGAGTTTATATCCCACTCCTGACACCAGTGTTGCGGATTCGCGCCCGCCGGCGTGCGAACGGCCACGTAACTCGAATCGCGGCACGTCGCCCACCGGACGGACAATCCAGTCGTGACCCTCTCGGACTAACACCGGGAACCAGTCACGGGTGGACCTTTCGGTCTCACCGCGATCGAGCCAATCGGCCCCCGCGTGGGATAGGGTTGCTCGCCAAATTCGACCTCCCTAAGTACCCACACGGAGGGTAGACCGGGCGATCGCACCTCGCCGCAGGTCGACTTCGGACACGGGCCACTTAAGCGACCCGTTCCGTACTATCGGGATAACCGAGCGGTGTTATTCGTCGGCCTCGACGGTTCGATTAATTATCGGGCGTCTTAGCCCACGACCAACCCTTTACGTGAAGCAAGATGGGGATTCAATGAAAGAAATGACGAAGCGAAGCGGTAAAACAGTTCAATAATAAGCACATTTATTTCGCGATGAACGGAAAGCACACATATATAATTCCACCAAAAGCACATGGAAAAGAAGAAGACAAAAAGCAAATGCGACAATGCAGATCTATCTGACTACCGGGCACTCGGCAACACTTATACAATTTTACTTCACAGACGGCGCCGACAACACACATTCCCAAAGCAAAAGAAAAGAGAACCACCCTCCAGGATGAGGGGGTAGGCGGGCCTGGGGCCGAGACCATGTCGGGCCTACCCGTCTGATAATGAGACGCGGAGCGGCGGTGGTGCCTCAACTCCGCGGGCCTCGCAGACAGTGTCTGGTAGGGGGTGGGAAGGGGGCCCCCTTTCGTCGCACTATCTCAGCGTGGGGGGAAACAGGAAGGGGTTGCTGATGCTCGGGGAAAGGAGGATTTCACAAAATCGCGGTTCCCGCGACGAGCGTCTCCACCACGACCTCGGTCGCGCCGCCGGCCTTTCTCTCCGCAGTTCCCCGAATCCGACGCGAGCACCCCCTCGTCCGCCTTCGCCGCCGCCGCCTCTCCACAGCTCCGTCCTCTTCACTCCGACTCCGCGAACTCCCAACTGCACTGAACTGCCAACTGCGAACTGCTTCTCCGAACTCCAAAACTCAACTCCCTCCACTTCCAACTCCGAACTCTTCCTCCTGCGAACTGAACTCCTCGACTGATGAACGCGGCCCCTTATATCCCCCGTGGCCTCGCTCCTTCATCTTTGACCCTCTGCCTCCGACCTTTCACCTCTCTTGCTGGCTCCCCATTGGCCCGAGGAAAAGTGGGCGTGAATGCTTTTTGATCCATGAATTTGCATATAGCGACCGCCCTCCAACGCCCTGGAGGCGGGGCCAAATCGCCCCTCGCTCACCGATTGGACGGAACAAAAGTGGGCGTGAGTCGTTTTTGATCCGTTTTTCTGCGGAAAGTCCGCGATGCTTTTGAACACGCTGCTCGGTGCGCGCTCTACACGAGTCCAGCATCGGTGCCCACGAGTGGCGCGAGATGACGGTGATGCGATGGTGGCGAGTTGTGACGGTAAAGGTCGTGGCGGTTGTAGTGAAGCGGCGTTGTGGTTGGTGGTTGTTGTTGTGATGGCTGTTGAGACGTGGTTGGTGGTGGTAATAATGG
>NC_140974.1:49895249-49990249 GCF_056783735.1 Eptatretus burgeri
CCCCCCAAGACCCCCAAGACCCATGAATACCCCGAAACACAGGAAGACCTCAAAGACACAAAAGACCCCAAAGACACAAAACACCCTGAAGACCTCCAAAAAAACCCAAAGACCACTGAAGATCCCCCAAGACCCCGAAGATCCCGAAGACCAGGAAGATCCAGAAGACTCAAAAGACCCAAAAGAACCAGAAGACCCCAAAGACCCCCAAAGAGACCCCCAAGACCTAGGAGACTCAAAATAACCTGAAGACCCAAAAGTCACAGAAGACCAAAAAACCCAAAAGTCACTGCAGACCCAAAAAGACCCTGAAGACCAAAAAGACCCCGAACACCCAAAAGACTCTGAAGACCCAAAAGACCCCAGAAGACCTAAATGACCCCTAAGACTATCGATCCTGTAGACCCTTTGAGACTCGACAATGCTCCAAAAAAATCTGTGATAATTCCCATGTTTTAAACATACGCCACGTTACAGCAAATAAAGCAGCTTAATATGTCCTTCTACCAGGGTATGACATTCAGTCTAATTCAAAAATATTTCACAAAAACAATGATAACATTGCAACAAAGCATATATTAATTAACACGCATAATATTTGCAACAATAATCAGAATAATAATATAATATGGCAATAATAATAACAAACATATATAATCCCCACGTTGGCCCCAAGCACATCTGGGCTTGGTGAAAGGGAAGCTAATGCTCAAGCAGTACAGCAGGTGGGTAGGTATACAACAAGGTTATGAAGACCAATGAAAATTTGGTCCATCGGACCAACAGCCCACTAGTCATAAAAACAAAATTAAGTCTCCTTGCACCCATAATTATATTCTTAAATGCCATCCTTATACCCCCACCCCGAAACCCCCATCCCCCTTCACCCTCCACCGATCCCCCTCACCGCCACCCCTCCTTCTCTCCAAACCTACATCAGTTTAAGCAAATTCTACTACAGGTAGAATAATTTGCTGCATCCTGGAAAAAAAAAATGAATAGGCAGTCAGGAAGTTAAGTGATAAATAGTGTAAGATTTTATTGCACTTCCCGGAGGGAGGCATTAAGCGTTTAGTCTTGTTATATACAGTCGTGAGACATTGGATTCGTCTGCTTTCGATGTTTGTGTAATTTGTTTGTATTTCTGTCTGCGGATGCATCATTTGACGTCGGTTTAGCCAACAGTTCATGGCTTTGCAGGTCATTGTCTGATGAACGCAACGTTTTGATTCACCACCGGTCCTTGCGGCTCTCACATGCCCCTCCACCACCAAGCTTCTCCAAAGGCCATAAATATTTAATCATTTGCTATATTTTTTTTTAGTTGTAAAAGCGATTCATCTATTCTGATTTTTGAGCTGAGCTGCATATTCCAGCCACACATGTTATGCGAGTTACATATGGCTGGTGACTGCATGCAGGATACCTTACACTTTGAACTCCATTGCTTGATCTGTCAACAGTGTGTGACACCACATTCCTGGGCATTGCATATCATCTCCCAATCGGGGGGAGAAGGGGCAAATTGAGGAGAAAATATTTGAGAAAAGAAAGAAGAGGTGGAAGTGTGAAGGAGAATAAGGGGAAAAGATAATGGGATCAGAGTAAGAGGAGAGGAGGGGGAGATGCAACAGATATTTGGGGTGGAGAAGGGGGGTTTAGAGTCTAATATTCTGGCATTTTGCGTACCTCTTATGTAAATAGTTCCCGGAGTGACATTTTCCAATGTGTACGTCTTTAGGGTGAGTTTTTGGGACTCATGGTCTCACGTCGGTTAACTGATCACATATTTTCTTTTAAAAGCGGGATATGTAGGTGAGGATAATGAGATCATGATATTCGGATGTAGGTGAGCAACACAGGTGTAAAGGGCTCAAAGGTATTTTCCTGTGTCGGTTTTTGTGAAAATCCTTGGAACAAAACAATTTGAAATCTAGGTCAGCACTATAGTAGTTTAATTGACATATTTTGTGTAGATAAATAGCTGTCTTTGGGTCATCCTTGTGATGTCGGCAAAATGAGTACTAGCTTTCTGGAGACAGGGGGCACTGCATTAGCGGTACAGCCACACTCCTAGCAATGATGCAACCAGCAATTACAGGCTGCATACGAAACTACAACGCCACTCGGTGGAGCGCATACCTCTACCAGGCTGAACAGTTTGCGTTTTGACTCCCACTGATAACCCAGATCTAGATTCGCACCTTAACCAAAATCGAATTGGATTTTTCTTGACACCTAAGGAACTCATCCACCAAGTTTTGTTATAACTCGTCCACAACTTTTTGAGATATCATGATATATGTTGTTTTTGGCCCTCTCTCAATGGTGAAGAATCATTTAAAAAAAAATTAAAGAATTCTCGTATCCGGATCTAGATTTGAATCTTCACCAAAATGGGACCAATTCCTCCTTGTCACGCAACCAACATGTCCACCTAGTTTCGTCCTAATCCATCCATAACTATTTAAGATATCATGCAATGTCGTTTTAGCCCTGCAAGAACCACTCAAAAAATTATCTGTTCCAGATTCGGATCTTCACCAAAATCTAATGAATTATTCCTTGTCACACACCCAACATGTCTACCAAGTTTCGTCTTAATCCGCCCACAACTTTTTGAGACAGTCTGCTCACAGAGAGACAAACAAACAAAGACACAGAGACAGACAAGGGTGAAAACATAACTTCCACCCACCTTAATTGATGGCGATAATCTATCTATCTTTCGATCTCTATCTGTCTTTTCTAAAAAGTGTGTGTGTGTGTGTGTGTGTGTGTGTGTGTGTGTGTGTGTGTGTGTGTGTGTGTGTGTGTCCGTGTGTGTGTCCGTGTATGTCAGTGTGTCCTTTATAACTCCAAAACCATGAAACCGATCAGCCTGAAACTTTGTATACATACTAAGAAAACGCCAAGGAAGTACAAGAGTGAAAATTGGATGTTTGGGTTCATCAAAACACCCCCTGTGAATATAATTGACAGCCTTCTTTAATTAAATCCTTTATCAGGCGTATCCTGGGTAACCTCTCTGGGATCTGAAGCCGCCACGTTTTTTGGCTTGTTCAACCATGCCTCGACTTGGAACAGGCCGCACCGATTTCTTAACGATAAGGTTTTGTTTCACTTTCCTCCCTCATATTGTCGAATGCCTGTTCATAATAGCTCCGAATTGCCGTATACATCACTTTTGTAAATGCTATAGTCTTCCAAGTCGGAGCTTGGAGCGATTTCATGCCTTATAAGAGTTGATTTTACCATGATCTACTCTCACGAACATATTAAACTATATCATCGAAATATTATTTCGCCTTTGAGGATGGGATATCGTCCGGACTAAATGAGTGTCGAAATCTGCTGTGAAATCTGATAATTTAAAGAAATAATGAGTTTTAGAACTAAGCCGATATACCTATTTACTTTAAGCAAGCAAGGCTATGTTCCTCTTCCATACATACACAAGAAATTGTGTAATTTTCAAAGCATTAAACTTATAAAATTCTCCTGTTTGGAGAATTATATTGAGTGAACAGAAGATTTTGGAACATGACAAAATTAACCAGCTTCATTGAGCTATATGACTTAATGCATTCACTACTTGACCTCACGCACTGTCGCCCAGAGGGACTGCCTATCCATAGCGTCTGACAGATCTGTGTCTATTTTTGGAGGTTTCACGAGGTGCTCTACAGGGAATCAAAGCAAATCTGGTAAAAAAAATAAACGGACATGCCTAATTTTTAATGTTTGTGCCGACCACAAACCAATGTACCGCGCGCCGAGTGCACAGATGAGCAGGCAACATGGCGGATTATCTGCAATGTTTATTTCACGGGTGATTAAACTTTGGGATGTCTCCTGGATTGTTCTACATTAAACAGCAACTCTTTTGTGGATAAAGTCATTATTTGAACGAATTCATTTCATTTCATTGCTTTAACTACTGCAGACGTGAAGAAGACCGTCTTTAAAGTTAAAAGGATCCTATTTGGTATGCAGCCACAGCCTGGCCAGCCGGTCCTCAGCAATCATTAAATTTGAGTACTTAATCGAGTGCTTAAGCCAGTTGCCGAGCACCCAACAGTCGATTTGGTGTGTGTGTGTGTGTGTGTGTGTGTGTGTGTGTGTGTGTGTGTGTGTGTGTGTGTGTGTGTGTGTGTGTGTGTGTGTGTATTTGTGTGTTTGTGTGTTTGCGCACGTGTGCTGTTAAATAATCATAACATTGTCTCACTATTAACTCCCCTCCCCCCCCCCTCATATATATATATATATATATATATATATATATATATATATATATATATATATATATATATATATATATATATATATCTCTCTCTCTCTCTCTCTCTCTCTCTCTCTCTCTCTCTCTCTCTCTCTCTCTCTCTCTCTCTCTCTCTCTCTCTCTCTCTCTCTCTCTCTCTCTCTCTCTATCTCTCTCTCTCCAGATGTGTCTAGGTGGTAATTCTGTCTGGACAGTGTTTGTCTCCAGACGTGTCCAGAAGGAAATTTATCTCTGGATGGGTCCTGGCATTGTTTGTTTCCGGATGTGTTAAGACAGTGTTTATGTCTGGAAGGGAGTTTGTCTCTGGACAGCTTAGCTCCAGGCAGTGTTGCTCTCTCTGAACGTGTTTGGGCGGCGTTTATGTCCAGCCAGGTGTTTGTCTCTGGATGCATCCGGGCAGTGTTTATGTCTGGATGGGAGTTTGTCTTGAGACATGTCCGGGTGGTGTTTGTCTCTGGGTGGTGTTTGTTTCCCGATTACATTTATCTCCAGACATGCTCAGGCGGTTTTTATCTCTGGGCGTATTTGTAGTATGACCGGTAAAATTGTATTTCAGACATTATTTTGTTTCCATCTTCACTCTTATTCTATGCAGAATCATTTTGATGAGACGGTATGAATCGTAATTGATGCTCCACCGCACGTCTGCCCTCCCTTCCTCTCACCTCTTGCTGCCTTCACTCACCACACACCCCTCCTTATTCTCCCTCCTTCCTCACTCAACCAACCCCTCCTTGATCCCCTTCCCTCCTCTCTTTACTCCTCCACCTCCTCACCCTCTCTCTCCCCCACCCCTCTCTTCCTCTCCCTCCCCCCCTCCTCTGTTTCACCCCCCCCCTTTCGTATCCCCATCGGCGAAGCGATGGGTAGTTTTTGCAAGTAATAATCATTATAATAAGAATAATAATAACAAAATTCAAGTGTGTATGTTGTTTAACTCTGTACTTGAAATAAAAGCTCTATTTAAAAAACCACCTTTGTGACAGCACGTCCAGTGTTCGGTAAACTACCTTAATTTATCAAATAGTCGACCCTCAGGCATGGAGGACACGACTTGACAAATACACCGATGGCTCTTTACAGAGACAGAAAATCGTTTATAGAAGCACGAGCTCTGACTTCAACAGTGATATGGGATGTACAAGAAAAGACAAGTTAGTGCAGATGGGGTCGTGAGGTCGAGAAGTAGAAAATGCAGGAAGAACTGGCAGCAAGACAAAGGGATGTTGTGTTTCGAGGAATTTTTTGTAAGGTTGATTATGTAATGCAGGTCTATCTATGAAGGCGGTCGTAGATCCGTAACAGCTCGGGGGTCGAAGGTTTAAGAAAACTGCTGAAAACTGTTGTGGACAGCCAGAGCAGGCGGCAATTATTTTCAGCTCGACACTCATTCTCGCATCAAAACAAGGATGTGCCAAAGAAATGCGTTTCAGTAAAGAGCTTGGTAACATTCGTTTGAGATTGTGGCATGTACGTCGTGGATATGGTGAGGCCATACGTGGAAATACTGGAGTCTCGTGTTAAGTTGAACTTATCGTTGAGGTGAAGTTTGATTGTACAATTGCAAAAAATATAATCCTACTATATTAACGTAAGGAAAGTATGTGGGTGTGTACATCTGAATTTCTTGTAAAGAACAGGACTGGCCTGATCTCCACCAAATTTTGCACACGTGCTGGTAATACCCAGGGAGGGCTTGCCAATGCCTTCGAAGGGAGTGGGTGTTTCTCATTGCGGGGGTAGACAGGATCATTGTTTTTTTGATGGGGGATGATCTGAGATGGTTGAAAACAGCTAGTTGTGTTGAAGACCCGGAGGGAAGAATATGATCGAAAATAATTCTCAAAAATGTACCTGGTCTTTATTTAAACCTAAAAAGGACTAACATCTTCTCAACTGAGAAGATCAATGTGTTAAGATTGGGAACTGATCATGTGGAAACAATGGAAAGTTTCATCTTTCTGGTTCTAAGATTGAAGTGAGTAGAGAATGTAGAGGAGAAATTTTAATAGACGGTTAGTGTTGGGGAGAACAGCAATGTCAGGATTAATTAACAGAGATCTGGAAAGACAATTGTGATGTAACAACACAAACCAAGAGGAGGCTGGTTAGTGGTGAATGATCTGGTATTTCCATCCTATAGTTGGATTTGGGTCCAACAACAGTAGTCTGCACTCTGCATAGAATTACTATAGGAAAGGAATGGGGGAAAGTTTTGCCTCGGAAAGTCGACTGTGCATAACCATCGCATCCATGTTTTTGATGCAGACATTTTGCAGGATTTAATGCTCATAGTGAAGCGGTTACACAAACCTCTCCCACACATAGACATAGAGACGAATACAACAGACACAACACAGGACTGTTCGATGAGATAAACACAGCCACTGAGCTTGGGGGAAATGCTGTCACTTCCCAGGGTACTCTGGGTACCAGTGATGTCACAACAATGGCATCACCTTCCTCACCACACTCAGTGGAGCATTTCTTCAGGAGGAATTTCTTCTTACACATGCACCCCAACCTTTGGGTATTGTCCGTTCTCATATCTTTTTAAATGCTGAGCATCAAGTGAGGAAGCAGTTTTAAACTCTTTGGCATGATTCCGCCATCGTTTTAACCACTGACCTCCCATTCTCAGAGCTCCATCTTTCCCACATCTCAGCAGTTTGTGGGTACTAGTACTACAATGCAACGGCCCAGGTGGCAGAAGGTAGGTCGGTTTGAACCACGTTCTCTGCATTTATTTATCCAATGTCAGAATATGGGTTTGTTCTTTCTGTGAGCTGACAATAAGTTAAACTCCCACAATCACAGGAAAACAAAATTATTTCTCCAAAGGAAATACACACCATTTCAAGCCCCACACCCGACTCATTGATTGTGGATCTTGTGACTGGTAACGTGGATTGAAAATGCAATTTCACTTGGCAAAGCTATCGATAAGTCCAAATGCGATGAAAAGATTACCTGAACCCTGATAAAAGGTGTCGCTGTAGAGACCACCTGAGCAAAGAAATGACTTTTAAAATGTAAAAAAAAAATAAAAAAAAATCAGCAATTTGGACCAGTTGTACTTGAGAAAAGTAAGTTGTGTCACAACAGGCACTCATTTGTTTCCATTTATGACTGAACCTGCAGCCTTGCGGCCATTCGAGCTGAGATAGACTGGAAAAGCCAAGGAACAGAAAGGCACCAATGAACACAAGGTGAACGCCTAATGGCGCATTCTTTCACAGCTGGATAACGAGTGAGGCAAAATTTATTTTTTGTTGATTTATTTATTGCCTAAAATTTATTTATTGCCTCCAGTGATGAAGTCGCCGAAGATATTGTGTTTTCGGTTTGTCTGTACGTACGTCCATTCTAATTTTCTCTGTTTTCTCTGCAACTGCTTATCCGATTGACAAAATTTTCACCGTTGGTGCGAATACTCATGTAGAATGTTTTACTAATTATGACGTCAGAGATCATGTGGTGATCTGTACATGGCAGCCATGTTGGAAAAAAAACAGGAAAAACTTTTGACCTCTGCATCTTTGAAACCACTCCATGGGAAAAATAGAAGCTCGGCACATATCAAGTCCTCCTCACGGGAAACGTGTGATCTTTTTTTGATGACTTCAGAGGTGGCTTTGTTATGACGTCATAATTGCATGCACTGAATGCTTTATCTGATCAGTATGAATTTTTTTGAATCATCGAGGTTTAAATTGTATGGGGGTGGAGGAAGGGGGGTAATTAATGAAGTCATTTGTCACGTTGTTCGGCAGCCATATTTCTTTAAACATAAAAACCTTCAAAAATCTTCTTCTCTGAAACGGCTGAATAGATCAAGGTGAAACTTTACAGGTATGATCGCCGATCCATGAGGAACAAAACGTTCTCCACCTATGATTTCATAGGTCACGTGGTTTGGCCGCTATGATTTTTTTTTTTAAGAGTAAAACTTTAAAAATCATCTACTCCAGAACGGCTTGACAGATTGAGGTGAAGATTCATCCACATGATCCCAAAGCCTTGCGGATACCAGGGAGTTCACAAATAATTAAGAGGTCACATGATCTGGCAGCTATATTGGATTGAATGAAAAATATTTTTTATAATTCTTTCTCTTGAACTGCTGCATCAATCGATGTGAAACGTCACAGTTATGGTCAAGTAGTCATGGGTAATATAACTTTTAAATTTCAACCTGACCGTACGCATGGTCTGGCAGCAAGAATTATTTCATTTTTTGAATCTGGGTTCAGGGATTTAAATCAAACTTGGAACAAATATAGATAATTATGTAATAATATGGGTGGAGGCATATCTGGGGATGTTGTGACGTCGAAGATTGCACCTCTAGTTTTTATTGACAAACAGTTAATCAGGGATGGTAAGCAAGTGAGAAATTTTCAGCACCCTACCAACCTCTATACATTACTATACACCACATCTCTGAGGCCACTTAGAACCTGGCAGGGCCATACAAAGTTGTGTTCACAACCAGTTTGAACAGTCATGGAGGCGAGAGGAGGGTATTGAGTGGTTAGAGCCACCAGATGGAATACCCGCCACTGGTATTCAAGTGGACGACTCTTGCAGGATGTGTACTAGCGGCCATTAAAAGTCATCATAGTGACGTCATCACGCCACTTGATTTCTGAGAAGGAGGAAAAAATGGCAGACATTTCTAAGTTAAAAGTTTGTCCAGGAAAAAAAATCTGTTTCAGTGCCATCAAGCCATGCAAGTGCAACTATTACCTTCGCCCAGCCAGACTCAGTTGTGTAATGATTAGAACATCCATTCTGAGAGGTCGGTGGTTTGAACCCGACCCCACCTGAGTCATACCAAAGACTTTAAAAATGGTACGTGCCACTTCCTTGCTTGATGCTGAGTATTTAAAAAGGAGAAAGCACGGACAAACAACCATAGGTTAGCAACCATTGTGCAGGCCTCATGAGCCTAATGGCCTCCTCCCGCATTGAAGTTCCTTGTGAGGGAACTCATATTAAGTCGTTTGTGACGTCACAGGTAAAAAAACAGAAATACGTGTGATGTATTACTCTATTCATTGAGTCCCACGTATGATGTGAATACCAAACGCACTTTCACGGTCACTGCGGGCATCGTTCCAAGTGGCCTCAAATATGTGGTGTAAATGAGACACACAAGTGGTTATTAAGTTTAGAACTTTATGTAACAATACTTTTCATGTATTAAAAGCATCAAAGGTTCAATAGAGCACAAGATGATTGAGTATCATGGAGCAGGGAGATAAAAAGTATTCAATTGGCCTATTTGGCATTCCTATCTCAATCAATAGCTCATGATGCTGGGATTACACGTTCCAATCCAATGTACTGTGTTGATTTGCCCATTGTCGGCTACTCCCCTTTTAATTCATATAAACCTACATTGATAATGTCTCCACAAGTCCTTAATCTGCATGTAATTTCTGTACAACCATTAATTCAAACACTTCAGCAAATTGTTTGCGGGGAGTAGTAACAAGGCAGGTGTAGCGCAATGATGGGGGAGTGGGGGGTAGGGGTGGCGGCAGGCACTTTGATTCAAGTCTGACCTGTTATTCAGTTAGAGCAACTTTATTTCCAAGAAGAATGTCTCACCATCTTTTAATCAAGATATTGTTCAACTTGGAGCCCAAACAGAGCTAGAAGATGATGCCACCTGGAAGCAAAAAAGGGGGACTCGACTTCTTTCATGCATGCCTCAGAGAAAGGAAATAAACCCCGTAGATGGCAAATGGGAACGCCTTGATTGGCATCTGCAAATGGATCTGCCCGACCTTTGAATGATGCCTTGTTTCTGGATGCATTAACCTTCTGACGCACCATAAATACCATCAATACTTATAGTTTTTTATGGAATCTTCTGAGGATCAGAACACAGAATGAACAGCTTGAAAGTAATAGACGTACGTACTCACAACAGACAGGTAAGGAACAAGTGGATATGGAAGATAAGATAGCAGGTGTAATGGAGGACATTTTGACAATGCTTTGTACAGACAGATGTAATTCCGGTTCTCAGATTTCCTGTTTCAACTTGAGTCTTGTTTCATTAAGCAATGATCTATATAATAATTCAATGTTGTACAATTTGTTATTTTGTGAAACCGTTTCCTCGTCTCCTTGTTCTTGAAAAGTTTCATTGATGGCGACTCATGTCTTGCATTGTGGCCTTAAGACGTTGAGTTTTTAAATGATACTCTTTGCAAAAGTATAAAAGGAGTAATTTTCGACTTTGTTAAAACGAGTACGTGGACAGTTTGAACGAAGAGTTTTATCACCAAAAGGTTGGCAAAAAAATGCTAACCACCGTGGGAAGTAAAGTAAAGCTGATGTTTTGGGAAACATTCTCAGTTTGCTTCTCACAGGGGTTAGCAGACCATTGTGACCCTTCAGTTGGTAAAACCTATCATGTAACTGAGAGGAGATGGTGGGAGTTGGAGGACTACCATTCCTCTTTCTCCACCTTCTTTTGCAGTCCGATTATACATTTTGGAAGTGCAACTCGAGGAAGATGACCTCTTTGCAATCTGCATATTAATTGACTTAAAAGTGAGATGTAGGCACACAGTTATTCCCAAAAACACTTATATCAGTGTTGAACTTTGGGAGACCGTGCCGACTGATCTGTTCCCTTATGTACACTGGCTATGAAATTGTCTGTGGTGACGTCACCATGCATAAGCCTATGTCATATTTCAGACAGTTGAATCCCCAATTCCCCCTCCACCCCACCCACACCCAGTCCCCACTCCCCACCTTTATAAATCTAGATACCTGAAGGAAAACATAAAGGATAGGTATCAAAAATGATGTGGGGTCATGAGGAGCCTCTGTCTACCCCCAAGGAACTGGATGGAATAATTTGATGGATACACAGATCTAATTCCAAAAGGTGGAGAAAAGGAAGACAAAGGAATGGACACAAGCTGTAGTCTTGGATTCGAGTAGAGAGAGGAGCAGTAAATTATTCGAATGGATGTGTATGATTCTATGGTGCGAGTGAATGTATGATGGTGATGCACAAACTGGAAATGCAAGACCATAAGAAACCTAGTAAATAAATAATATAGGCCACCAACTTGTCCGTGTTCTTTCAGGGAGGTGTCATTGGTGTCTTTCAGGGAGGCCTTAACCTCAGTTGTTTTCACGATTGCAAGCCTCGACGAAGGAGACACAGTCCAAAAATGTGAGTCTTACTTTATTGAGCTCGATATAAGTTTGCAAAATAAGAGAAGCCGAGAAAAACCAAGCAAGACTTGATGAGAATAATATTGCACATTGACATTCAGATTTTGAGCCCAACATTTATGCAAAGATTAAAAGAAACTTGCCAACCGGATATTAATTTGCTATCACCACACTTCTCTGGCCCTTCAGACTGAGACATGATTGTTTCATATCCTTTGCAAACCTTTTTGTTTCACTGAGAAAGACTTAAGGCTCCAAAAAGCTTCCCTCTCATGGCTGCTGAAGTAATCAGTTTAAAGGAAGAATCGTTTTCAACCAAAACATCAGGAAAATAAGTTCAAAGTACAGTTCAAATACCTGGAGTGTTCACAAAGTTCTATGAACGAGATACTTGACGACAGTTCAAGATGCCAAATAAATCTTCTTTTTAAAAAAAAATGATCAATAACTCATTGAAATAAATAAACAAATTGGATTGAAAGAATGAGTTGCACTCATTGAAAGAATTGAAAGAACTAGTGCATGCCCGTAGGTGCGTGCCCGTAGGTGCGTGCCCGTACGTGCAAACAAACATAAAAAAAACTTTCAAACCGCGTGTCAGAAACAACAACCACACAGGCCGTTCCTTCGCTCTCACGTGCCCGTATGTGCGTGGCCATACGTGCATGGCCGTATGTGGGGAAAAAAAGAAAAGAACAAATACTTTAAAACCACTTGCCAGAAACAACCACACAGGCCGTTCCTTCGCTCTCGCGTGCCCGTACGTGTGTGGCCGTACGTGCAAAAAAATAAAATAAAAAAAACTTTCAAACCGAGAGCCAGAAAAAACCACACAGGCTGTTCCTGCGCTCTCGTGTGGCCGTACGTGCAAACCCAAAAATAAAAATAAAAAACTTTCAAACCGCGAGCCAGAAACAACAACACAGGCCGTTCCTTCACTCTCGTAAACGACGACTGGATTGGGGCATTGTGTTTATCTATAAATGCGCATAAGAAATCGAGAAATTATTAGAATACATTAAGTCATCATCCGGAAGTGGTGCGTGCCCGTACGGAATGTTCACATGCATTCCACGAATTATCGCTTGCATTGAAGTAACAACTGCTGTGATACTTACACACAGAGTTAATTAAAATCAAAATTAAAATCAAGTTTACCTGCCTGTCTTTGCTTGCCATGACATTCGCTGCCATTTACCATTGGCACTCCTACACCACGGTAACTAAGGCACCGATCGATCCCCAACGTAACCGGCACGGCACGTGACGTCATCGTCGGCCGGCCACGCACCAGCCTATGCAGCCACGCCTACGCAGCAACGTGTCCTGTGATTGGTTGGTAAATAAATGGCCATAACTTGGGAATCACTCGTCCAATTAATATCAAATCTTGAAAAGGCACATAGTCAGGTCCCCGGCAATATAGCTGGCAAGTTTCCATTAGATTGGACCAGTGGTTGGCGGAAAACAGCGGTCACAGACACACAGACAGACACAGACACAGATAGAGACACACAGACTCACACACACACACACACACACACACACACACACACACACGCACACACACACGCACGCACGCACGCACGCACACACGCACGCACTCACACACACACACACACACAGATCGCTGGAATTATAGATAGATGAAATGAGGTCAATGAGATGACAAATGAAGGGGTTGAATCCAGACTGCAGAGCAATGAGTAAGGAAACCCGTCGTTGTGAATCGTTTTTACCACCAAATTGAGATGTATTTCGTTGGCAAGCATGTTTAGTGGAGCTGAATTCCTTAACACTTCCAAAGGCCACAGCGTTTTGACAATTGGAAACAAAAAGAAGTTGTGTACTTTTTTTGATAAATTATTTTCGGAACAATTTTTCTTCAATAAATAAATGATAATAAAAATCGTCTCCATGTACATTGTACACACCTTTATCTCGTTAGCACCTCTTAATAAACAACATCGCTGAGGAAACGGCGCTTCTTCTTTGTTTCCTCGTCCAGGGCAAGAATACGGATGAATTTAATGGCCAATTATTCAATTAGCGCCAACGTATTTTGTCTTTTCACAAGGAAAAACACAAAGAGAAGATAAGAGAAAAAACCCGTAATGGCGAACGCAGCTGAGTTTCTCTTCCCCATCGACCACGGCTGCGCAGCAACGCTTCCTGTCATTGGCTGATAAAAAATGGCCGCAGCAGCGAATGGTTCCTGTCATTGGTTGGTAAATAAATGGCCATAACTTGGGAAGCACTTGTCCGATTAATATCAAACCTTGAAAAGGCACATCCTCAGGTCCCCAGCAATATAGCTGGCAAGTTTCAATGAGATCGGAGCAGTGGTTGTCGAGAAACAGCGGTCACAGACACACACACACACACACACACACACACACACACACACACACACACACACACACACACAGATACACACACACACATACACACACACATTGCTGGAATTATAGATAGATGAGTCATCAATGTGTCATCAATGTGCATAGTACAGTACAAAATAATACTGATAACCAAAATGTATTGTTCACTGTCTATACTCTATAGAGAGTTTACACCCCCTTTCAAATTTTTCATCTTTTGTTGCCTTATGGCCTGGAAATAAGTTGCATTAAATCAGACTTTTTCCAACTTTATTTTCACATCGGAACCCACAACTTCCAATCAGGTCAGTTCAGGTATGGGAGCATGTGCCAGAGCAGCGCGTTGCTGCGTCCACGTTTCACCGGTACTCCAGGGGCCTCCGTCTGGCCATCCTCCAGGCAGATGCCAGGCCCATCCCCATCTCCTTGAGATGATGGTCAACCTGCTGCAACCACGAGGAACATGGTCAGCCCATTGGCCTCCTCCACTCATGAGGCTCCCTCGCTAAGAGAATCTGGTGAGCAGAATCAGCATCATGTCCATACAGCCGCAGTCCATACAGCCGCAGCTGACACTCAAGGACTATGAAGGTAACAAATCTCATTTGAGTCTCTCTCAGCAAGCACTCGTTGGACACAAAGTCTGACCAGCGATAACCAAGGAATCTCCAAAGAGACCTGCTACCAAAGGAATTAAGTCTCTGTCTCAGATCCTTGGTCAGAGTCCAAGTTGCACATCTGTAGAGCAAGACTGGAAGCACCAAGGACCTGAAGACTCGGACTTTCATCCTCCTGCACAGGTACCGACAGCGCCACACCCCATGCTCCAATGAATCCATGACTCCCTAGGCCCGACCCAGACATCTCTTGACCTCTGACTCACAGCCAGCAGAGACGTAAATATCACTGCAAAGGAAAGTGAATCTCTCCGTGACCACAACATCCTCACCCCAAACAGGTACAAACAAGATAGCAGCATCCAATATATTATTGAGAGCCTGAATCTTCATTGTGACATAGGAAACCTGTAATCCCAGCAGCTCCAACTCCTCATTCAGCACATCGAGGGCCTCAAAAGCATATCCATAGTCTCTGCTAACATGACTGCATCATCTGCAAAATCAATGTCAGAGATCTTGACATGACCAAACAATGCACCGCAGCTTGATCTCTCTGAGATCCTCCCCAGAGTCCTGGCCATAAAAGTGCTGAAAACTGTGGGGGCCAGAACACATCCCTGACGAACTCCAGTAACAACTGGAAATAAGTCGGAGATGGGATCACCACATCTCACAGCACTCTCAGTCCCAGAGAATAGTTCAGCTATCAGATGGATAAGTTCAGGTGGAACTCCATGAAGACCAAGAATCCTCCAGAGGGCATCCTGATTCACTGAATCGAACACTTTGCAGATAACAACATAGGCTGCAAGCAGCCCCTGCCAAAACTCTCAGCTACATTCGTTGAAGACCCAAAGGGCAAGAATACGGTCAACCATTGACCTCTTTGGTGTAAAATCTGTCTGTTCTGGGCGATAGTGCTCAAGCAGAAGGTGGTGAACGCTATCAAGAATTATCCGAGCAAAGACCTTGCCCGGCACTGAGAACAGCATCACCCCTCAGAAGTTGTTACAGTCCTGGCGATCACCCTTCCCTTTCCAGAGAGGGACAACAAAGCCCCTCTTTCAGTCAGTTGGGATGATGCCTGTGTTCCAGGCAGAGCACAGAACTGCACGCGACGACATGAGTGTAGCATTTCCACCAGCCTTGAGAACTTCAGCACGGATTCCACTGATTCCAGGAGCTTTACCCATTTCAAGCATGGTTCACCGCAGCCTGTGTTTCCACAAACGAAGGTGGATCACAGTTGATTGGAGGGACAGAAATCAAGGTAGTAACACCCCTGACATCCAACTCAACAACTGGTGGATCAGCCTGGTACAACTTCTCAAAGTAACTGACCAAGCGTCCCTTCACTTCAGACTCCTCTGTCAAGAGCCCAACACCCTCTGCTCTCACTGCAGTACACAGATAGTTGGGCTTGGAAAAATGCAATGCACAAATTCCCCTGAAAGCAGGGAAGGAATCACCTAACCAGAGGTGATGCTCTACCCCAAAGCAGATTCCTCGTACATAGGCCTTCTTGTCCACCCTCAGCGCATGTAAAGTTTTACACCTCAACTCCCTGAACAGCTCAGCTCTGCCATTGAGCCTGACCCTGTGACCCTCAACAATGGTATCCAGTGACCCTTGAGAGACAAAATTGTTTTCCCTCTCTGGTGAGTTCAAAGACATCCACTGGCAACATCAAGGATGGTGGTTTTGACAGCCACCACAACTCTTCAGGACCCCCCAAAGCACCCAGACCCCCCAAATGTCCACTCAGCCTGTTCGCAAACTCCTCAGCGACCCTCTCCTCCTTGAGCTTGCCAACATCCAGCTTAGGCTGGGATGGTACCATTCTCCCAGAGTTAAGCTACAACTTCAGAGTTGCTCCAACAAGCTTGTGGTCGGTGTTGAGGAACTGAGCACTCTGGTAGACCCTGCAGTTCTGGATCATCCTCCAGTGACCATCAATGAGCACATGGTCAATCTCCTTTGCCACACCACCAGCATTGGAATACCAAGTCCAGCGATGAGCCTGTGGGTGCTGAAACCATGAACCAACCTCCCTAAGTCAATGACTTCTTGCAAAATCAAGGAACTTAGTGCTTTTCTGGATCGCAGTTCCAGACCCATGTGGACCAACACATGACTCATAACCATCCCTATCAGTTCCAGTTGATGTATTGAAATCCACCAAGACTAGAAGAGTATCTTGCCTGAGGCACTGATCAACCACTGACTCGAGCATGGCATCCAATGCTTCCTTCATGATGAGACCACTCACCTCAGTCAAGGCATATGCAGAGACCAGGGAAACGACACCCAAGGAGTGATGAATCCTTTGTCTCATAATACACTCATTGGCTCGTATGACCTCAATTGTCATTGAAGTCTGCTTATTGGATACAGCTACAGCAACTCCTTGGGCATGGTAACCATCAGAGTGACCAGACCAATAGTAGGTGTAACCACCCACCATGATCTCACCAATATCTGGTCTCTGAAACTCAGAGCATGCTGCAAAACTGATGTTCAAACGCTTAAGCTCAGATGATAATAGACAGGTTATCATCCTCTCTTTGGGACCGTACATTTCAGGCACCCACCCGAAGAGATCGCCTCAGTTTAACCAAAGGAAACCACAGTCTGGTGGACAACACCTCAGCACCACCCTGACACGCACTACCACAATCCAACCTGGGAAGGTT
Source organism: Eptatretus burgeri (assembly GCF_056783735.1). Classification (NCBI taxonomy): domain Eukaryota; kingdom Metazoa; phylum Chordata; class Myxini; order Myxiniformes; family Myxinidae; genus Eptatretus; species Eptatretus burgeri. Next base: position 49,912,435 of record NC_140974.1, read on the forward strand.
ACCCCGTGTTTTTTCCACCTATTAAAGAGTGGGAGTCCCAAAGGCGTTGCCCCAATCCAGTCATCTGGTGAGCTGCCCTGCGAAGGGCAGGTGCAGAGAAGGTACTCCCACAGAGTGGGTTTTCAATTTTCTTTGCATTTGTAGCATGTTTTGCGGAGTGAAAGGTTTTACAGGGTCGTAGTACAAATCCTGCCACTAACCTCTGAAAAATATAGCAATCCACCTGCAGGAGGACTTCCACAGACACACTTGGACACGAGAAATGGATGGCTGTTGGCGCAAAAGGAGCTCCTCCACCATTCACTTCCAAGTGAAAACAAATTATACAAATTTCTGAAAATTAATTAAAAACACAAAACTAGAATATCTTGGTTTATTTGAGTGTTAATAATAATACATTAGGTTAACCTTTGACACCTTTGACAGCAATTACAGCTGTGAGTCTTTGGGAAAGGTCTGTGCTAACATTGCATACCTTAATTGGGCAATATTTGCCCAAAACTGTTCACACTCAGGTAAGTTGTGTGGAGTGTGTTCACACTCAGGTAAGTTGTGTGGGGTGTGTTCACACTCAGGTAAGTTGTGTGGGGTGTGTTGGTGGACAGCAATCTTCAAGTCATGCCACAGATTTTCGATTGGATTTAGGTCACGGCTCTGACTGAACCACTCAAGGATATTTATATTTTTGTTCCTTCACCACTCCAGTGTAGCTTGGATTCTGTGCTTTGGGTCATTGTCATGCTGAAAGGTGAACTTACGTCCCAATTTCAGCTTTCTTGCAGAGGGCAGCAGGTTTTCCTCTTGGATTTTTCTGTATTTTGCTCCATCCATTTTCCCTTCAATCCTGACGAGTGCACCAGTCCCTGCTGATGAGAAACATCCCCATAACATGATGCTTCCTCCACCATGCTTCACAGTCGGGATGGTGTTCTTTGAATGATGTGCTGTGTTGGGTTTGCACCAAATGTAACGTTTTGCATTTAGGCCAAAAAGTTCCATTCTGGTTTTGTCAGACCACAAACATTTTTGCCACATGACTTTATAAACTCTGGAGTTGTTTTTTGCAAACCTTAAACTGGACTCAAAGTGGGATTTTTGAGTAATGGCTTACTTCTTGCCACCTTACTGTACAGGCTCGACTTGTGGAGTGCTTGGTATATTGTTGGCACATGCACACAGTGGCAAGTCCTTGCCATACAGGCATGTAGCTCTTTCAAAGTTGCCATTGGACTCTTGGTGGCCTCCCTGGTCAGTATACTCCTTGCTTGGTCATCCAGTTTGGAGGGACGGCCTGATCTCGGCAGGGTTTTCGTGGTACCATACGCCTTCCACTTAATGATTGCCTTGACTGTGCTCCAAGGGATATTCAAAGCCTTTGAAATATTTTCATACCCATCCCTTAATCTGTGCCTTTCCCCAACCTTATCCTGACAGTTTTTTTTGAATGCTCCTTGGGGCTCATGGTTGAGTCTTTGCTGTGAAATGCACCATCCAGCAGAGAAAACCTACAGGAACAGCTGATTTTATTTTAAAATAATCAGAATCACTACAATTTAAAACAGGTCAATTAACTTGGTGTGTGATTTTGAAGGTGAATGGTTACACCCGAAATAATTTACAATTGCTCTTATAAGGGGGGTGGACACTTATCAAACCAATATATTTTAGTTTTGTATTTTTAATAAATTTTCTGAAATTTGGAGAATTTGTTTTTCACTTGGAAGTTGTCGGTTACGATGTGTTAATAAAGGTGGAAAAAAGTCTGATTTTAATGCAATTTAATTCCAGGCTATAAGGCAACAAAAGGTGAAAATTTTGAAAGGGGGTGTGGACTTCCTATAGGCACTGTATATGCACATAAGCAGTTCACAAGTTTTCGCTTCATATACGTAACCCGGGTTAATTTTATTTTCGGGAGCGATCGAGGCAGCGGTCTGTTGCCTATATACCGCCAAAATAAAGGGATGTGTCAGAGGAACGTGTTGCACACTTGGTACAAAAATCGCCCAGGGGGGTTGGTGCTCTGCTATGGTATAAGTAATCATAGAGATAATTACATGACCCTCCCCCCCCCTTTCCTGGTGGCTCCTGAAGAGAGCCGGTGCTTCTCGTATTTTATTAAACACAAGTGATTATTCGTCTTTGGGGGCTGTAAGGGTAGCCTGTACAGGACCTTTTCTGAATTTGTTTTTTCTTTCTTCCATCAAGACAGAGACAAAGAGAAATATATTACTTGTAAAGACCAATACAACAAGGAAGGGCACGATCAGCATGATTTATGTCCCGTCACGAATAGCAAGTCGACCTGGGGTATTTAGCCACACGAGCGCAGCATGTTGCCTGCCTGGGTGGTCACGCAAGCCTACGGAACCTCTTGAGTGTTTTTCAATTTTGATTGAGCACCAGGAGCAATGGTTTTTTTAACAATGTGCTCTTGCCCTTTTTCTGCAGCCTCGTTACTTTAGTTGGTGTTCCTATGTGAATTCGTACCACTTTTGTTTTTCCACCTAAGCATATAACTATGAAGAGTTTGAATATAAAGCTTTCTCTTCCTGATGATCTAAATGTTCATCCGTATTTGCAAAAACCTGATTGTAATTGGGAAGATACATATTCAAAGACTAGAAGGGCACTCGGTAGAGTCCATACCTCTGCTATACAATGCCTGATCCACGAGAGCATATTGGGCCCAATACATTTGTCAAATATCATGCTATATAACGTTTTGGCCCTATCTCTCAATGGTGAAGGATCACTTTGAAAATTAAATAAATCTCGTATCCAGATTCGGATTCGGATCTTCACCAAATGGAATCAATTCTTTCTTTTGACACACCCACAATGTTCACCAAGTTTCGTCCAAATCCATGCACAACTTTTTGAGATATCGTGCTACATATCATTTTTGTCCCGATCTCTCAATGGTGAAGAATCACTTTAAAAATTCTAGTCGTCGGATCCCGATCTGGATCTTCACCAAAATCTAATCAATTCGTCCTTGTCACACTCAAACTGTCCACAAAATTTCATCTGAATCCGTCCACAACTTTTTGAGATATCCTACGTACAGACAAACAAACAAACAGACAAAAAGAAGATCTCGTGCAGAGCATACTTGCAAAATCCATAAAACAAATTTGACCTCAAAAATAATTGGTGGTTGAATTCAATGACAAAATATGCAACTCCTCTTAAAATTTCAAGCCAATTGGATGAAAAGTGACAATTTTATAATTTTGGCCTATGTTGACCTTTTGGCCTATGCTGACCTCAAAACTAATTGGTGGTTGAATTCAATGACAAAATATGCAACTCCTCTTAAAATTTCAAGTCAATCGGATGAAAATTGAAGATTTTAAAAATACCACCTTAGTTGTTGACCTTGGGCCGATGTTGACCTCAAAAATGATTGGCTAGTTGAATTCAGTGACCTGAAATATAAATCCTTGTAAATTTCAAGTCAATCGGATGAAAATTGAGGATTTTAGAAATTCCGCTTTAGTTGTTGACGTTTTGATGTCAAAAACAATATGCTTCTTCCTTATGACAAACTCCACCATGTGGTGAAGTTTCGTGAAGATCGGTGTAAAATTGTCACGTCTCAGCGATAAACAGACAGACAAACAAACAGACAGAATAACAAAATCGACTGACCAATATACTTGAAAAATCTTCGATTCTGCAAGTAACAAACAGACATAAAGGGTTGAAAGCATAACCTCCTTCACCTTCGGTGGCAGATGTAATGATGTAACACTAATAAGGATGCCTGCAATAAATAACTCACCTACTCTTCACGAAAGATACCATGGCCTCTTTAGCTTCCATCAGCAACTATTTCTGGCAGTTCGGTTCTCTGGCTTACCGGACACCTGAGTGATGGCAGAAACCTGATTGATGCCTCGTCCTTAGCTGTGAAACACGGCGGTGACAGCATATAACTGTGTCCACATTGAAACCCAGGCGACACGGATCAAATGTGAATGTGCATTCCTCAAAGCTATCCGAACAAACCTTTCAATATAAAATTAGCAAGAAAATATGTAAATAGATTTTTAATTATGCACACACACCTCATTGAATACATTTTTGCGTCTCATGGACAAAATATACATATATAGTCAGTTTCTCGTTTGTGTAACTTTTTGAATGCTTCATGTAAAATTAATTTGATGAATACCTTTGTCAAGAGTTATACATATACGAAGAAAGTAAACGATAGAGAAAGCTAGGGATGTTACTTGGTCGAACGCATACCTCCACGAGGCTGAACAGTTTACATTTTGTATCCCAATAAAAGGACAGATCTGCATCCGTACCTTAACCAAAAAAAAAATTGTTCTTGTCGCCTAAACCAACTCATTCACCAACTTTCGTCCGAATCAGGTCAGGTCAGGTATGGGAGCATGTGCCAGAACAGCGCGTCGCTGCATCCACTTTCCGCCAGTACTCCAGGGGCCTCCGTCTGGCCATCCCCCAGGCAGATGCCAGGCCCATCCCCATCTCCTTGAGATGATGGTCAACCTGCTGCAACCATGAGGCACGTGGTCGGCCCACTGGCCTCCTCCACTCATGAGACTCCCTCGCTGAGAGAATCTGGTGAGCAGGATCAGCATCAGGAAAACGAGCTACATGTCCATACAGCCACAACTGACGCTCACGGACTATGCAGGTAACAAATCTCATCCGAGTCTCTCTCAGCAGCCGCTCGTTGGACACAAAATCCGACCAGCGATAGCCAAGGATTCTCCGAAGACACCTGGTACCAAAGGAATTAAGTCTCCGTCTCAGATCCTTGGTCAGAGTCCAAGTCTCGCACCCATAGAGCAAGACTGGAAGTACCAAGGACCTGAAGACTCAGAATTTCGTCCTCCCGCACAGGTACCGGCAGCGCCACACCCCATGATCCAGTGAATCCATGACTCCCCAGGCCCGACCCAGACGTCTATCGACCTCTGACTCGCAGCCAGCAGAGACATGAATATCACTGCCAAGGTAAGTGAATCTCTCCACGACCTCAACATCCTCACCACAAACAGACACAGACAGGACAGCAGCATCCAAGATGTCACCGAAAGCCTGGATCTTAGTTTTGACCCAAGAAACCCGTAATCCCAGCGGCTCCGACTCCTCATTCAGCACTTTGAGGGCCCCCAAAAGGATGTCTAAAGTCTCCGCAAAGATGACTGCATCGTCTGCAAAATCAAGGTCCGAGATTTTGACATTCCCAAACGATGCACCGCAACTTGATCTCTCCGACATCCTCCCTAAAATCCAGTCCATACAAGTGCTGAAAAGTGTGGGGGCAAGTACACATCCCTGACGAACTCCAGTAACAACTGGAAATAAGTCAGAGATGGTACCACCACACTTCACAGCACTCTCAGAACCAGAGTAGAGTTCAGACATCAGATCGATCAGTTTTGGTGCCACCCCACGAAGACCAAGAATCCTCCAGAGGACATCCCGATTCACTGAATCGAACGCTTTACAGAGATCAACATAGACTGCAAGCAGCCCCTGCCGAAACTCTCGTCTGCGTTCGGTGAGGACACGAAGTGCAAGGATACGGTCAATCGTTGACCTCTTTGGTGTAAAGCCTGACTGCTCTGGACGCTGGTGCTCAAGCAGATGGTGGCGAACCCTATCGAGAATTATCCAAGCAAAGACCTTGCTCGGCACTGAGAGCAGCGTCACCCCTCGGTAGTTGTTGCAGTCTTGGCGATCACCCTTCCCTTTCCAGAGAGGGACAACAAGGCCCCTCTTCCAGTCAGTTGGGATGATGCCTGTGTTCCAGGCAGAGCACAAAACTGCATGCAACGACACGAGTGCAGCATTTCCACCAGCCTTGAGAAGTTTGCATGGATGCCACAAATCCCTGGAGCTTTGCCCCGTTTCAACTGGTTCACCGCAGCCCGTGTTTCCACAAGCGAAGGTGGACCACAGTTGATTCGTGGGTCAGCAACAGGGATTGTAACACCCTTGACGTCCAACTCGACAGCTGGGGGATCAGCCTGGTACAACCGCTCAAAGTAACCGGCCCAGCGGGCCTTCACTTCAGACACCTCTGTCAAGAGCCTACCACTCTCTGCTCGAACTGCAGTGCTCCGAGGGATGGGCTTGGATGAACGTAATGCGCAAATTCCCCTGTAAGCGGGACGAGAATCACCTGTCCACAGGTGATGCTCTATCCCCTCACAGATTCCTCGCACATAGGCCTCCTTGTCCACCCTCAGTGCACGTACAGTTTTACGCCTCAGCTCTCTGAACAGCTCAGCTCTGCGATTCAGCCTGGCCCTGTGACTCTGGTCAATGGTATCCAGTGTCCCTTGAGAGACAAAATTGTTCTTTGCCCTGCGGTGAGTTCCAAGACATCCACCGGCAACATCAAGGACGGTGGTCTTGAAGGCGCTCCACAACTCTTCAGGACCCCCCAAAGCACCCAGACCCCCCAAGTGTCCACTCAGCCTGTTCGCAAACTCCTCAGCTACTCTCTCATCCCTGAGCTTGGCAACATCCAGCCCAGGCTGGGATGGTACCATTCTCCAGGATTTAAGGTGCAGCTTTAGAGTTGCTACAACAAGCCTGTGGTCAGTATTGAGGAACTGAGCACTTCGGTAGACCCTGCAGTTCTGGATCATCCTCCAACAACCGTCAATGAGGACATGGTCAATCTCCTTTGCCACACCGCCAGCGTTGGAATACCAAGTGCAGCGATGAGCTTGTGGGCGCTGAAACCATGAGCCAGCCACCCTAAGTCCATGACTTCTTGCAAAGTCAAGGAACTTAGTGCTATTCTGCTTTATAGTTCCTGACCCATGGGGACCAACACACACCTCTTAACCATCCCTATCAGTTCCAGTCGATGCATTGAAATCCCCCAAGACTAGAAGTGTATCTCGTCTGGGGCACTGATCAACCACAGACTCGAGTGTAGCGTAGAATGCATCCTTCACGGTGAGATCACTCGCCTCAGTCGGAGCATAAATAGAGACCAGGGAAATGACACCTAAGGAGTGACGAATCCTTAATCTCATAATACGCTCGTTGACCGGTGTTACCTCAATTATCATTGGGGTCAGCTTATTGGACACAGCTACAGCAACTCCTTGGGTATGGTAACCATCAAAGCGACCAGACCAATAGTAGGTGTAACCACCCACCATTATCTCGCCGCAATCCGGTCTCCGAACCTCAGAGAGAGCTGCAATCCCGATGTCCAAACGCTTGAGCTCAGACGATAACAGAGACAGGTGATCATCCTCTCTTAGGGATAGGACATTCCAGGCACCCACCCGAAGGGACCGCCTCAGGTTAACCCAAGGAGACCGCCGTCTGGTGGACGACACCTCAGCACCACTCCGACACACTCTCCCGCAATCTGACCCAGGGATGTTACCCCGTGGTTTCCCTCCTATCAAAGATTGGGGGTCCCGAAGGCTTTGCCCCAATCCCGTCATCCGGTGAGCTGCCCTGCGAAGGGAAGCTGCACAGGAGGTACTCCCACGGAGTGGGTTTTCAGATTTTTTTGCGTTTTTGCGTTTTGCGGAATGAAGGGTTTTACGGTGGCCGGAGTGCAAATCCTGCCACCAACCTCCTAATAAGAAGTAACCCAACTGCAGGAGGACGTCTGCAGACACAGTTGGGCACTAGATATGGATGGCCGTTGGCTCACAAGGAGCTCTTCCGCCCTTTGACAGGTTTTGTTTTTAATCCTGCTGGGTGTCCATATCCAAACACCCCCCTCACCAGAAAACCTGGTGGGGGAGACGGTTTAGTCGCCGACAACCCGACCATGGAACAGGTTAGTAGAGGTTTACATGGTACCTGTAGCAGGTCACAGATCGAACCTGACCTGACAAAAATCCGAATCAATCCATAACTTTTTGAGCTATTTTGATAAATTTTGGCCCTATCTCTCAATGGTGAAGAATCACGAAATTCCTTTATCTGGGTCCGGATCCAGATCTTCACCAAAATCGAATCAATTTGTCCTTGCCACACACACATACAACCTGTCCACCAAATTCCGGCCAAATCCATCCACACAAATTTTTGAGATATCCCACTCACAGACAAACAAACAAACAAGAAAAACGTGTTGGTTTCCCAGTTCAGTGAAAATATGCAAATCCTGTTCAACTTTCAAGTCAATCGGATGAAAAATTACAACTTTAGAAATTCGACCTCAAAATTACATTTGACCTTTGACATCAAAATCAACAGACTTCTCAGTTGAGACTACCTCTACAACTTGGTAAAGTTTCATGACAATCTATGTAGAATTGTGACCAATTGGCGATTGACAAAGAAACAAACAAACAAACAAGAAATAGACGTCGTACAGAGCACGATATTTGCAAAATCAACCCACCCCCTCTCCAAAGGTTGCCATGGATACATCAAATAGTCCATTTCATGAAGATTAGAATTGGCAATCTTAATCAAAGCTCAGGTCAATTGGATGAAAATTGATTATTTTTCAGATTGAAATTTATTTTAGAAGTTTGACCTTGAGTTGACCTTTGACTTTTTCATTTCAAACATAGTTGGCTTCCAAATTCAGTGATTCATGATGCAATTGCTGCTTAATCATCAGGTTAATCAGATGGAAATTGACAATTTTTCAGATGAAATTTGATGATTTTCGAAGTTTGATAGTGAGTTGACTTTTGACTTCAAAAATAGTTGCTTTCCCCATTCGGTGATGGACGACACAATTGCTGTTTAACTTACAAGTTAAGAGGATGTAAATTAAAGATTTTTCAGTTGAAAATTGATGATTTTAGAAGTTTGACCTTAGGTTGACCTTTGACCTTTATATCTCAAAAATAGTTGCTTCCCCAATTCCGTAATGTACTATGCAATTGCTGTTTAACTTTCAAGACAATCAAATGAAAATTGACGATTTTTCAAATTAAAATTTATGATTTTAGAGGTTTCACCTTGAGTTTACCTTTGACCTTTTGACCTAAAATAGTTGATTTCCTAATCCAGTGACGTAATATGCAAATTTGTTCAAATTTCAAGTCAATCGCATGGAAAATGATGATTTTAGACATTTGACCTCAAGATGACCTTTGACCTTTGACCTCAAAATCAATAAAATTTTCAGTTGAGAGTACCTCTACAACTTGGTAAAGTTGCATGATGATCGGTTTAGAAGTGTGACCTATATGCGATAAACAGACAAACAAACAGACAGACAAGCCGGTAGGCGGCAATGGGTCACCGAGCAGGACTGTTAGTATTGCCACACTTTGACCGCTGACCTTGTGGAGATAGGTCATTATGCAAATGAGCAAACTTGTACTTCTCATCGGGGAGTATTCGCGTTCAAAAATTTTTTTGGATCGGTTGAGCCATTTGGCCGGTAGGGGGACTTGAATAGACATTTTGACCAAAAAATGCACTTATTGACCTTTGACCCTTGAACTAATCGGGATAGGTCATTATGCAAAAGAGGAAAGTTGTAGTACTCATTGCGGTCTATAAGCATGTAAAGTTTCATTCGATTCGGTTCAAGTGTCTTGGAGCTAGAGTACTTTGAAGTTTCAGCAGGAATGTTCAATGGCCCTCGGACACCCAAGTTGAGAGGGTTGCAATTTGGAAACTATAAGATATAGAACAAAATGGATGTCATATAGCGGATAGGGAATCACCTTAAGATTATGCATATCAAATCTCATCCATGTCCATCTCCTGATAACTATTCAGTATCCGTTTGAATGAAAAGTACCGAAAATGTGGTTTGAAATCGGAAATCCCCAAAGTTCGAGGGGGTGTTGTGGGTGAACAAATATATAAATCGAAAATCCCACTTGTTCCTTAGTGCACAATGTATTCCAGATGATTAGTGTGAATTTTCATGACCATCCAACCATAACCCTAGGAGGAGTAGCATTTGGCACGAAGGCTCCTCCAGCTCTCGCATATTATCGATTTTTGCACTAATTGACCTTTGACCCCTGACCGAAGCGAAATCGGTCAATATGTCCTGAGGCAAAGTTGTAGTACTCATTGAGTACCATGAACCTGCAAAGTTTCATTCGTATCGATGCACTCACCTGGTTGCGAGGGGGCCTTCAATTATTGCCAATTTTCACGCATACCCTAATTGTAGGGGGCGCTGCGGGTAAAGTATTCCATATATCACAAAAACCGGATTATATTTGATAGAGCATCACCTGTAGATCATTCGTGCCAAATTTCATAACCCTACGTGGGATAATGGCTTTCAGAATTGATTTCACGTGAACGGTACCGATTTTGAAGGTTTTTAGGTTGTTGCTAGGGAACCAAAGCGTCCCTAGCAACCATCACAATTTCCAAAGCACTCGGTCATAAGATGTACCCACCACCCGAGTTTGGTCAAAATCGGCCCACGTTTTTTACCAATTATGCTGATGACAAACGAACAAACATCCAAACAAACAGACAGAATTACTGACAATAAGGGTCACCTATTTCGGCGACCCAACAAGCCGGTAGGCGACATGGGTGGTCGCTACATAATTGCATACTAGTCATACAGTTTTTTTACGGATCGGGCTGAAATTTTTTGACAAAGACGTTGGTTATAGTGCGCATAAATACCTGGAAGCCGATTTTTGATTTTCGAAAAAATAATTTTTGTCGGATTTTTCAAAAATTTCAAAGTCCCGTTGCTCGGCAGCGGTGGTGTCGAAAGCAACGGTGCTCAAAAGCATACAACTAGATCCTGGTATGAACCTTCCTGTCAAGTTTCATTAAAATCGGTTGACTCCTCTGGCTTCCAGAGCTGTCCATTACATACAAACAAACATACAAGCCGGTAGGCGACATGGGTGGTCGCGACATAATTGCATACTAGTCATACAGTTTTTGACGGATCGGGCTGAAAATGTTTGACAAAGAGGTTGATTATTACAGTGCGCATAAAAGCCTGGAAGCCAATTTTTGATTTTCGAAAAAATAATTTTTTTCGGATTTTTCAAAAATTTCAAAGTCCCATTGCGATGCAACGGTGGTGTCCAGAGCAACGGTGCTCAAAAGCATACAACTAGATCGTGGTATGAACCTTCCTGTCAAGTTTCATTAAAATCGGTTGACTCCCCTGGCCTCCAGAGCTGTCCATTACAAACATACAGACAGACGGAAAAAGTGAAAATCAGGATACTTTCGTGACCACCCTACAGAACAACAAAATCGACTGACCAATATACTTGAAACATCTTCGATTTTACAAGTAACAAAGAAACAGACAATTAAACAGTGATGAAAACATAACTTCCACCCACTTTCGGTAATTTTTAGATCCTCGTGGAGGATCTCGAAGTCTTAAAAACGTTGTTGTTCTTGTGGACTTTTTTGTTTCACAGCCTGCAGTTTTCATCGAAACTTCCTGAAATTTGGCATATACATGTAAAAATACCCTGCGCAGACACTAACCATCTCCGATTTTTAAAATTCCTCCGAGAAAAAAAGTTATGACGTCAAAATATCTCCACTTATGGGAATCACCTAAAAAATTATCTCCAAAACTGGGCAAGCTTTTTGAATTCTGTTTGCGTGTCATGTGTCATGTGTCATTAATTACGTAACACATCAGTACACAAACGCCACACATAATACACGACACAAAACTACACAAACACCACACAAAACAAGTACTGGTGAGTGTCTGCAATCTCTGATTGCTCTTCTTCTTGTTACCTCTGCCACCGAAGGTGAAGGAGATTATGTTTTCACCCCTTTCTGTCTATTTGTCTGTTTGTCTGTGCACAGGATACCTCAAAAAGTTGTGGACGTATTTGGATGAAATTTTGTGGACAGGTTCGGTGTGTGACAAGGATGAAAAAATTAGATTTTGGTGAAGATACGGATGCAGATTCGACGACTGTAATTTTTTTACTGATTCTTCACCATTGAGGGATATTGCTAAACTAATATATAGTACGATATCTCAAAAAGTTGTGGACGGATTCGGATGAAACTTGTTGGGCAAGTTGGGTGTGTCGCAAGGACGAATTGATTCGATTTTGGTAAAGATTCGGATCCGGATCCGACTACTTGAATTTTTTAAGTGATTCTCCACTATTGAGAGGTCAGGCTCAAAAAATATATATGGCATGATATTTCAAAAATATAGTGGGCCAGATATAGTCTAGAAGCCAAAATCTGTAGCTAGCCTAGAAAATAGGTTCGCTGCTGATTTCATGTTAGAATGGTGCAACTGGTGTTTTTGAAGAGTCTAAGCATGACCAAGTCTAGTTCCACTTGTTGCCAAGTCTGCATCTGAATATTATGGCCGCCATGATAGTAATCAAAATGGCCGCCATCAGATTTAGTCTTTTTCTTACTGCAAATTGTACTAGCCAGAAATTTGTCATGATTGTGAAATACTATGTAATCTGACATGAGGAACACTATTTTGTGCTTTATTTTTGTACTGGATCACAACTTTTCACATAATTGACAACTTAAAGACGAAATTGAAAATGCACATACGAGCAACAAATGTGAAAAAGAAAATGTTTAGCACTATTGATGGAGATGGGTTTACAGTCAGTCAAAGGTTATTTCAACAGCTGTCAGATTCTTTCTAACACAAAATTACGTTGCTTTGCAGAAGAGAAAAGTGTTGTGAGAACACCCAAGTACAATTTTCAGAGCTATTGATCGGCTTGTACACTGAACGGGTTCCTACAAAGGGCTTTGCATCCACATGCTTTCGTGCAAGGCAGTCCATTCCGTGTACATTTGCACCGTCGAGTTGAGCATGACCCACGGCTTTTGCATGTCGTCAGTTCTACACAGTAAGCAGTAATAGGCTGTGCAGTCATGAGTTGTGGCTGAAATGTCTCGTTGCCATCTTTGACGACCTGTTCCCACCCACAGTTCTCAGGTGCAGGTAGATGTGGTTCAGATTCCAAGGCTCTTCACACAAAAGTCTGGTAGTGCGCTCGCTTGATGTGTAGAATCAGAGCATCGCGAGTTGGAGGCAGATTCTCAATAGCTTTGGTCAGACTGAGAAACGGATCACATCTTACTCGCTGAATTGAGTTATCTTGGCCATGAGGGTCATAAAGCCTGCAGACAAATGACTCAGCATCTGCAATCACACTCTCATCAGGAATTTCCTCTTTGCCTAGGTTATTCAACAGGTGGGAGTTGTTTTGAAAGACAGCCCATGCAGAGCGCTTCGCAATTCCAGCAAACTGGCTTGTGCTGTCTGAACCTGTCACTGCATGAAATGCCAGAAGTGACTCCCTCTGCGAATCTGGGATATTGATGGAGTCAATGGGAATGTAGTGTTGCTTTTTGGGTGTCCCTGCATTCATCCAGAGAAAGGGACTGAGATGCGGCTGATAGGCAACAAGGAGAATGAGGACATCAGTGTCCCGGCTAACAACAACAGTTTGCATGTACCCCTGTTCATATGCTTCCTTGGCATGGAGAAGAATGCGAGTATCAGCCTCTTCGTGCTCAGGGAGATGACAAGTGTGAGACATCTCTCCCTGACGACGTCCACACTTTTGCAGGATCTGTGAAGCCTCCATTCAGTACCAGCTCCTGTTCGTGATTCTGGAACTTGTTTGCTAACTCTGTGCATAGAAAATTTGCTAAGCTAGCTTTGTTTTCATCGAGGCAGATGAGTGTATTCCATTGCCCCATGGACTGGCTTCTTGTTTGCACGTCTCGTCTGATTGCTTTCTTGCCCCGTATCCTCTGACTTCGAGCTGTTGATTTGATCGTTTTCTTCCTATACTGATCAAAGGCAAGATCAACCCTGGAGCAATAGTTGGAAAAAACATGACTAATATGATCTGCAACAGAATCTGCCCATTCACCAAGCGTTTTAGCATTCATCCTGTTCCCGAGTGCCTGGATCAGTGCCATGCCATCGATGATAGTGCATGTCGATAACGGTTCTGGAGCAACGTTTGGCAGCCTTGCTGGAGAATCTTGCCAAGGTCAGCTTTGTTCAGAGGTAGATGTAATCTGCCATTAGGCATTGCCAATGACAGAGGAACTGCGCATATCTCTTGCTCCAGCATTTTGTTCATGTCAACATCTCGGCCTGCCTGCATTGCCGTCACCACACGTGTCAGAAGTTTTCTGTCTGCCTTTAGTGTGACCATTTTTTCCTTTCCCACTTTGACTTCAACAGTGTACATGCTCTCGAAAGTGTGCAGATTCTTAGACTTGATTCTGTCATGAAACCTTGTTGTCTTATTGATCAACCGGTCCTCCACGAAGTCTATGACGAGCTGCTTTCCAGTGATTTCAGCATTCAAGAGATCACTTGTCACAACATCACTGGCAATGTCCCCTGTCGTAATTGAGACTAATTCTGGGGAAGTGCGATCAAATGGATTGTGGGTCTTGAATAGGTCAATGAGCTTTAGCACATACTCTTGGTCTTGGATCATTCTCTTGGGACCGAAATCTTTATGCGCACAGTCATGCTCATCATCGTCGTCTTCCTCACTGCCAGCGAGTGTGAACATGTTTTTTGTGTCTCTGGTAAGCTGAGCTCTTTCGTTGAAAGAGAGAGCCCATCTGTCACGGGCGGAGTCTGTTTTTGTTATTCCAACCAAACCTCCAGCTACTTTGCTGGCTTTGTTCACATGTTCAATTGCCTGGTCATCAGGTATTTCATTGAACTTCTGCTTTGTTTCTTTTGTGACAAAGTCTCCTGCAAGGAAACCTCTGTGCACTTCTGGAGCTGTTGTCGGCAACATGTGCATGTCAGCAAGGAAGACAGCTCCCCAGCGAGAGTAATGGAAATGATCAAATGCTGCAAACCAGGGAAGCATTTCAGCAAATGATGTCAGGAACAGGATCCAGTCTCCTTCACGAAGAGCATGTGTGAACCTCAAGAGGATGGAGATCAACTTCATGTATGTTCTCCAGAATCTAAAGGTGGCATTTTCTGAACAAGTAGCTTCAAACTCTTGAAACAGGACCTGCACCTCTTCCACCTCAGACAAAAGTTCTCCAAAAGAGGAATTCATTCCTCTATCATCTTTGTTGGCAAAGGCATCTGAAACTCTTCCAGCTGCACCTTTCAAGTCATCCCGGATGAGCTTGTCATTTTCTTTGGCCCATGCTGTGAAGCATGCTCAGAGAACGGACCAAAGTGCCTCTAAAGTCAACTTGTGAACGCGGATGACACGGTTCCACCCTTTCCCTTTGATTACTTGTTCACATGCCTTTCCACCAAGGACTCCACTTTCCATCCAAATGTTCTCCAGGCCTGACGAATCCATGTACTGTCCGAGTACTTTCGTGAAATTCAATTGGATATGAAATCCTCCAAGCATGATGACCAGATCCTGACAGCCGTTCTTATCCCATTGCAGCATCTTTGCTTTGCAGTAAAGCTGTTCATCAAAAGTGATGACAGTGTACTTCTACCCAATCTTCTTTGTCATTGCCTGGCATTTCTGTAGAACCGTCCACAGCGTGTAAAAGTCATGTGCTGGGGCATTCAGAATCGGCATTGGCCCGATGACTGTCACTGGTGGCTCAACTGTGGACATCTTCTGGTTAAAGCCACTCCAGCCTGGAACGGCCTGATTATTTTGTTGATGCAATCTGGCCAAGATCCAGGCAAGCTCCTGAGTGTTGGCTGCTTTGATTTTCTGTTCAACGGGTGAGTACCATGTATGCTGCAGTGGTTCAGAGAAAACAGGTTCTGGCTTCAAGTTGGTCATATTGGCCTCTTGGACGCTTGTCATTTCAGGAGGGGCACTGAGAACTTTGGAGCGGCCAGGTTTAATCTGAATGTCCATCACTGGCTCTTGTTCTCCCTTGCGTCTGAGGGCCACGCACTGACTTGCATGAAAAGTGCCAGACCCAGTCAGCGTCTCCTCAATTATGTCAATGTTGTCATTAGAATATCTCAAATATCCTGTGGTAGTTGGGATGTTGAGAAAGTTCCTTGGGATCATGACATTTCCATTATCTTGGAAGCATTGTATAACATCATTGGCAATTGCTGTGTCAATGCGCCTCACTGTATCGTACCCAACTGTGTGTGCAGCTGCATGAAAAAGATTAACAAGCTCTTTTGAGCGTGTAGCCTGGTGAAGAGCAAGGCCAAGGCCCAGGTGTTTGGGGGTCAGTTTTTGCCTCCTGAAGCCACATGAATAATGTCTTGGCAGATGCTCAGAACTTTGTTCTTGGTATCTGTCTCATCCGCTTCTTCATTGTCCATCTTGTCAGTGCTGTCACCACCACAAAGAAGCTTTACAAGCATGTACAGGGTTTCAGGTACAATTCGCTCTGCATTTTCTGTGTTCAGTCCACCGATAATGCTATGCCCTGGAGAGTGTTTTACGTCACTGTAAATCTTTATGCCCACTCTGAAGATCCAGCTAAGGATTTCGTTCTCATGATGAGGCAGACTGCACTGGGCCAATTCATCTTCTTCAGAACTTTCACCTTCTTCAGATAAATCATTCACGGCGGTTCTCATGGCAAACTTTGTCACAGTTGAGGACGCAACTATGAAGGGTTTTGTGACATCCAATGGCTGCACGAATGTCACCTTGTCACTACCAAAGTGAACCTCCACTTTCTGCTTGAAATTGTAGCTTTTGTAGGCTCCAGCCTCAATTCCAAAATCATTCAATAACAGCATGCTGTAGTGTTCCCAGATGTTTTTCAGGGTAAACACATGTCCCTTCTGCAGCTCTTTCTCAAGCTGGTTCATCACATTTCTGAAACAGATGCTTTCAGGAGACTGGTTTTTCTCTCCACTCTCCTTTTTATACTTTCTGCGAAAAGAAACATGACACTTGAGGTGATATTTGCCTTCAGCTGCCATCAAGTCTGAAACACCTGCAAACCTGTGACGCATGGTGGGGTCAAATTGGGCCAAATTAAGCATCCTGGATGATGTGTGATCAAATTCAACATTTGTCAGGACACCAGCTTTTCCAGGAATGTCAGTCTGGCAGAAAGCGCATTTTGACCAATCCATAGCGCTGTGCGCAGATCTTAGTGACTTTGGGACATGGTATTTCTCTGAGGAACCTGATATTGTGGGTATTTCTTCTGCGTAAGTCACAGATTGTGGCTGAATCCTTGACCTCAGTCTGTCTATTTTTTGTGCGTAAGTAAAGTCACTATAGCAGAATTTGTGCCATTGAATCTTTTCGACATGCTCCGGTACAGAATATTTTCTGATTCTTGAGAATGAGTCAACATATTTAGCGTCATTATATTTCTCTCTTTCTTTGCAACATTCAGCTACAGTTTTCACACCAACGATTGTAGTCTTTCGAAGTGGCGTTGACTTGCTAGTTTTTGAACTGTCCTGGCAAATAAAGCATTTATTCCAGTCTACATGCTCTTCTTCTTCTCGATCCTTTGAACCTCCTGTGAGAAATCTTGCGGCTTTCATTTTTCAGTTAGTCCTGGGTAACAGAAAAACACACAGTTATGTAGTTTAGGTTCATTTTATAGCAAAGTTGTAAAATTCATTGATTGTGGTTTGTATAATCATATCAGACATTCTAATTCGAGCCTGAACATTTCTTTAAAAATAATATAGTGAAAAACAAGTCATATTATTTTTAGAAAATGGATGGAGCAATGTTTTTTTCTATACTCCCATCAGCTCAGGCATGCTCAAAAACATGGAAATCGACCCTAATTTTGTAATTTCATGTCAATTTGTGGCTGAAATATGACGAAAAGTGTATTTAATGGCGACCATTTTGTAAACTGTCATGGCGGCCATACTATCCATATCCAGAGTTGGCAACAAGTTGATTCACGTTTCTGTGTGTCTGGACAGTCAATTTACACCTGTTGCACTATTCTAACACGGAATCAGCAGGGTCGTACACTATTCTGCATTGGGCCTCCTGACTAATATGTTCTCGTGAATCAGGCATTATTGGGCGGAGGTATGCACTCCACCGAGTTCCCTTCAAGTTTACACTGTATTTATTGTATTTTATTATTTTGTTTTTTTTTGTATACCTTGTCGAGGCTCGTATGAGAGCGAACACACAACGCACATCAAGGGGGCATGAGACAAAGGGGCGGGAGTGGGAAGTACAAAACAGTGGGGAACAGAGACATGAGGAGATCTGCGGAAGGGAGAGGGATGGGACGGGGAACATGGGGAAGACAAGATTTTCATTACAGGGACTTTCAGGAAGGAAAGCAGGGAATTTGAAGGAAGTGGGCTTGGGGTGGATTATCGGGGGTAGAAAAGATCAAGGATTTGGATGGGGGATGATAAGAGGTGGTGGTGAACAGCTGTTTTGAAAGCCTGGAGGGAAGAATGGGATTGAATCGAGTGAGGGAGTTTATTCCAAAGGCGGGAAAAAAAGAGGAATGAAAGAGTGAATGTGAGCAGTGATTCATGATTTTGGGAGTTTTACCAGAAGGGAGTTGTTGGCGGACCTTGAGTGCCCTGTGGAAATGTGGTGGGGACAAATCGCAGAGAGAGCAGGGGGGGCAAGGCTGGAGAGGAGTCGGTAGAAGACAGAAAGACCACCGACCAACCTGCGCTGATTGAGTGAGAGGCCCAAAGACTCAGCCTCATTGCGGGAGATGCCATTGATCCGAAATGCCTTGGTTTCGACAGCGTGAAGCCGAGAAAGGTGGGCGGCAGGAGCACCATCCCAGAGTGGAGAGCAGTACTCCATCAGGCTATGGACAAAAGCTTTGTAAGTGGTCAGGAGCTCAAGAGGGCCGAGGAAGGACTTTGCACGACGGAGGATTCACAGTCGGCGACTGGCTTTGGAGGTGAGGTTGGAAATGTGACTTTCCCAGGAAAGATCATGGCAGATAGTGAGACCCAGAAGCTTGAAAGAAAAGACTTCTTCCAGAGGATTGTTGAGAAAGTGGATGGAGGGGGGGGGGAGAGTTATAAACGGTCCTTTCGAACAGACATAGTGAAAGTGTGAGATTTGTCTGGATTTAAAGACATGTTCCACGTGTTGGACCAGTTTGTGATTTTATCCAGATCTGCAGTGAGCGAAGAAGCTGCTGCTTGCCCGTCTGAGGGATGACAGATGGTAAGGCAGATGGTGGACTCATCAGCAAAGAGATATAGAGGATTTTCCAGAGAGTCGGAGAGATCACTGATGAAAACCAGAAAAAGAACAGGGCCCAGAACGCTACCTTGAGGAACTCCAGCCTGGACAGGAAGGGGGGATGAAAGAACTCCATTCAGGGCCACACGCTGACTGCGACAGTCGAGGAAGTCTATGAGCCATGAGTGGAGATGTCCTTGGATACCATAAGAACAGAGTTTGGTGAGCAGGGCAGGGTTTCAGACTGTGTCAAAAGTACGTGATATGTCCAGGGATACGGCTCGGATTTCCTGTCTGGCATTGAGGACCTCCATCCATTGTTGGGAGAGCAGAAGCAGCATATCCAGTGTAGAGTAACCTGGTCTGAAACCAAATTGATGATCGGAAATCAAGCCATTGGATAAGAGGAAGGATTTAATGTCTGAAGCGATGATGGATTCCATAACCTTGGTGATGATTGGGAGAAGGCTGATTTGTCTGTAGTTGCAGGGATCTGTTTTTGCACCTTTTTATGCAGGGCAGTAATGTTTGCAGATTTCCAAGCAGATGGCAGATGACCTTGGGCAAATGAGAGGGTGAATAGAACAGAGAGAGGGTGAGCAAGAGCAGAAGAGCAGGCTTTGAGGACACGTGGGCTGATGCCGTCTGGACCGGTTGCAGAATCTGAGTTGAGGTTTGAAAGCAAGCTCTCCACTTTGTCAGAAGAAAAGGACACAGAGTCCAGGGACAGTTGGGTGCGACTGGGTAAAGTGGGTAGAGAAAGCGATGTGTTTAGGACACAAGATTTAGCTGCAAACACCAAGTTTAGGCATTCAGCTTTATCACGTGCGGTATCAGCAGTGCGGCCATTTGAGGTAAGGGAGGGGATGAAAGGGGACCATACACCAGAAACAGATTTGATTAAACGCCACCACGATTTTGAGGAGGGAGAGAGGTTTGAGAGTTCAGACTTGAGATGAGAAAGATGTTGTTTTCTGGCTCTCCTAAGGGTAGATACACACTTGTTCTGAGTTTTATTTGTTTTGTTCTGAGTTCTGAGTTCTGAGTTTGAGATTGCCCTCAGTTGGGTTTGCTTTCCATGAGGCAAAGACAAGTTGTTTCTGGACAACTGCCTCGCCACAAGCTTCAGTGAACCAAGGGCGGGAGGAAAGGTAGGACAACTGAAGATGAGAGGGGATAAATCTGTGCATGAGAGAGAGCAAGTTTCTTTGAAAGAATTCCCAGGATGAGTTGATGTTGGAGAAAGTAGCGATGGGAGACCAGTCTGTAAGTTTGAGGGCTGCTTGGAGACCCTGTCGGTCGGCTTGAGTGAAATGCCAGACTCGACGGCGGTGAGGTGGTTCTCTGATAATAGCCAGAGAGATGTCCACTTTGACAAGGACGTGGTCAGAAGAACTGATTGGAGCGAATGAAGAACACCAGATATTTTCAGGGAAATTTGTCAAAATCAGATCCAGAAGAGATGGAGCACCATTGGTTGAGATCCGGGTCGGGAAGTTGACCGATTGAGTCAGTCCCAATGAGTCACAGAAAGCTTTTGCTGAAGTGTCATGACAGGTGAGAGAGGTACCCACACCTAGCCAACTGGCATGATGACAATTGAAGTCACCACATATGAGGTAGAGAGAGTTTGGATGAGAATATGGAAGTTGGTCCATGTTTTTGGACAGTGAGGTGTAGATGGAGTCATCACTGTTAGGTGGACGGTACAGTACACATATAAACATGAGGTGGGAGTGGAGGGGAAGCCGTAGCCAGAGGTATTCCTGGGGGTGTAGGGAGTGAGGGCAGTGCATGGAGAGTGAGGAATAGCGTCTTTGATGAAGAGAGCAACACCTCCACCAGGACGAGGCTCACGTCTGTCATACCGGAGGAGGGAGTAACCAGGGAGAGATACTTGGGAGTCAGAGATGTCTTGAGGGAGCAAAGTTTCTGTTCGGCAGATTATGTCTGGTTTGTCAGTAGCAACCTGTATGGAAAGATCAGGTTTGAGGAAAGACCCCGGATATTTGAGGTCCACACTGTTAATGAAGAGGGAGGGGACGAGGCTTTGGGTGCAGGAGTGGGAGGGGAGGGGGAGGGTAGGACAACGGATGAGGAGGGGAGGTAAGGAGGGTTGTTGAAAGAGTGTGGGGGATTGCAGAATAGCTAGGGGAGGGGGCCAGATGAGGAGGAGAAAATGGTCTGTGGTGCGGGGGGAGAGGGGGGACAAGAGAGGGGAAGACGGCAGTTGAGGATTTGAGGAGGTGGAGTGAAGAGATGGAGGTGAGAGGGCAGTGGAAGGAGGCAGCCTAGTGGATGAGAGGGGGGCAACTTTGAGAAGGATGAGTGAGGGGGATGAAAGGTGGGAGAAGGGTGAGCGGGGAATTTTTGAGAGAGGTGAGAGGGAGGCTTGGAGGGAGAAGAGTGGGATGGTTGTTTTGAGACTGAGGGGTGAGACGGGTGAGTTGGCACTGAAGTTGGAACAAAAAGAATGGTTGATGGAAAGCGAACATTCATAGCAAACTGGGGTTTTAAAAAGTTTTAGGTCAGAGATGCGATTCAACACAATTCTTGAGGGATGCAATAAAGGCGAATTCAGAGAATGAAGAGAAGAAACGCTGTAACAGTTGGATTTTTTTAGGCAAGGAATGAAGGAAAGGTCGAAATGATAGTCGTGGCAGAGTTCCAAAAAGGGCTCTGAAAATGGAGATAGCTTGCACAACTTTAGAACAAGACAAAATAGGTATCATTTTGTTCATTTGGATGTCTGCTTAAAGAAAAATGATGTTGTACTCGTGAAATATCCTGCTGACATGGCGTATTAACCCCTTACTTGCGGCATACATGAAAAACATGAAAAATTCAAGAAAATTCATGAAAAGTTTGTCGCTTGTGTTCGGATTTGCTCTATCCATGTTTTTAAAAAAAAGTGTTGTTTTAGACCATTTCCTTTTGATTCTTAATATTTTGAAGCCATTTCGATCTAAATGTAGAGTCACAAGGGTACAAAAACCCTGCGTTGACCCTTCAGCCCCTATTATGGGAAGCTTTCTTTAAATAGTTTTCATCTTCTGAGATTCCTTGATTTTTTGGTGAAGTTGCCTCCCATAGAATATGATAGATGACCAAGCCTGGGTACAGATGTCACTACCAGCTTTCATTCTTTTGAAAAACAATGACTTGAAACCATTCATGACTAAACAGTCAACAATGGCAATGAATTGTCTTGCAAAGTAGGATTTCCTGTTCTCAATTACAAAGGGGAGGCAAAGGCAAATCTCTATACAACATTTTAAATGAGGAGAGAGTTGAATGATGTTTTTGAAAAAAAGCATGGTTTTGACATACATGTACTTTCACTTTCATTTTACGGTATGCCAATTGAGTCAGAATAACATGCACACTTCAAGACTCTTTGGCTTCCGGTACTAAACCCCTTTGGGGCCAAGGCCAGGTTACAAGTTTGCTGATTGTGAATTACCTTTCCCCTTTTCCTTATCTGTTTAAAAACAATACCCATATACTGATAATTTCTGATCACCTCAGTAGAGACATCTGTTGTGAATAGCAGTAACTGCATGTTACGGCAACCCGCTAATTTATTGATAAATGTACCGCACTGTAAATGTACAAGGAAAAAAATGTTGGGATGGGAGAGCTTCCGTACATGGTCTTGAATAGTCCCCCCCCCCATTTTATTTTGCAGCTTTTGCACAATGGAGCCTGCTGAGGAACCCCCTGCAAAGAAGAAGAACAGTTTTGAAGACCGCTGTATCTTCTGTGAGGGTTCTTTGACGAAGGTACGAGGTGATAATCCAGTTGTGACCAACCCTACAGTAGACGGGCTTAAATCAATCCTCAGTGCTGCGAACAATCGCCAAGATGATGTTTTCACTCGACTCTCCCGCATTGTTGATGACATTCTAAATAAAAACATTAAGATCAGATATCACCAAAAGTGCAGAGCTAACTACAACGCAAAGAGGAACGTTTGCTATGCTCGAAAATGCGCAGCTGTATCTGATGACAAGAATGAAACGCTACCTGGTCTACCCAGGCTTAGGCGGTTGGATACTTCAAAGTTTAATGTAAGAAGTGATTGCTTCGTCTGTGGGTCATCATATGAGCGGAAGGAGAAGTTGACGGAAATAGCAGTTGGTACTGGTGCATCAACGCGGCGTCATGTTCTAGATGCCGCAATTGAACGAAACGATGAAGAAATCAAGATGCGCATGCTGGCATACCCTGACCTCTTTGCAATGGATGCAAAGTACCATCGCTCCTGTTACTCGCAAATACATCAGTGACGACAACATCAAAGCTGCAAAACGAAAGATGCAAAACGCTCATGAACAGCTTGATGATGATGGAAGCATGCACTGTCTGGTTGTGACAGTACATCTTCCATGTACCGGATGGGAAAGAAGACCGCCTATTCAGTCCTCATGGAAAATGCCGAAGCACTGCAAGGTTTAGGAAACCTCCAGGATGAAGTGTCATTCCCATCATCTGCAATGGACTTTGCGTTGCTGATGAATGGAAAGAAAGCAAAAAAAAACAAGCATCATTGAATGATTTGCGCTATCACCTTGCGACTACCACAGACAAACCAGCCTCGCACCTGCCTCCCGCGGAAGACGCCTACAAGTAACACTCCCTTCATGCCCGATATCAGACCATGATATGGTGTCAGAGTCATATTGCTAGGCCAGAAATCGCGGGTCCTGTCGGTCATGGATGGCATATGGACAATGTGAATGGACTTCGACCTGTCTTCTACATGAATGAATCTGCTCCTGCTGAAGTAAGGGATGTTACACATTTGTGTTGTACGGACAAGAACTGTGAAGGTCTGAAATGCCAATGCTTGCAAGTAGCTCTAGAGTGCATACAGATCTGCTCCTCTAGGTCAGACTGCAGTAATCCATTCAACAGGAAGCCAGAGGAGATGGAAGGTGAAACAGATGGTGGAGATACCTAAGATCCCTTTTGTGATGATTTGGGTGCTGGTAATCATTCTTCTTGTTTTGTACTGAAGGATATTAAGCCTGAATATAGGACCATTAATTATGCAAGTTGATCTGTTAGTGAATAATGTACTAATCCCATTGTGGTAAAAGGCAAAGCCCTGGAGAGAAAGTGATAGGATGTCCTAAACCTGACAGTGATTTCCGATCCTGAAAAATGGACTATCTCATGTTGTCTTGATAAAGCTTAACGTATTTCACGGTACATAAAGAGTTGAATTCACTTGTAATCTTGATTATGTATTATTTGGAACATACAATTCCTGTGTGAAGTACCTGACAACATGCTATGACAAAATTATCGGCTCTGCTGGAGCAGTAAATCAAAGCTGTGTTCAAGTGTTGAGGGTAAAGTGCTGGAATGGGGGGGGGGGGGGTTAAAGGATTAACATAGTTCGTAGCACAAAGACAGTTGCTCAAGTACATCAGAACATCATTTTTGTGAGTGTCTTGAGTGTTTCTACCATTCAGTAAGAATAAAAACCTATGCGGGAAATAAATTTCTTATATTTTCTTCTATTTCCATATTTTCAATGTTTCTGGATGCAAGGGGTTAATATGCCATGTCAGCAGGAGATTTCATGAGTACAACATCACTTTTCCTTAAGCAGACATCTTAAGGAACAAAATGATACCTATTTTGTCTTGTTCTAAAGTTGTGCAAGGTAAGACAAAAATTTGCCCCTGAACCACTGCACTATGAGAGCAGTCTGTTAAAATAGCAGAAGAGTAGTGCATTATGATACAGTAAAGAGAACCACATGTGTGAGAGAGGAAGATGAACCATGATAAGAGATCGTTTTTGTTATTATTATTAATGTTTGAGAGAGTTTTCAACAGATTAGGTCATGGAAGTGTTGTAGAAAAAATCGAGGAAGAAGAAGAGGAGGAGGAAGAATAAGAGGAAGAAGAAGAAGCAGAATCGGGAGAAGGTTTGTGTATTGTTGTTGTTGTTGTTGTTATTTTTTTTAAGATAAGAAATAGGGAGATAAGTTGGGAGAATGGGTGATGTTAGGAAAGTGGGGAGGATAGAAATTGAAGGTAATGGGGAGAAAAAACAAACAAAAAAACGATCAAACACCGAGGGGAACTGGTAGGCCTCAAGCCGAGGCCTAGGCCTCAAACACCCAGTAAGAACGTTGACAAAAACTCACAAAATAGCACGATTTTTGAAACAAAACCAAACTAGGAACACACAGTAACATGTAGGTGAGAAAATTAAACAGTTAAAATGGGACAAATAACGACCGGAAACTTAACTTTGAGAACGTCAGCAGAGAGCCCCTAAGGAGACCTCTCGGCGCTTCAAACCCGGAACCGGAAGATTCAAGGATTTGGATGGGGGATGAGGTGATGCGATTCATCAGAATCATCAGAAGACTCAGAACCATCACAGGCTGTTCCCATCTCACCGACATTGATTATCTCCATGTCGAAACAAACATACTTCCCTGAGAACACTACGTTGACATCAGAAACACACACCACATCGATGCCACTCAAATACGAGAAGATCCATGACACCACTTGTCCAATCACCCACACCTGTAAAAATTTACATGTTGATTTAAGTATTAACATGCTATATTTATATATATTTTACATGTTTATTTCAATTGTGATTTGTTCATTTCTGGCTGCCATCCACCTTCCTCTATATTTTCTCGAAGCCCATGAACCGATCCCTCCTCTTCCTATTGGCCCTTGGTTTCCACGATCACAGTTTTAACTATTATGGCATTTTACAGGAACCTAAACCCCGCGATATTTGAGGGATTATTGTATTGGGATGTGGGGGCAGGCAGTGCTGCCACCGGCCCGCAGACAAAATGCAACCACCATGAGACCAAAAACTCGACAGCTTTTCAATGCCAACATGTCCTGAAGCCCCCACCAGGAATAGCTCACCCAGTCAGGCAGTGCTGGGTACTCCATCTAGTAATGTAATATCCTACAAAAAAAAAACACATATATTCTACTGTTATACAAATTAGATTTGTTTTAGCAGAGTTCTATATTTCATCAACTTTGGAACCCATTCATTATTTATTACTGAAATTAAATAAGCATTTGTAAGTTTATCAACTTCAGTGCAAAGCCACTCTAAAATAAAAAATCTCCTATTTTGATGTTATGGAACATATTTATTGAAATACTGAATTCCTTTTTCCTGTAAATAACCTTGAACACAAAAATTAGTTTTCTTAAAACTTTATACCCCTTCTTACTGCAGGTGTTCTTCCTGATGTTATTTCAGGTATTAAAGGATACTTACAGATGTTCTTCTAAATCCTCTCCTTGGTGCCATTTATGTATGAAAATTTTAATTTTCAAGAAATATTTAGGTTTCAGAAATTTGTGAAAGATTCATATCTCAGAAATGACAATAGTGGGGCAGCTAAATAGGCCTCATTCACACAGCCCTGGTACTTATGTAAATATACTATTTTAGAATCCTTAAGATGTCTAGTTAAGATTTTTAGTTGTTAACAAGAAAATAGGTTGGTCTTGGGGTCTATTTGGCTGCCATCTTTGGATTTAGACATGCCCAATTATCCAAAAACAGAAATTTTCACAACTTTTGAACCAAATGAACGAGAAACACAAATGGAGCATTTATTCTGCACAATTATGGCATAGGAAACTAAACCAAATCATCGTTTTTGACAGTAGATTACATTTCTAATGAGAAAATAGAAAAATGGCCCCTTTCAGCATTATATATACAAAAATTAGTCATCATCATCAAGGTCATCTAACAGTTCCTCATTGTCATAGACTACAGCTTCCTCTTCATTCTCTTCTTGCTCCTCCTCAGCGGTGTCCAAGAGGTGCACTAGGGAAGAGGGGAGAATTGGACCACGTGACCACACAGATTCCAGAAATCCATCCATCTTCATACAGCCATGATCATCCTCTGATTTGGGAAGTTCATACATGGGCGCATGGGCATGCTTCCACTGACAAACCCTGTAGTTGACCTTGTCAACATGAGGAATTAGGGAGTCTCTGCATGGAGGATGATGAGAAAGTTCAACCTATGACTTGAAAATCAGTGTTTCTTCTGCACCCACCATCTTCTGCAGCATTCAGTTTCCATGCCGTAAATGACCACTGATTATTCAACAGACTCAAGTCAGTAAGGCCCATACATTGATACAATGCAAAAAAATCTTAACACCTAAAACAAACAGAAAGTATTATTTATTGTTCTAGGAAGGTAAGGTAAGTTTAACACAGCAACAATGGAAAACAGCATAAATTCCTATTATTGTATTTAATTTAATATTCAAGTTCCAGGATCTTATCACTTCATCAAGCTGCCTCATTTTAGGGTACTTCTACACCATACATAAGGTGAGTGAGACAATTCTTACCCAGGCCCAACGTGGACTAAGAGTTCGAGGAAGACTGACAAACATGTAACAAGGTTACAAAATTTTACAAGGAATGACCATCGCTGACACAGTTATCAGATGCCAGTAAGCAAGGCATATACAATATGAAATAAGAGTTACAATGTTGTTGGTCAGTTTATATCTGGCAATTAACGACCATGGACCCAACATAAGGCATATATATATATATATATATATATATATATATATATATATATATATATATATATATATATATATATATATATATGTATATATGATTCCTTCGGCATGTTTTTGAAGTTTTTTCACCATTTTGAGAAGTATGACCCATGAAGCATTATCAAATATTAAAAATGATTTTGTAAATCAATTTGTCATGTCAAAATTGTATGGAATAGATGTTTCAATTGTATTTCTAGCATGCTTGCTTCAAAAGTTTTGAAAATTTCTGTTTTTCGATAATTGGGCATGTCATAATCCAAGAAGGCAGCCAAATAGACCCCAAGACCAACCTAATTTTCTTGTTAACAACTAAAAATCTTAACTAGACATCTTAAGGATTCTAAAAAAAGTATGTTTGCATAAGTACTCAGGGGGATGTGCGTGGGGCCTATTTAGCTGCCCTACTACAAGGAATACCACCCCACCTTCATGTTGCAAAATCAGTTTGTAACCCTTTACTTATTGTGTAAAACCTTGGTCTTTGTGTCTTCATAATATATACTCTGGTGAAGCAATCATTTAATTTTTTCTTCTTAAGTTATTTTGCATTTTCTTTGACAATAATGCTTCCACATTTCTCATTATCCCAACCAAGTGGATAATATTCTTCCTTACGAGACTGATTTAATTATTGTCGGTCTTGTAAGTTAATGAAAATGACCAAATACAGATTACCCCTAATCATAACCAAAATATCCTCAAGGTTTTATTCTCAAATTAACTGCACGCCCTTGTTTATATAAAAAAAAAAAATCTCTTCTTATTGGGACATTGAATGTTGCATGATCTGGCATTGTAGCTCGCATTTCTGTATTTTTAGAATACATAGCCATTTTGTTTAAGGTTGTATGTGCAGTATATATAACAAAGCCCCACCCACATCTCACCTGTGAATGGAGAGAATAACCAATTAGCTCTCACCTAATCAATTAAACCCAGATGGCTCAGATTATATAAATAAATCGACATATATATATATATATATATATATATATATATATATATATATATATATATATATATATATATATATATATATGATATCAACTCATTTAATCTCATGAAGTAACCTCACCCCAGACAAACGTGAATCCCAATACCAACCAACAATCACAAGGTACAACCAACAACACCCCCTCAATAAAAAAACCCCAAAATACTTGGAATCACACATGACCCTGACATAACCCTTATGAGACACGTACACCAAACTTCTTCCTCTGAACCACTCGCATCAGGCTTGAAATGATTCAGCTCCACAATTCTGCGGAAAGTGTTTCCATCACGAATTTTGTCTCCAAAAGATTCTTCAAAATCCCAATGATCACTTTCAACATACTGAGAACCTTCAGAGTCGCTAATGACGGTGGAATCAGAATCTGAATCTGAGCTCGACATACACTGTTTCTCCACATAAGTTGCTGTTCGGATCAATATGGCTTCACGGTATACGTCAATGGTGAAATCGAAAATCCATCACAGTCGACCACAAACTCAACATAGTAAAAGCAGTAACCAATACGAAGTTTGGTCAACAAAAATAATCTCAAACCACAATTTACAAATACTTTATCTGAACCACTATTATTTATGCCAGCAAAAGTTGGGCACCCACCACATTCAAAATAAATACGTTAAAACATCATAGAACACTAAACAAAGGACTCAGAACCATCACAGCCTGTTCCCATCTCACCGACATTGATCATCTCCATGTCGAAACAAACATACTTCCCTGAGAACACCACGTTGACATCAGAAACACACACCACATCGATGCCACTCAAATATGAGAAGACCCATGACACCACTTGTCCAATCACCCACACCTGTAAAAGACATAAACATATCTCACTAACAACCTACTATTGGAACATATTTTCAAAAGTGGTACCTCCACCTTTAAAAGGGGAACTCAAACACAATACATATATATATATATATATATATATATATATATATATATATATATATATATATATATTAACCATTGAGAGTCATTAATCACAGTCTAATTAGAAGGGGAAAAAAATAGAAATTTTTTTGCAAATCGTGTCGAAAAAGCCCGAGTGTTGATTTTCGATTTCACCATTGATGTCATTCCCTGAAACCATATTAATCCGAACAACGGCTTATGTAAGGAAATAGTCCTAGATTCCACCGCCATTAGCGACTCTGAAGGTTCTCAGTATGTTGGAAGTGATCATTGGGATTTTGAAGAATCTTTTGGAGACAAAATTCGTGATGGAAACACTTTCGGCAGAATTGTGGAGCTGAATCATTTCAAGCCTGATGTGAGTGATTCAGGGGAAGAAAGTGGAAGTGTTCATGAAGATTGAAACGCTGGTCACATGATTACTTCAACACGGTAGGGTTTGATTTTAGGTTCAATTGATGGTTAAAAAGGGAGAGATTTTGTATTAATTGATAAATCGGTTTATATTTTACTCGAGCAGAAATATCCATCATCACCCGACAGCACAGACACCACTCAGGCAGACTCGGACACCACAAACAAAATGGCTGATGAATGCTTTATCCTACTGTGACAGGCTGACCAGGTGTCTTCTATGTTATGTGATCATCCCATTTTATTCTTTTCCTGGATGCCATTTGTGTCCTTGCCGTGTCCCACCGTCATGTCCATGAGGTGTCGATGTCCCTCTCCAGTCGATGGGGGATTGTGGAAGGGCAGAGGGGAGTTGTGGGATTGTGGTGGGTATTTTGGGGGGATTGTGGAGGGGTGTGGGATGTTAATGGGTATTATTGTGGGGTGATGGATGTACACTGAAATTTTTAGCTTCCTCATGGGGATGGATGGCATCCTCTCTCAATCATGGTGGTTAACGACAACATTTAGCCAGCTCTGTTATTTTGATCTGTAACAAGTACAAAGTAGAAAAGCGAACATTTGTAGGCCCGATCCACACTTGGCTATTTCAGACAAACCTCATCCAATTTCTGGTGTAGCATGAATCCATCTCGGTTTTCTAATACTATACAAGCCCCAAGGATACAATTGACTCGGCATATTTGTGGAAAATCGAAAAATTTTCTCTGTTTGTGTTAAATCGTACCGCGATGTAACCCGTATCCTGTACGGATATGGTGGTCCACCTCCGTGTGCGACGTCATAGCTAATCTGAAGAAGAAGAAAATTTCGACCTTTAACCGCAAATTTACCTTCTTTATAATTTGGAAATCGGAAAAGACACATTATATCTATTTTGTAGATAGTTTACAGAGGATATAGAGCTCAAAGGATAGTTTAGCATTGAGGTGGTCTGAGCGTTTGGGTTCTCCTTCAAACACATCTCGGAAAAACGTTCAAAATCACATCACCACCTTCACTTTGCAACAACAGCACAACAATAAAACACTCAACAAACAACACCCCATGATCCATCCAACTCAACAAACCACCTGGAGCACTTCTCCAGGGAACAATATTTCGCCTTTGTTCCGGTTACCACCTCACACTTCAAACCTATCAACTAAACATAAACTCAACCCAACTCAGGGCGCATTCGGCTCATGCTGTTACTTTGAACTTGACAGGGCTTTTTGAGCCTGGGGAGTAATTGCTGAAATCGATCTGTCCGGTTCCTTCCCGACATCTTTGTTCTTCATTGTTCCTTTGACATTTCTTTCCACTTTTTCACAATTCTCTTTATTCATTATAATTTTTGCTTTTTCTTTTCTTTTATCTCTTTTCCTCTGTTTCTTTTTATTTATTTATCTGTCTAGGGACAAGTGAATTCGTGCAGAAATTTTTCTTTAAGGCTCACCTGGCTGTGTCTGGATGGGTTTGAGAGTTGTGGAGTGGCAGCTGAAACTCAAATCCTTTACAGATTCATCCTCATGACTCCATCTTTGACTCCAATGCAGTGTTTGGTCTTCTGTTTCATGATGTGTACCATCCTCCAAACAGTGACAACTCCATCTACCAACTTTTCTGATGACTCCACCCTCTGCCCTGACATTCCTGATCCTTCAGATAGACAGGCAGTGGCCTCTTCCCTCTCTTCAGGCCTTGACAAAATCACTAACTGGCCAAACACTTGGACTATGTCTTTAAATACTGACATATATCTCTATCTATCCATCTATCTCACTCTCTCTTTCTGAAAGGATCATAACACAAACCTTCCCATCTACTTTCTCAACAATCCTCTCAGAGAAGTTGTCACTCAAACTCTTGAGTCACATTCTCAGCCATAATTTTTCTTGAGCAAACCACATTTCAAAGTTGTCCTCCAAAGCCAGTCAACTGGGCATCCTCCATCATACAAAGTCCTTCATTGGCACACCTGAACTCCTATCCACCAACAAGGCTTTCATCCACAGCTTGATGGAGTATGCGACCCTCCCCTATGTGCTAGCTCACCTGCCTCACACCTTGCTCAGCTCAATGCCATGGAAACCAAGGCCATGAAGACCACTGGAATCTCCCACGATGAAACTGAGTGCTAATTAGCATAGGGAGTAAGAATAAGTTCCCCAATATGTGATTGCCCTCTGTGATTTTCCCTATGTTTTTATATTTCAAGCCAGGCAATAAAGGTGGAAAGCATGCCCCAAAAACCACAACAAATGGGCAGAGAGCCCTGCCTTCCCGGGTTTGGGGGTGAGCAGGCCATGCCCCGGAGGCAGAGGATATAGAGCTCACAGGAAAGAGGGTGAAGGAGGTTCTTCTTGCATAGGACAGGAGATCGGTGTGATCGAGGTCGAGGACAGGCAGGCTTGCACACATGTAGATTGTGGAAGGCTTCCGTCTGGATAGAACAGGAGATTGGCAGAGCACATGCACGAGGTCAGTGTGAGGAATGCATGAGGCAGGAGGCACCTTTGGAAAGAGGAAGGCTGGCACATTTTGAGCCTTCATGTGGAAAGTTGCTTGCGGATTTCCTGGCATACGTCTTCCCTGCCCCGAGAGAAGTGACGGTGCCATTTGCACGCGCGTGCACGTGGTGGTGGAAACGCTCCCCATTCAAAGTTAGACAAGGACCAACTCAGGACCCAGTTGAGTATCAGTATACCTAAAAAGGGGGTGGTTTTCTTTTCATTTTTTGTCACCCTTTGTCTGTATTAGCGTCTGTGTGTGAGACCTCGACAGTCAGCTTTATTTATTCATTTCATACCATCTATATATTAATACTGAAGGACCAATTTTGTGCTCCTCCTAGCAGTCGCGTCATGTTTTTCTCGGTACTGTGACCTGAGAAGTTTTGACACGGTGTTTGTACGTCAAAATAGACACGTGCACAAATCAGAAGACTTCTTCACAAGGAGTAGTGTACACCAAAAATGTCGTGTACAAGGACGTTTTGTAGGCCTCATTAGGTAAGGCCATGGAGTACATCGACTGGGATCCGCCTCTTACGAGAGCCGCCACTGGTTGTCATATTGGGCTCATGGAACGGAATCCGTCTGTGACGGGGTTTCGGCTAGTTATTATTATTACCTGTTGAATGAATGTCTTTGTAACTATTTGTGTATGTTCAATAAATGTGTTTATTTTGAAGAAATTGTGTTCGTGTAATTGTAGTGGGTTAGTGGATAAACCCCCTTGTGCTGTCCTGGTGCAGTGCTCCTGTGCCATTCTCCTCCACCTCTAATGGGTGGACAAAATGGACATAGAAGGAAACTTCATGGAGGGAAACCTGGAAATTTGGAAGGAGGAGGGATTTCGATGGGGTTAACGAGGATAGAAAAGATCATGGTTTTGGATGGGGGATGATCTGAGATAGAGTTGAACAGCTGGCTTGAAGACCAGGATATGGAAGTTGATTCCAAAGGCAGGAAAAAAAGAGGAACAAATGAGTGGAAGTGAACAGTGATCCAGATTAAGGTAGTTTCACCAGAAGGGGGTTGATGGTGGACCGTGTGAGCCCTTTGGAAACCTGGGGAGAGGGAGGAGGGTGTTTGCCCTTTGAAAAATCGTTTGCCCAAGAAAGATAATGGATGATAGTGAGACACAGAAGTTTGAATGATTGAACTTCCTCAAGAGGATTATTAGGAAAGTCGATAGGAGGGTTTGCCAGATGGTCCTTTCAGAGAGAGATCATTAGAGTGTGAGATTTGTCAGGATGTAAAGACATATTCCAAGCGTATGAATAGTCTGTGATGTTTTTTTCAAGGTCTGAAGAGACAGAAAAGGTGACAACCTGCCTTTCTGAAGGATGAGGGATGTCACAGCAGAGGGTGGTGTCATCAACAAATAAATAAGGGGTTTTCCAGAGAGTCAGAGAGATCATTGATGAAGATCAGGAATAGGACTGGGCCCAGAAAACTGCCTTGGGGCACTCCAGCCTTGACAGGGTAAGGAGATGAAATGATCCCGTTGATTGCCACACATTGGATATGAGAGTAGAGGAAGTCAGTAAGCCCCATGTGGAATTGGGTTTGGATGCCATAGGCAGAGCTTGGAGGGTAAGGCAGGATGCTAGACTGTATTGAAAGCTCAACATTCAGTATGTCCAGAGAGATGGCCCTGATCTCATGTCTGATATTGAGGGCATCCATCCATTGTTGAGTGAATAGAAGCAGCATGTCCAAAGTGGAGTAACCTGGTTGTTTTTTTCAGTATACAGTACTGAATATTTTGCATTTGGCATTTTCCTCAATATCCTCAGTCAGAGAGCCCTCGAGTAGTGGCATTGAGATGACTCAGCAGCTAACCAGGACTGTAGAGGTTAGACGAGTGTGAGCAGTGAATAGTGTGGTGGTGGGGTGGGGTTTGACCCAACTTTCATTGCAGGGTCATTCTGCCCCCATCTTACTCTTTCAGTCCCAGTGGTAGAGTATTCACAGCAAATTCCTTTTGGCATAATATTGTTGCGGCCGGGGGTCGGGTGAGAAGACCATTGGGGGGGGGGGGGGGAGCTATCTCGGGTTCCCAACAGACTTCCAGGAATCGCAGGCCATCGCATACGGATAACTCCATGACGTGGTGGGTCGCTAACTGACTGTGAATGCCAATAACTCAACTACGTGACTTAGGGTCCTCCATCTTCTATTGGTTGCCTAAAAATAATCACGTGACCTCATTACCGGGGGACACCCCTTTTCCGAGCTGGATCACCTTACTGGATCAGATGCAGCCGAGCGACACTGCTGAGGATGTACCGGCTAAAAGAACGGATCGTTAGGAATAAAGTCCCGGCTAAGCTAGGATACGGACCATGCTGGATCAATGAAAGAAAAGACAAAAACGAGCTGGGAACATTTCTCCATAAACACTTATTACAGGCAGGCGAGGAAAAATATGTGGCACAGTGAATGTAGTTTATTGTTATATGTAAAGCAGGGAAAGAAAGAAATGTGTGGTGCATCAACAGAACAAGCAACTTACTAAAGCAGACACAGAGCAGACCTATACCGAAATATCTTCTGCAACCTTAAATTAAAGCTCGGACTTGTGCCATTATGCATGCACGCATGCACACACACACACGCACGCACTAATGCACTAATGCACGCACGCATACACACACACACACACACACACACACACACACACACACACACACACACACACACACACACACACACACACACACAAAACATGATAAAGAGGAGTTACTTAGATGAAATGAGCGGAGATGAGGCTAACGGTCTCGTAATACCTTGCACGGTTGACCGACCGTGCTACTCAGTACATTTGGGGGGGGGGGGTACGCTCCGCTGAACGATCCCTCCTTGAGAGTTGGCGCATCATCTCCTGCTTGGCTATGGCGCCGGAGCAGTGTCTGCGCCAATCCAGGGAGTGGGTGAAACTTCAGGTGGAGTCAGGCAGATGGGTGGAGAAGGTGGGTGGGTGGGGCCGGCGGTGAGGGAGTGGAGATTCCAGAGAAGGTGGAGATCGAGGGCGAGTGTGAGGAATGGCAGATGGGACTTGCGGAGCAGCAGGCATATACAAAGATCGATCCGTGCCAGGCAAAGATGATGAAGATGACGACGACTGTGGATGGCTACGCGATCTGTCCTTTCTAGGCCCTGCAGTGCAAGGTGAGGTGCCACCCCGAAGCGACGCGTCGTCACCCGAATCGGGCGCTCCATTGGTCCTGGCCACCGCACCGCATGGCCTGGCTGCCACGGCCGGAAGCGGCCTCATTCTACATCCGGCCAGACACTGCCGAGCTGTGGAACTGCCTTGCTCCAAACCCTGAGATATGAATCGCATTGCACCGAACTCCCGGGCCCTGCTCCGGCGACTGGCTGAGGACCGCGTCGGCCCTGCATGCCCGCTCTGGCACCCCCGACGTGCTGCGGTTGGTGCTGATCAATGTGCTTGCTTCATCCGGACGTCATGCAGCCCGAGCGATCCAGGCCATATAGCATGCCTCTGCTTGGTGGCGGCTGCATCGAGGCGGAGATGCATAAGGATGTCTGCCATCTGCGGGAGGCATTGGTGGCCGCGGTGGCATGCAAAAATCGAATTCATACATGAATGAATTCTTTGTCTGCACTTCTGTGAACCACATTTGGATTGTTGTGCATTTCAGAATCGGATCTGACCAATCCACTCAACATCCAAGTCCTCAGAGTTATTTCCAAAAATGCATGTTCAGAATCGACTCATCCCCTTGTCTGGTGGGATTTTGACTCTTTGATGCGTTGGAGAAGGGTATATAATAGGTTCCCTTTCTTTCTTATGGGATAACCTTTTCCTCTTTATGACATTTTCATGATGTATGATTTTACGCCAGTATTCATTTTCCGCACGAGCGATATTCACCGTTCATACATGCGAGAGATCGCCATTAGTCCAACGGAGACTCATTCTACCCCTTTCCAACAAGACACATTGGCTTAGAAATAGACGATTTATTTACACTTTGGACTTACAGGACATTTGATTAAACTCACCACAACATCTTCCTGAACAGTTATTCTGACGGTTTGACGTCGTTCGACACCCACATTGACGTTCGACACCCACCTCCTTTCATCGATGGTTGACATCCACCTTTTCCCATCGACTTTGACACCCCTTTTGTCAGCTCCATGGACGTTGGTTGGCTCTTGTTCATGTCAGGCTGAACGGGGAGGTGATGGTCACCGTTGACATTTTGTGAGCGCTTCACATTTTCGCTCGATAATTCTGGTAAATGGCAGCTTTCTGAGGTTCGTCCAGTGCCCTGGACATGGTGTCGTAAGCCAGGCCTGTGTAAATCTGGAGTTGCATCTTGTTCGATGATGAAGGAATGATCGCGGGGGTTGACGGTTGGAGATCACGTGCAGCGATGCGCCAACAGGCAAGCTGTATTGGGCTGGTCTGCTTGAGGCTCTGCCCACACTGATCACCTATAAAAAGGATGGGAGGACCGCCTTCCGGCCGGTTGGCGATAGCTCGACAGTTAGTGAGAGATCCTGACAATTGGTGACAGCTCCTGACGATTTCTTACAGGTCCTGACCATTGGTTTCAGCTCCTTACAGCTTCTGGTCATTGGTTACAGCTCCTTACAGGTCCTGACCATTGGTTACAGCTCCTGATCATTGGTTGCAGCTCCTTACAGCTCCTGACTATTGGTTACAACTCCTTCCAGCTACTGACCATTGGTTACAGCTCCTTACAGGTCCTGACCATTGGTTACAGCTCCTGATCATTGGTTACAGCTCCTTACAGCTCCTGACTATTGGTTACAACTCCTTCCAGCTACTGACCATTGGTTACAGCTCCTTACAGGTCCTGACCATTGGTTACAGCTCCTTACAGCTCCTGACTATTGGTTACAGCTCCTTCCAGCTACTGACCATTGGTTACAGCTCCTTACAGGTCCTGACCATTGGTTACAGCTCCTTACAGGTCCTGACCATTGGTTACAGCTCCTTACAGCTCCTGACTATTGGTTACAGCTCCTTCCAGCTACTGACCATTCGTTACAGCTCCTTACAGGTCCTGACCATTGGTTACAGCTCCTTACAGCTCCTGACTATTGGTTACAACTCCTTCCAGCTACTTACCATTGGTTACAGCTCCTTACAGGTCCTGACCATTGGTTACAGCTCCTGATCATTGGTTACAGCTCCTTACAGCTCCTGACTATGGGTTACAAGTCCTTCCAGCTACTGACCATTGGTTACAGCTACTTACAGCTCCAACCATTGGTTACAGCTCCTGATAGCTCCTGATGGTTGGTGACAGTTGGATCGTTCCTGTTCGGTACCTGGCTCTTGGCGTACCTGATTATTGGCGTCCCTGGTTCCTGGCGGTGACGACGTGATGTCAATTGGTGTTCAAGCCTGTTTGCGGGTGCACGGCGAGGCAGGGTGCTGGCAGCAGACCAAGGCACGCTCACACAATTTGGGTCATTTTATTAGATGTACAATGACTTCTGTCTTGGTAAGCAAATATCGGATTTCTTTTCCCCCTGAGTGATCTGCTGGGTACCCTTATCTTGTGTTTAATCGTTAAGTAAGGCATAGTGATAAACATCTGCTCTTTGTCTATTTTTCTATAAATTCCTGTTGAATTCTTTATTTGTTTGAGGCTATTTTGATTCATTTGAATTCATCCATTTACACCACAAGGAAATAAAAAGTTATTCAAGTTATTTTTTTTCTTAATAATAAATTTCTTGTTGAAGTTTCAACCAGTCAGTGTTTGTCATTTCCTTCTCTTGATCCAGCATTGTCCAAACTTAGATAGACTGGGAGGTAATTCCCAAACTAATTAACCTGTCATAGTCGGCGTGCACCAGCGGTAAACGCTCGGCCACCCTACTTAAGATCGAATCAAGACAAGATCGGTGCATCGCCAAGGACGCGCTCCCCATTCAGGAAGCCACGTGACCTCCAGTTAAATGGCAAATTAGACGATAGACACTGGAACTCGTGGTTAACTAATTGGTGTTCGTGGTTGTTAAGCACCCCACCATACCACTAAGTTCATTGTGAGTGGTGGCCCCAGGCAGTGCCGGATTAAGCCTCGGCTGGCCCTAAGGCGCATTTTGAAATTTTAGAGAATGGCCTGAAAATTTTAAATTAGATCTCGGGCTCATGGAAATGGACCCCAGACAAAAGATGAACTGATTCAAGAACAAAATATTTAATACAAAAAAAGACAAATATTTAATGTGAAAATAATTTTTGGCCAAAACTTTTGGCTGGCCCTAAGGCACAACATGCCTTGTCTGCCAAATGGTTAATCCAGCACTGGCCCCAGGTCTAACAACATTCTGGAGGAAAGATCAGATATGAGTGTCAGGAAGAGCAAAATGTCCAGGCAGACCAAGTAAGGAAAGATACCCTTCCACACCAAACCCACAGCCCCTCTCCATGACCCCATCATCCCTCCCCTACTCACAACAGCCTCATCCTCTCTCCCACCCTCCCACCAGCTCCACTGTCTTCTCATACAACCTTTTAGGTCCTGGTTTTATGTTCAGTATCCTGAATGTCTGCATCAGAGGTCTCTCTTCCTGAGTATGGAAGTTCAAGTAAAAGATGTTCGATATATATTGAACAAGTGAATAAGGTGTGTGTGTGTGTGTGTGTGTGTGTGTGTGTGTGTGTGTGTGTGTGTGTGTGTGTGTGCCTGTGCCTGTGTCTGTGTCTGTGTGTGTGTGTGTGTGTGTGTGTATGTGTGTGTGTGTGTGTGTGTGTGTGTGTGTGTGTGTGTGTGTGTGTGTGTGTGTGTGTGTGTGTGTGTGTGTGTGTGTGTGTTATAACAGTTGACCGAATAACTCCAGACACATTTGGCAAGTTGCTAATTGACCATGACAGCCAGTCAACCCTGGAATTTCTTGCTGGCTCTCCTGCCCTGAGCTTTGTTCCCGTACAGGTGACGTGTGTGTCAAAAAAAAATATATATATATTTATATATATATATATATATATATATATATATATATATATATATATATATATATATATATATATATATGCTGAGTCAATCATTCCCCATTACCCACTGCACGTGCACTCACGACCAGATATGTACACAGTCAGATTAACACTCAAATATGAGCCCACAGCAGACGAGAGAGAGAGAGAGAGAGAGAGAGAGAGAGAGAGAGAGAGAGAGAGAGAGAGAGAGAGAGAGAGAGAGAGAGAGAGAGAGACAGAGAGACAGAGAGACAGAGAGACAGAGACAGAGACAGAGAGAGAGAGAGAGAGAGAGAGAGAGAGAGAGAGAGAGAGAGAGAGAGAGAGAGAGAGAGAGAGAGAGAGATTAAAAATGGTTAGTATTCTCCCAAAACATGGAGCATACTAACCTATACATTTCTGACTGTTCTAAAGTAATATTTACCCCTTCCCCTTCCCCCACCACCACCACCACCGCCCCTTACAAACATTACAATATGTGGCGTTGGTTTCTATCTTCTGTCCATCAAAAGTTTAAAGATGCACAAGGTCTTTAGAAACACAATGTACATTGAAGATACCCACAGGTGCCCTATTATCTTCCCCACTTTAGTCTTCTGCAAATACCTAAACACTCAAATAACAAGGAAACGTTTACAGTGCACAAAATCGCTGTCCATAAGATAAGATGGCTGTAGATGTCAAACTATCAACCTTGAATCATGTTTCCTCCTGGCTCTGCTAAAGCCCCAAACTATTCGATGAAGCATCTGTCCCAGGTTGGGACACATGAGAGATGAACAGTACAAGAAGGTGAGCTGGCATTATCTCTGCACCACTGATTTACGCTTTAACCCTTTCACTTCCAGACTACGTCTTAACAGTTTCCATTTGTCTGGGGAGAATGTTCAATCCACATTTCCTCCGTCGAGTAAAAAGATAAAATGGTCATACCAAATAATATCAAGGATATCCAATCATCGGGGAACTTTGTTGCTGATACATTGCAACACAGTGCTTGCAAGAGGGTAACGAGTCCATGAAGAATGGCTCACCGGAGCTGAAGGCACAACCATACAAGATGCTCCATCAAATGCACACCCACGCAATTCCCCACTCTAACCTGCCTTACCCCCACCCTGTCATCCTCCAACCCCAACCACCACCACTACCACCTTCCTCTTTCCTTATCTCCCTTGTCCTCATCCTATACATCAAAACACAGTGCCATTCAAATATTTTTTATTCTTTTTTTTCTAATGTTTATTAATTTTTATCAGTACCATTCTAATATATCCAATATATAAATCAATTGCTATACAAAGAGGAAAATAAGAAAGTTCATGCATTGTCCATGAGGTAGCACGATATAAAACCTTTTCGAGATGCGTCACCTATTAACGCAACAATTTGCCTGAAAAGCACAAGAGGGTAGTTGTAAACGAAGGTGGATGTAAGGAAATTCATGCTTGTATGAGACAGTCAGCCATTGTCATGAAAAGGAGGTTACGATTCCAACAGAATATTAATGCCGATATGCCTTGCCTACTCGGCCGAACATGACAGGTGATGATAGATGGGAAAGGTTAAAGATAGAGGTCATTTCAGGGAAAATCTGCTTGGACTGACAGTGGAACAATCAATCTACTGACGCTGTCATCAAGTAACTGCATCAGGCCTTTAACTTCCAAAGCATGACTCTGCGCCGAGATCTTTGGATGGAAACACTGTCCATCTAAAGACGACGAAAGCACAAGCAGGAAAAAGCAGATGCTTTGTTGTCACCATCCCAACATTCGAACACTACTCCAAACCCAGAACACAATGCCCCCAACCAACCAAGCTATAAGAGCACAACACCATTCAGGAATTTTATATTTCAACAACACAATCATTCGGCAACAAAGGAGACTCAAAAGAATAGAACACCGTCCAGTAAACCACGCCAGGAAGTCAGGCAGCTAATCTCTTCTCAAAAGATCACTTGTTAGCTAGCTGGGTTTTAGCCCAGCCAAATCTTTTGTATCTCAAATCTAAATCTTTTGTACTGCCACATCTTCAGCTGGAATTCCGGTCCTGCGTCCTCACCACTTAGCCACCACTGGATCCATATACGGATCTAATATTCACGCTTCTGAAGATGATGTGTTATGTTTCAACGAAGTCTCCAGCATTGCGTTTCCCTTATATACAATAAGCATTCTGCAGGGACTTGCGCATCCAAGTCTGCAACACTGCATATGATTTTTAGCTTGTTCCCAATGAGTAGACAAACTGTGACTGATCTCATCAGACAACTTGCTCGTTTTCAACCCAATTGCATTACATGCATGCCCATGCGTCTTCCCAGGTGGCCCTGCTACGTTGTACCAACGTTGGGTTTGAGAGGAGTACAGATGATTGGCATTGTGGAGACCCATGATGTTCGACCAATTCTCGGTGTTGGTCTGCTAATGTCGGGCATATGTTTGGATGAACATCCAATGTAGCTGTGTCAGTGGCCCAGCTCGATACATAGGGACGGTCAGGCTCTATAACTCATGCTCTGAAGTGTCTCTGTGTTGCATCGTCCTGCAAGAACAACTTTCGTCATTATGGTGGAGAAATTGCCCACTTTCGAACCAGATTGGCAATCCAAACCTGAGACGAAGTAGAAAATGTAATTTGAGTGAAAACGTCTCAAGACAGACAAATTTTACAACAAAAAACTTGCACAGTGGAACAAACTTTTCCAGGTCGTGTTGATCATATTGCACGCGCAATGCAGCAATGAGTACAGCAATTCAGAGGAAAATAAATCTTTAAAATTGGTGCGGATTTCACCGACTAATTATTATCGGAATGCTTATATGGGACATCTTCTGGATGAGTTGATGTGGTCTTTCCACCGATTTATTCATCGAGCAAGCATTCATTAATGTTTCATCCCCAGTGGCCATTAAATGTGACATTTCCAAACTCAAGTGATGTTGTGATGCGATGCTTAGTGTATGACATGAAAGTGTGCGGTCAGCCTTTGCAAACACACAACGCAACTTACACTTGTATTCCTGGCATCATTATCGAAGTCTGTGTTAAGATTGCAAAACAAAGAATGATGCACAGATGCGAAGAGTCGATGCATCATGTACCAGTGTGATGTCAATTGGAAATGGAGGCCTTCAACAAGTTCATGGTGATCTTCATGTTTCCTTCATTCCTCAGTTTTTGAAGCACTTTTTTTAATTTTTTTTTATTATTATTTCTGGCATTGCTGGGAAGGACTGGACAATTGTTGTGGATGGGGGAAGCGAGAATGGCAAAGAGAGCGAATAGGTTGAAGGAGCAAGGTCGGAGGAAAAGAGGTAAGCCATGGTTGAGATGGGAAGATTGTGTGAGGAGGGATATCAGTAAGGTGGGGTTGGTTGGAGAGTGGAGAGAGATGGCTGAGGACAGAGGAAGGTGGAGGAGTGTTGTGGTCAACGCAGAGCAGAAGCTTGTTGCCATTGGACCGAACCCCTTATAAAGGGAAAAGGATAAGAAGAATTATTTCCATTGTCTTTCTTTTGAGGCCAGCTTTATTGTGTAAAGGTGCTTGAATAAGAATCCAACACAGCACCATGAGCAGGATAGTCTTCATAACCTCTGTCACTGAAAATAGAAAGGTTATGTTTTCACTGCTGTCTGTCTGTTTGTTTGTTACTTGTGAAAATCAGATTTTTCAAGTATATTAGTTGTTTGTGTGCATTATTATGTTTGTTTGTTTATTACTTGCAAAATCGAAGATGTTTCAAGTATATTGGTTGGTCAGTCGATTTTGTTATTCTGTCTGTCTGTCTGTCTGTCTGTTTGTCGCCGACAGGTCACAATTTTAAACTTATCTTCACGAAACTTCACCACATGGTAGAGTTTGTCATAAGCTCGAAGCCTATTGTTTTGGAGGTCAAAAGGTCCAAAGGTAAACACAGGCCAATGGTCAACAACTTATGTGAGATTTTGAAAATCCTCAATTTTCATCCGATTGACTTGAAATTTGAAGAGGATTTATATTTCCGGTCATTTAATTCAAGTAGCCAATTATTTTTGAGGTCAACATCAGCCAAAAGGTCAACAAAGGCCGAATTTCTAAAATTGTCAATTTTCATCCGATTGACTTGAAATTTGGAGAGAATTTTCATATCAGGTCACTCTGTATTCAAACATCAATTATTTTTTGAAGTCTACATTGGCCAAAAGTTCAAGATATGCCAAAGGTCAACAACTTAGATGAGATTTCTAAAATCCTCAATTTTCATCCCATCGACTTGAAATTTGAAGAGGATTTATATTTCAGGTCACTGATTCCAACCAGTCAATTTTTTTGAGGTCAACATCGATCAAAAGGTTAACATAGACCCAAGGTCAACAACTAAGGTTGTATTTCTAATTCCTCAATTTTCATCCAATTGACTTGAAATTTGAAGATATTTTCACATCACGTCACTGAATTCAACCACCAATTATTGTTGAGGTCCACATCAGCCAAATTTCTAAAATCATCAATTTTCATCCAATTGACATGAAATTTAAAGAGGAGTTTCACATTAGGCGAACTGAATTCAACCATCAATTATTTTTGAGGTCAACATAAACTAAAAGGTCAACATAGGCCCAAGGTTAGCAACTAAGGTGGTATTTCTAAAATCCTCAATTTTCATCCCATTGACTTGAAATTCAAAGAGGCTTTTCATTTCAGGTTACTGAATTCAAACACCAATTATTTTTGAGGCCAACATAGGCTGAGTTTCAAAAATTGTTAATTTTCATATGATTGACTGAAATTTGAAGAGGAGTTGCATATTTGGTCATTGAATTCAACCACCAATTATTTTTGAGGTCCACATCAGCAAAATTTCTGAAATCATCAATTTTCATCCGATTGACTTGAAATTTAAAGAGGATTTTCACATCAGGTCACTGAATTTA
The DNA here is from genome assembly GCF_056783735.1 of Eptatretus burgeri. Classification (NCBI taxonomy): domain Eukaryota; kingdom Metazoa; phylum Chordata; class Myxini; order Myxiniformes; family Myxinidae; genus Eptatretus; species Eptatretus burgeri. The sequence continues at coordinate 49,956,845 of NC_140974.1, forward strand.
AACACCAATTATTTTTGAGGTCCACATCAACCAAATTTCTAAAATCATCAATTTTCATCCCATTGACTTGAAATTTAAAGAGGATTTTCACATCAGGTCACTGAATTCAAACACCAATTATTTTTGAGGTCAACATAAACCAAAAGGTAAACATAGGCCCAAGGTCAGCAACTAAGGTGGTATTTCTAAAATCCTCAATTTTCATCCCATTGACTTGAAATTTAAAGAGGCTTTGCATTTCAGGTTACTGAATTCAAACAGCAATTATTTTTGAGGCCAACATCGGCTGAGTTTCAAAAATTGTTAATTTTCATATGATTGACTTAAATTTGAAGAGGAGTTGCATATTTGGTCATTTAATTCAACCACCAATTATTTTTGAGGTCCACATCAGCCAAATTTCTAAAATCATCAATTTTCATCCGATTGACTTGAAATTTAAAGAGGATTTTCACATCAGGTCACTGAATTTAAACACCAATTATTTTTGAGGCCAACATAGGCTGCTTCAAAAATTGTTAATTTTCATATGATTGACTTGAAATTTGAAGAGGAGTTTCACATTTGGTCATTGAATTCAACCACCAATTATTTTTGAGATCCACATCAACCAAATTTCTAAAATCATCAATTTTCATCCCATTGACTTGAAATTTAAAGAGGCTTTGCATTTCAGGTTACTGAATTCAAACACCAATTATTTTTGAGGCCAACATAGGCTGAGTTTCAAAAATTGTTAATTTTCATATGATTGACTGAAATTTGAAGAGGAGTTGCATATTCGGTCATTGAATTCAACCACCAATTATTTTTGAGGTCCACATCAACCAAATTTCTAAAATCATCAATTTTCCTCCGATTGACTTGAAATTTAAAGAGGATTTTCACATCAGGTCACTGAATTCAACCATCAATTATTTTTAAGGTCAACATAAACCAAAAGGTCAACATAGGCCCAAGGTCAGCAACTAAGGTGGTATTTCTAAAATCCTCAATTTTTATCCCATTGACTTGAAATTTAAAGAGGCTTTGCATTTCAGGTCACTGAATTCAAACACCAATTATTTTTGAGGCCAACATAAGCTGAGTTTCAAAAATTGTTAATTTTCATATGATTGACTGAAATTTGAAGAGCAGTTGCATATTTGGTCATTGAATTCAACCACCAATTATTTTTGAGGTCCACATCAGCCAAATTTCTAAAATCATGAATTTTCATCCGATTGACTTGAAATTTAAAGAGGATTTTCACATCAGGTCACTGAATTCAAACACCAATTATTTTTGAGGCCAACATAGGCTGAGTTTCAAAAATTGTTAATTTTCATATGATTGACTTGAAATTTGAAGAGGAGTTGCATATTTGGTCATTGAATTCAACCATCAATTATTTTTGAGGTCAACATAAACTAAAAGGTCAACATAGGCCCAAGGTCAGCAACTAAGGTGGTATTTCTAAAATCCTCAATTTTCATCCCATTGACTTGAAATTTAAAGAGGCTTTGCATTTCAGGTTACTGAATTCAAACACCAATTATTTTTGAGGCCAACATCGGCTGAGTTTCAAAAATTGTTAATTTTCATATGATTGACTTAAATTTGAAGAGGAGTTGCATATTTGGTCATTTAATTCAACCACCAATTATTCTTGAGGTCCACATCAGCCAAATTTCTAAAATCATGAATTTTCATCTGATTGACTTGAAATTTAAAGAGGATTTTCACATCAGGTCACTGAATTCAAACACCAATTATTTTTGAGGTCAACATAAACCAAAAGGTCAACATAGACCCAAGGTCAGCACCTAAGGTTGTATTTCTAATTCCTCAATTTTCATCCAATTGACTTGAAATTTGAAGATATTTTCATATCAGGTCAGGTATGGGAGCATGTGCCAGAACAGCGCGTCGCTGCGTCCACTTTCCACCGGTACTCCAGGGGCCTCCGTCTGGCCATCCCCCAGGCAGATGCCAGGCCCATCCCATTCTCCTTGAGATGATGGTCAACCTGCTGCAACCATGAGGCACGTGGTCGGCCCACTGGCCTCCTCCACTCATGAGACTCCCTCGCTGAGAGAATCTGGTGAGCAGGATCAGCGTCAGGAAAACGAGCCACATGTCCATACAGCCGCAACTGACGCTCACGGACTATGCAGGTAACAAATCTCATCCGAGTCTCTCTTAGCAACCGCTCGTTGGACACAAAATCCGACCAGCGATAGCCAAGGATTCTCTGAAGAGACCTGGTACCAAAGGAATTAAGTCTCCGTCTCAGATCCTTGGTCAGAGTCCAAGTCTCGCACCCATAGAGCAAGACTGGAAGTACCAAGGACCTGAAGACTTGGACTTTCGTCCTCCCGCACAGGTACCGGCAGCGCCACACCCCATGATCCAGTGAATCCATGACTCCCCAGGCCCGATCCAGACGTCTCTTGACCTCTAACTCGCAGCCAGCAGAGACATGAATATCACTGCCAAGGTAAGTGAATCTCTCCACGACCTCAACATCCTCACCACAAACAGACACAGACAGGACAGCAGCATCCAAGATGTCACCGAAAGCCTGGATCTTAGTTTTGACCCAAGAAACCCGTAATCCCAACGGCTCTGACTCCTCATTCAGCACCTCGAGGGCCCCCAAGAGGATGTCTAAAGTCTCGGCAAAGATGACTGCATCATCTGCAAAATCAAGGTCCAAGATCTTGACATTCCCAAACGATGCACCGCAACTTGATCTCTCCGACATCCTTCCTAAAATCCAGTCCATACAAGTGCTGAAAAGTGTGGGGGCAAGTACACATCCCTGACGAACTCCAGTAACAACTGGAAATAAGTCAGAGATGGTACCACCACACTTCACAGCACTCTCAGTACCAGAGTAGAGTTCAGACATCAGATCGATCAGTTTTGGTGGCACCCCACGAAGACCAAGAATCCTCCAGAGGACATCCCGATTCACTGAATCGAACGCTTTACAGAGATCAACATAGGCTGCAAGCAGCCCCTGCCGAAACTCTCGTCTGCGTTCAGTGAGGACACAAAGTGCAAGGATACGGTCAATCGTTGACCTATTTGGTGTAAAGCCTGACTGCTCTGGACGCTGGTGCTCAAGCAGATTTTCATTTTTTTTTTTCATTTTCATATCACGTCACTGAATTCAACCACCAATTATTTTTGAGGTCCACATCAGCCAGATTTCTAAAATCATCAATTTTCATCCGATTGACTTGAAATTTAAAGAGGATTTTCACATCAGGTGAACTGAATTCAACCATCAATTATTTTTGAGGTCAACATAAACTAAAAGGTCAGCATAGGCCCAAGGTTAGCAACTAAGGTGGTATTTCTAAAATCCTCAATTTTTATCCCATTGACTTGAAATTTAAAGAGGCTTTGCATTTCAGGTCACTGAATTCAAACACCAATTATTTTTGAGGCCAACATAGGCTGAGTTTCAAAAATTGTTAATTTTCATACGATTGACTTGAAATTTGAAGAGGAGTTGCATATTTTATCATTGAATTCAACCACCAATTATTTTTGAGATCAAATTTGTTCCATGGATTTTGTGAGTATCATGTTCTGCATGAAGTCTTTTTGTTACTCTGTCTGTCTGTTTGTCTGTCAATCGCCTATAGGTCACAATTTAAAACCAATCTTCATGCAACTTCACCAAGTTGGAGAGGTAGTCTCAATTGAGAAGCCTATTGATTTTGAGGTCAAAAGTCATCTTGAGTTCGAGTTTCTAAAATCGTCATTTTTTATCCGATTGACTTGAAATTTGAAAAAGATTTGCAAATTGCGTCATTGAATTGGGAAACCAACTATTTTTGAGATCAAAAGGTCAATGGTCAACTCAAGGTCAAACTTCTAAAATCATCAATTTTCAACTGAAAAATCGTCAATTTGCATCCTATTAACTTGAAAGTTGAACAAGTGCATCACTGAATTGGAAAGTAACGTTTTAGGTCAAAGGTCAACTCAAGGTTAAACTTCTAAAATCAATTTCATTCTCAAAAATAATCAATTTTCATTCGATTGACCTTTAATCCGGATAATTAACGGCCTTTCATTAAGATTGTCAATATTAATCTTAATGAAATGGACAATTTAATGCATCCACGGCAACCTTTGGAGAGGGGGTGGATTTTGCGAGTATTGTGCTCTGCACGACGATTTTTTTCTTGTTTATATGTTTATTGCCTACAGGTCACAATTTTAAACCGATCTTCACGAAACTTCACCACAAGGTCGTGGGATCTCTAACATCCACCAATCAATGCTCGCAGATGGGACACCGGGTTTAACGTCCATCAGAGGTATGGCACCCCTGCCTTCACCGCACCAATCCGACAGTTTGTAGTCAAGTGAGGCATCAAACCCAGACTCGATGGCTCAAAGGTAAGTGTGCTACCTCTGCACAATCGTGTCAGAATCGGGCAGTTGCTACATACTACGTTAAAGCAAAGAAAGCTCAATCAGATTATTGCACATATAAAAAGAAAGCTTGACAATTTTTGTTGAGATAGTGTAATTGAAAATTTTATGATTGTGTCTGTTTTACAAAGGCTGCCAGGATGGCCAAAAGGTATGCAGACTCGTCTCTAAGCTGTCTCGCCTGGGTTTCAATCCTGACCCAGCTAAAAACTCTCATCCTGGTGTTTTACAGACAGGGCGATTTATCGATGTGTGTGCGCTGTCTCTCTGACCCAGCATTTATTGGTGAATGTTAAAGATCCCATGGCTTCCATCGCAAAAAGTAGGCGATATATTGAGTAGGTGAGCTATTGCCGGCACCCTGAACAAATTACAAATTTACACCTGAACTACTGCTGCGAAGGCAACGACAAACTTCCCAGTTTGACCCTTGCCAAGAAACTGCTTGGGCAGCATCCACGCTCCGTAAAGAGTTTGGCACATCAGAATGAGGAAGTTTTACAAACTGGTCGAGTTAACGTAATTAAGTTTAGTCGAAAACTTTAACCCCCACTTTTTATAAATAATGCATCTCTGTACTCTTTTGTTGAGCTTACACCTTGAAGTAATTTATCACTTTCTGTGTCTGGTATTTCTGGGATGTCATCTGCATAATGCACTTACTTTTTCAAATGCACAACTTTTTTTTATCTTCGTTTATATTTGGGAATTGTAACATGCAGGTGACATCACAAACTCATATTTACAGTATATGATGTCATCTCCATGACGCAATTTATTTGATGTTGTCTTAACGAATTTGCATGATGCAATGATTGTACTTTTTCCAAAAAATAAGTAAGACGAGTTCAAGGTTGTGTTGTGATCGATAAACAAATCTTCCTACCAGGTAGTATACTGTCCTTTTGTCTTCCACAGGTTGCGTGAGCTATAATGTGGATGTTAATGTTTCCATGGGACTCTCCACAAAACTAGATCTTTGAGCAGATACCTTGGTTCCTAATAACTTAATCGGCCTCTGCAACCCCATGAGGACTGCAGAGATGATGAAACAAAATCAGGGAAGTAATGTGTGTCAATGGCAGTGTCAATGTGTGTGTCTCCATAACTCCAAAACCATGAAACCGAGTGGCCCCAATCTTTGCGTGGGAACTCCAAGGGGGTGCATGAATGAAAATTGGGTGTTTGGCTTTATTTAAACACTCTTTTTGAGGGAGCAGTGTCCGGGCAGTGTCCATCCGGTGTCGCCAAAATGGAGGTTTTTGGTCCCCTCCCAACTTCACCTGGAGGGGACTATAGGTTTGCCATCTGTCCGTCTATCCCACGTGGGGTTTTCCAGACTTTTTCCTATACCCTCTAACATATTCAACTGAAACTTGGTACATGGCTCTGTTATGATAAGTTACGGAACAAGTTCAAGTTTCAGGGCGTTTTGTCAATTTTTCACGGAGTTATGCCCTTTTAAGACTTCAAAAATATCACATATTTTACAAGGGGATGATACACTTCCAATTCCATATTTTCTTTGACGTCATAGACAGATCCCAGCACCTACCTTCATGAATGGATAAAATTTGATCTTTCTATGACTGTTTTATATAATTAGCCAAATTATCCAGAAGGACCAAACAATTTGTGTGGGTCTACTTGTAATAAGACCATTGGAATGGGTTCCCAGACATTGCAGGTGCAAATCCAGATGAATAGGTCTAATTAATAAATTCGATTCTCAACCTCTCGAACCCGAGCTCATGTTATGGTATTGCTATCAGAGTTTTTGATGACTACCGAGGTGGCTCACTATTGCTCCTTCGGGAGGAGGTAGTCTTCCTGCCCCATCTGTAATAATCTCCATATAGTGCCAGTCCACACTTTTTGGGTGACACTTAAATGCCTTAATACAGCTTGAAATTGGCACAAAAATGCCACTGATTAAAAGCCAGTGCCACAAACACTCAGCTGATCCTTCTGCTTCTTCTTCTTTCATACGCAGCACATGGCTGTGAGTAGCATCATTGGCTGAGGGGGGAGGGGCATGGCTGTAGCACTGATGCAGTGCCCCCTGTAGGTTAGATCAGAAATTCTTAATTTGTTCAGGGTGCCGTCAATAACTCGTCTAGTCTCTGCGAATCTTTTGATCCTTAACGGGTATACTACTAATGCTGGCCGACGAGACACCCAGTTTAACATCCATCCAAGGGATAACCCACACATTGATGACTCGCCCTGCCTGCAAGACACCAGGATGACAGTTTGTAGCTGAGCTGAGAAGGGAACACAGCTATACAGCTCAGAAACTGATATGCATAACTCTTGGCCATCCTGGCAGCCCAACTAACTGAATATAGTAATATAAAGTGTATGTTTGTGTAAATTCTCCTTTGTGCCTTTTTGGTATATCGGACAAACATCCCAATTGTTTCGCATAACACGATTCCTCATCATTGACATTCAAATTTATCTCACTCTCATCTGGCCAACACTCCCATCTTCTTCCTTTACAATGCTATTGAAGAAGTTCACACCTTCAAACTTTTGTCCCTCCCACCTTGGCTCAGCCATTATCTCTCTTTGGCAAACCACAAATCCAAATTGAACTTCAGAGAAAGCCACTGAGTGTGCATTCTCTGTCACACCAACTTCTAATAACTCCCCCCCCCACTCCCACCCCTTCACCTCCCAAGGTTTATCCATGGCACACATGGTTTGCCAGTCACCCACTTCCAGTAAAACTCCAAAAATCCAGGCTCACTGCTCACCATTCATTTGTACGTCTTTTCTCTCGCCAGTGGAACAAACTTATTCAGTCTGTGCAATTTCATTCTTGCTTCCTGGGCTTCAATATGGCTGTTCACCTCCTCATTTCATTCCCTATCCATACTTATGATCATTTCTCCCCTCATTAATCATCCCTCCACACATCTCTCCATTTATCTATCCCATTTGTTTCATCCACAGTATTCCCTCCCTGTTATTTATGCTCCCTTCCTGCTGTGTTTGAGATTGTATCCAAATTGTTTACCCCCAGTCTCATCATCTGTCTTCCCTGAGGCTGTCATTCTTCCCCTCACACGTTCTTCCCCTCACACATTCTTCCCCTCACACGTTCTTCCCCTCACACGTTCTTCCCCTCACACATTCTTCCCCTCACACATTCTTCCTGAGTATCCCTCTGATATGTCCCTCTACCCTGCTGTTGATGTTTTTTCATGCTTTCCACTGTTCTGTTCTAGCTCTTCCATGAACCTTGACTTTACCTTCAAGTAAAACCTGGCAGTACAGCTTTGAGCTAAGGAATATCCCTGGCACCTGATGTAAATACATCTGGCACATACAGTTCTGCACTCAGGTATCAACGATGGGATGTGACATTACATTATTTATTAATAATCCCAGGCTGCAGTCTTTGTAAATATTTTGACGAGTTTCCATCGTGAATTAAATTATTTATAATCATTGACAACTATGTACGAGTATCTTAATACTGGAGATGTTTTTGTGCATTAAGACATTCAGGCGATCTTCCTCCACCAATCATTGAACAAATTTGGCATTTCGTTGTCCTCTTGCAAAATAATGAGAATTATCGACTGCATCGTGCAATGCATTAGCAAAGGTTTTGGGACGGAAAGGAAATGCACAGGGTTTTTAATTCACGACCACTAATAGGATAACTAATAGGATGTTGCTGTCTCAAACACTTTGCGCCAATTGTTAGAAGAAATACAGTATGGGTGATACTGCACTACTGGACTTGCAGAACAAATATAAGTTCAGTGTTGGTTTGTGCTCTATTCCTTATGACCCTCAGGCAATGTTCCAAGGCATCGCAGAGTGTTTTGATCGAGTTTAAGTTGTGCTGCAGAGCTCACCACTTCAGATTTTCAATGTCTTCATCCTCAAAACAATTCCTAACAGACGCAGCAATACAGCAAGGTGTGTTGTCTTTCTGATGGACAAACCATAATATAGTGCAGCATGGTCCAAAATGTTATAATGTGACACCTTTATAAAATGTGTGGTGCTTTGCAGTGTGGGAAAAGGCATTCTGATGAAGACAGCAGAAAGTGTTTGGGGAAAAAGAAATGAGATTTCCTTTGAGATTTCTTTTCTTCTGTGAAAGCTATGATGGCTGTGATGTGGAAATGCACAAAAGATGAAGTTTATGCATGCACTCTCCCCCCTCTTCTAACCCCCCCAAATGCAGCAAAAAATATCAAACTTGCATGATTGCTGGAAATGAAAAGGATGTGGTTGGTCACTTGTCATGTGGCGGCAAGTCAAGTGGCTAAATCATGAACAATAATGAATGGCAATAGACCAAGGATGAGTTTTTTTATGCCTGCAATACAGAGCACAAGGTTTGACTTCAAATCCTTGAGGCCTTAATATCTGACACACCTTCTTGGGCCCTGCTTTTGACCCACAACTCTAGTTTTCTGCATGCAAATCGACACCAATGCAGACAGATATCGACTCCATTTCGTTTGAGATGTCAGAAGTGGAAAAAAAGAAGTGTTGTTGAATGTGTGAGCAATGACCCTATGGGTTTCCAAAGAATTGCATCAACAATCGTTTGGGATTTCGTAACTGTCTTCTTTAACAAGATCGAGAGAGAAGGATTAACATTACTCTGGACCACCACCCAGAAGGGAAGTGCACAATAGATTATCACAAGTTTGCAACCACTCCATTGTTTGACAGCACTATTTATGTGTATACCCTAGTCCAAAAAAAAAATAGGAGAAAAATATACAAAAAAAATTTTTTCCTATATTTTTTTCCATATGAATATATATATATATATATATACATACATATATTATTTTTTTCATATGGAAAAAAAATATATATACATATATATTAAATAGTGAGTTTAGGAACAAAAAATTTGGGAAAAAATAGAAGAAAAAATAGATTTTAAATAACGAGTTTTAGAATAGAAAAAAATTAGGTTCTGCTCTGTTCTTGCATTTCTGGGAAGCATGGCTGTGCTGCTGACGCTGTTAGTTGATTGATGCTGTGATGCTGTATTGCTGTATTGATGCTGTGATGCCACCAGTTGATGCTGTGCCCCTCTACCAGTACACAAGTACTTATTTTGCTGACCTCAGAAGAATGACAGGCTGAGTGTCAATTCAGCTGCTAATGGGGCTTGCACTCAAGATTCTAGGATTCTAAGTCAGTCACCTGAACTACTAAGCCAACACCAGGCTATGAAAAAATAGATGAAAAATCGTTGTTAAATAGCCAGTGTTGAACAAAAAAAATAGGAAATAAATAGGAGGAGAATATATATTTAAATAGGCAGTTTTTTACCAAAACAAATAGGGGGAAAATAGCAGGAAATCTGGTATAAAAAGGTAGGGAAAAAATAGAGAAAAAATAGCTGCAAATCTGGTGTAAAAAAAGTTAAGTATGGAAAAAATAGTGAAAAAATAGCAACCACTTTGGTGTAAAACAAAGTACAGTAAAATAGTGAAAAAAATAGCAGCAAATCTGGTGTGAAAAAACAATTTCCAGGAAAATAGTGAAAAAAGAAGAGTTTTAAAGGTTTTAAGAAGGGTTTTAAAGGCCAACCAATTTGGTGTAAAACAACAAAGTATAGAAAAAAAGTGAAAAAAAGCAATAAAATTTTGAAAAAAAGGTCAGGAAAAAATAGTGAAAAATCGTGCTGCTACTCCTGAAATCTCAAAAATAGCATATTATATATTATAATTAAAAGGCTGCCGCTCAACAATTTAAATCATAACCGCACTAGAAATCGTAGTGTCAACATCACCGTCATGCCGAAGGAAAAAAAAAAAAAGATAAAAAAAAATGGAGTCTGGAACAGTGACGGGTTCCTCCTGTGTGAACCCCATTTTTATATACCAATTCCCCTAAACGCTGCCTATACGCCATTATATGGTAGCTGTAAGTTCGAAACACGTTCAGTAAGTTCTGTGGTCGTCCGGAAGACGTCAAATACGTCTACATATGTCAATATGCATTGGAGATACGTTACACATAGGTTCAAAGCACGTTACTCATTGGTTAGAAATAAGTTTCGGCTACGCTAAACATTACCTCGACGTGTTTCAACTTATGAGTAACTTACAAGTAACGTGTGTCGACGTGTGTCAACGATCGCATAACGTGCCCACAACTTATGGCCAGCATATGTGGAACGTGTGAGTCATACACTGGCATACGTTGAAAAATTTTGAGCATGCTTAAAATTTGTCGACGTGCTTCGCATACTACGACGTATGCCAGCGTGCTTCAGCGTGCTCTTAACGTATACAAAACTTACCCATAACGTATTCGACGTGTGCCAGCGTATTCGGCAAATTTTTCATACATCGGCATATGCTGGCTAAAACGTCAAGGTGTGACAGGGCCTTGACACTTTGATGTCTAGTGCGGTTATGATTTGAATCGTCGAGAGGAAGCCTTTTGATAGGCTAGGCCACGTGATCGTTGGCGATACGCTGCCGCACGCTATGCATACGTCAGACTATCGTTGGGCATTGGTTGTGAACGCCAACAACACGCTAAGCATTCGTTGGTATAAGTTATCTATATGTTATCGAAACGTTCTGTGTATGTTACTAATACATTATGCATACGTCCAACTCATTATGAATACGCCAAAAACTTTAAAAAAAACATCAATAGTTCAGCGTATGCCAGCGTTTTACATACATTTTGATACGTTGCCATATGCTGGCTAAAACGTCAAGGTGTGACAGCGGCTTTAAAGAAGCTGCATGGATATTGTTTTTCACAACACAGAAGCAAATGACCCAATATCGGCGAGAGCGTAGCTGGCATCTTGGTCCCAATGACTACATTGTCAGAGGCCAATAATACAAAAAGAACTACGACGCCACATTGTGCGTAATACAAATGTGCAAGACACTAGTCGCTCGTTCTTTTCAACTCATTTCTGGATTTAATTATATCGGGCGAACGCGAGCGCTGGCCACGTGCTTCATGACGGCTCTGCGCGCACTGTATGGAACACAAGTGTGCAAGACACTTGCAGCTCATTCTTTTCAACTCATTTCTGGATTGCATTATATCGGGTGAACGCGAGTGCTGGCCACGTGCTTAATGGCAGATCCGCGCGCACTGTGCAGAGCGTGCTCGAAGGCAGACCCATGGGCTGCTCACGACACTTTATTATCGTGCAGAGCAGGGCACGAATGGCACACATCTTACCGTCTGTGCATGAGTTTGCCATAACATCTTACCTTCAGTCCTCGCTGGCGGCCGCAGGTGTTCTCCACGGACGGCGGACGTCTCCTTGTCCCTGAGGCCAGCAGAGCCGCGATCAGGCAGGGGTGTGCTGTGCAGCTCAGGCCGCGTGACACATCACGGAGCAAGCACATTGACCAGCGATGGTCACAGGTCGCCGGGGCATGGTACGGAGTTCATTGCAAGGAAATTTATGTCACGGTGCTCGGAGCGAGACGATTCCGCAGCTTGGAATCATCTGGCCAGAAGTGAAGTGGAGCCGCTTCCGTTCATGGTGGCCGGCCCGTGTGCTGGCCGGGGCCCAATCAGAGCGCACGATCCTCGCTTGCTTGTAAAGAAATTATTATTAGAAATGTTCCCAGCTCGTTTTTGTCTGTTCTTTCATTGATCCAGCATGGTCCGAATCCTAGCTTAGCCGGGACTTTATCCCCAATGATCCGTTTCTTTTAGACAATACGTCCTTGGCAGTGTCACTCGGCTGCAGCCGATCCGGTAAAATGATCCGGTTCAAACAAGGCGTACGGAGGGCGTGTTCCCCGGTAATTAAATCACGTTCGGTAATTAGGTAACCCGTTTAACCCATAGACGGGAGGACCAAGGTCACATGGTTGAGACATTGGCGCTCAGGGTCGGTTCGCAACCCGCCTCGTCACAGAATTATCCGTGTGCGACGGCCTACAGTTCTGGGGAATCTGGTGGAGCCAAGATAACTTCACCCGCTGGTGGTCTTTTCACCCGACCCCCAAATATATATCTATATATATATATTTTTATATATGTATATATATATATATATATATATATATATATATATATATATATATATATATATATATATATAAATGTATATATATATATATGTCGGGAATCGTACCTTTTTCTAATAGCTTTGCCTTATTAGAAGCCATTATATATGCTTTTTGCAGGCTTAGTGATAAAAATATACTCTTGGCTGGCTGCTTTGTTAAAGGACAAATAGAAAGAACAGTGTATGTAGAAAATGATTATCATTGTCCTTGAGTAATTCAAAGGAGCATTATGAGAACAGGAACCGTAACATGCTCTTATCTCGACTTATGTTTCAGCATTCTTGTAATGAAAGGACAAAATGTGGAATAAGGATTTGTCTAAGGATAGAACCGAGAATATAAGAGGGTAATGCCTCGTCATCTAACTAGTGACGGTGGCCTCCGAGCATCCTTAAGATAATTGATGTTCTTGGTGTTGCCTCGCTCCGTGCACGTCTTGGTGAACAATTAAACAGCTTTCTCTCAAGTATATCGATGTCTTCATACTTTAATTGAAGGGTGATTAACGTCTCCGACATATATATATATATATATATATATATATATATATATATATATATATATATATATATATATATATATATATATATATATATATATATATATATATATACACACATATATCCATCCATCCATTGGGACCATACTCTATGCAGAGCATTGGTGCTGCTCTCGCAGTCTCCTTGGCTATTGGGCACAATCCTGGAAGGGTCGCCACTCCGACATAGGATACCAGCAAGCTGTCACTCATTTTGCCGACCTCGGAAGGATGGCAGGCAGAGTCAACCTAACCTAGTATTAATTCAGCAGCTGAGTGGGATTTGAACTCAGGATCCTAGGATCCCAAGCCCACCACCCTCACCATTAAAGTCAACACTCGGCATATATAGAACTTCACGATATATATATATATATATATATATATATATATATATATATATATATATATATATATATATATATATATATATATATATATATATATATATGTGGACCCATCCACATCTCTCACCTGTGAATGGAGGGAATAGCCAATCAGCTCTCACCGAAAGCACTACACCCAGTTGGCTTGGATTATATAAACAATTGAACCCTCCCACAGTCCTCTTGCCAAAGAAGTTGCATAAAGCAACCCATGAAGACCTACACAAGGTAAGCGCTCTGGTGTTTCGAACCCTTCCCAGAGGTCCTCAACAACTATAGAGACGTTCACACATAGAACACACATGAGAGTACCAATGCTACACACACCCTCATCTACCGGACCGGTTTCATCACTTATTGGCGAATCATCAGCGATAGCTAAAACAGCATTGGATACCAATGAGGCTCCCAAGCACGTACCATGTGCAAACGTCAAAAGCAGTCAATATATAAATAAAGACTCACCCACATCTCTCACCTGTGAATGGAGAGAATAGCCACTCAGCTCTCACCTCATCAACTAAACGCAGGTGGCTAGGATTATCATACAATAAACAATTGCGCTGGATAATTTGTTATTTATTTATTTGGCATGGGGGGGGGGGAGTGGTGTATTTTGAAATGTACCTCTACTTGTTCTGATTTGTGATCAAAATATAACATTCAATTAAAATGGACTTGTTCCTCGATCGTAAACTGAAGTTTGTGGACAGACATGCAGACAGACAGAAAGGCAGAAAGACAGGTCAAATGAACCATTTGGTCAATACAGGTCAAAACAACCATGCTTTTCGCTTTGCATGTGTGGGGTAATTATTTAATGACTGCCTGATTAAATAATGAGCACATCTCAATCTTATTAATGCCACATGGTGCATTTAATTGGAGCCCTCTTCACGACATAAGCAACATGTGCACACTTCTCGTGCTTACTCACATCACCTTCAATACCACAGCTTGTAAGGGGGTGTCAGCGCGAGGAGCAAGCAACGGCATGAGACTTGTCTCTGAGATGAAAAATTGGTGTTGGTAATCTGCGGCACCTTCTCACAAACTGCTTCTCTGTCAGAGCAAGTTGTACCGCACCTTGTCAGGCAATGATGCTACATCTCAAAAGTTGACAAGAAAGAAAGAAATGAAATCCACTTATGGTATACAAATGATGCCCAAAGGTGTTACCTAAAATACTATGTCTGCTCCTGAAAATATTGTTGCTGAAGCAAACATGCGTACCTCGATAGGTGATATCTCTTTCTCTGCGTATGCATCTGCCTTTGTGTCTCACTCCGTCTCCCACGCCGTCTCCAGAGGCTGGATGAGCATGAATTGGATAGATAGGAGGGATAAAAGACAATCTGGCTCCTTGGTAGAGGGAAATAAATTACTGACTTGTCCTTGCATCTGAACACAATGAATAAGTGCCTTTTGCCAATAGCTGTTAATATAAGAAGCCATGGATTGCACAACCTAACAATGGCATCTCATCAGAACAAGAGAACTGTAATTTCCCATGATGGGAAATATGAAATCGTCTGCAATACTAGTATAACAAAATAAATAACATAAAATGCCGGTGACGATGCTCTGAGTCTGATCGTCTCAAAGAGGTCCTAATTATTATTTTTTTTTTTTTAAAGTTTGAATCTTAATGATCCTCCATTTACAACCTGAAACTCCGCTCTGATGTGCACGATGATAGTAATCTGTCTCTGGAGTTGATTGATGTGTCCATAAAATGGGATGATATATTATGATTAGTATCCCAGACATGATTGGAATAATCTATCGTCCCCAATAATTGAACACTATGCTTCAGATTACATCTCGGAGAGTTAAGATATTCACCTTCATGTGTTCGGTCTTTACAGTAGAAGCCTATAATTCCTTGCAGTTCATCGCCTGGATACTAATGTTTCCTAATCTACAACATGAGCTCCACTCCTGGTTCACATGATGTGTGGTTTGATAATAAGGTACAACTGTGGCCTTGTGATTTGAGCCTGGAGATTGGTTGGACAAGGAACCCTGACTTCACCTATAATAAAAATGTATTTGGACTGAAGTCACATTATGCTACTACTGATTCTAGATAATGCCTCCAATTTTGCAATGAATCCCACCTTTTGAGATTGGTCGTGGGAGGAATACATTGGCCTGTCTTTCATATAATGCCTGGCTTGGCCTGACGTTCGACTGGAATCAGTTGCGGATAAAAAAAATTAGCAATTAATTCCGAATACAAAAAAAAATAAGAATACTAGTGGTAACTCACCTACTCCTTGTGAAGGAACGTCCACCAACGATTGTCAGCAGATGGGACACCAGGCTCTATGTCTTTCCGCATTTTGTCATGGAATGCCGTGCAGGTGAAGCACCAAACCGACACGTAATAATCTAAAAAAAATATAACCCAGAAAATAAAGCTTCAACGTAATTGTGCTACTCATACATCATCTTGTTGGACTTTCGCTCACATGACCATAATTAGCCAATTAAAATAGTTCATCTATTCTGTTCTGTTCTGCTCTTGCATATGGCTGCTTGGCTGACAGGTAGCTATCATTTGTTAGAAGCACAGCTGTGTCACTGATGCTGTGCCCGTCTACCAGTACGCTGCTACCCATTTCGCTGACCTTGGAAGGATGACAGGATGAGTCAACCCCTCCTGGTGTTAATCCAGTAGCCAACAGGGCTCAAACTCAGGACCCCAAGATCCGAAGACAGCCACCCCAACCACAAAGCCAACACCAAGATTTCATTACCTCTGCCACTGAAGGTGAAGGAGGCTATATTTTCAACTCTTTCTGTCTGTTTGTGTACAGGATATCTCAAAAGATTGTCGACAGAAATGGACGAAATTTTGTGGATAGGTTCGGTGTGTGACAAGGCTGAACTGATTAGATTTTGGTGAAGATAAGGATCCGTATCCGACTGCTCGAGTTTTTGCAGTGATTCTTCACCGTTGAGAGATATCTCCAAAAATGATAGAAAACACGATATCTCAAAAACTTGTGGACAGGTTGGGTTTGTGGCAAGGAAGAATTGGTTTGATTTTGGTGAAGACCCAAATCCGGATGTGGATACGATAATTAATTAATCTTTAGAGTGATTCTTCACCATTGAGAGATTGGGCCAAAAACGACACAATGCCTGATTTTCAAAAATGTATTGATTGGGCCCGGTATGTTCTCGTGGATCAGGCATTATGTGGCGGCGGTATGCGCTCTACCGAGTTCCCTTATAGTTTCTTCTTGCCACCGCTCTTTCAGTTTCTAAAGTATCAAAGCAGAGTTTTATCTTGGTCATGCTTCTCAATTTTCCAAAGGACAATATATCATCAGATTTCACATGTTATATGAAGAGGGCAAGACATCACAACAAAATGTCATCTCGATACCACGACGATGTCATCTGTGATCCTATTAAACCCAGCAATAACTCAATATATATATATATATATATATATATATATATATATATATATATATATATATATATATATATATATATATATATATATATATATATATATATATATATATACAGAACCGAAGCAACTCGACTGAAGAAACATTCATGGCACAATGAGGTATAATGTCACCTTCCACCAGGGCCGCTTGAGGTCATTTTATTTTTCAATCACACCCTGAAACTAATGTACGGTACTTGGCGCTTGTGTTTTCCACTGATTAAAACATCCAAACATTTTGGTGCGACATAAAATTATCTGTTGTTCAAAAGAAGGACAACCGTGAAACATATGGGTGGGTGTGATGGTGACTCATGTGCACATCATTTTCTCTGTCAATCACTATTAATAGGAAGTTAATGCAAAAAGACCTTTAAAAACGTTGTAGGCCCAAAATAATGTCACGCTGAGCTCATTTACAACCTAACAAGAGTCACCCTCGAGAGAGACAGCCACTGAGCATCAAAATGTGGAAATTTGGGGAAATGGGACAACGTCACATTACTAAATACTTATCACACTTAAGCTGGTGTATGTATATGTAAAGATATGTAAAGATATATATATATATATATATATATATATATATATATATATATATATATATATATATACATATATATATATATATATATATATATATATATATATATATATATATATATATATATATATATATATATATATGAGTCTGCACGAAGTTTTGAAAGGGAGGGTTCATTTGGACATCAATATATCCCGTGTTCACAATGTGATTTATCGAATTTATTTATATACAATGTGTCTTGTTTCATTTTTTTGTGTCAAATTCACCTTCTGAGGTAGTCGGCACGTGCAGAAGAGGGTTTTACATTGCAGACGCTGTTTTCGAGGAGTGGCATTACGCCTCTCGGCGGTGACGGTCTGTCAACGACAGACGTAGTGACGTCAGCGAATGGCCGATGACGTCATTACGCTTCTCAGTGGTGATGTCACACGTCGCGATGCAAACGAATGTAAAAATTAGAAAATCGCCAAAGATTCCCAAACTTGTCCGTCTGGCGCGATCTCACATAGCCCATGCTGTTCATTAGACCACAGACCACCCGCATGCCGAAAATGGCGACAATCCGTCCAGCAGTTTTGGAGAAATGTCAAATTACACGCAGACGTTAACAGAAATAATATATAGGATATATATATATATATATATATATATATATATATATATATATATATATATATATATATATATATATATATATTTGTGAAGATGGCTTATAGGAGTTAAGATTATTGTATCGTGTTAAAAAAACACTTTTTACTGAAATCCCTTTCTAATGTTCTTTCCTTTGTCATCTCCTAAATATACTTTTATATAAAATTTAGCCTCACATCACTGAGAAAGCACAAGTTTTGGTGCAAAGGGTGAGCCTTGAGCATTCAAGAATGAGTCAAGAGGCTCAGGGATGGGT
Source organism: Eptatretus burgeri (assembly GCF_056783735.1). Taxonomy (NCBI): domain Eukaryota; kingdom Metazoa; phylum Chordata; class Myxini; order Myxiniformes; family Myxinidae; genus Eptatretus; species Eptatretus burgeri. Next base: position 49,975,180 of record NC_140974.1, read on the forward strand.
TACCCTTGATTGATGGGGAACTGCCAATCGGAGTGGGGTGGGCAACATCATGGGAGCAAATAAAAACCAATGCTCACATCCAGTCCAAGCTTGCTATCCCAGTCAATCTCTCAGCTCACATCCAGCTGGTGTTCGTTCATTGCCAGTCCAACAAAGTCTGATGTGCCGTTCCAGTAGGGGGGTTCCCGGAGTCCAGAGTTGTGGCCATACAGGATCCAGGTCGAGTCGAATGGGTTGCTGAGTAAGAAGTGTCCAGTTTGTGGAGCCTGAGAGAGTTTAGGGTTCTCACTCCTCACCTGCACGAGTATGGCGTGTGCTTGGCCCCCCAGGCAGGACAGTGGTGCCGTTAGTTCTGGACGGAACTTTGTGGCACCCGAGCGGGCCGCAACTGGGTCTTTGTCTCTTCTTCTGGTGTTTCTCCTGTGGTGTTCCTTTGGCCCGTTAAGTTTATTTCAATAAGGACCTCCCGATAAGGACCAACACTAACAATTCCTGGCTGAAAACCACCTGATTGGTGATCAGAATGGCAGAGACAATGTGCTTGTGTGGCAGGCGATGTGACGCAAGCACTGTGATGGGACTCGATCTGTGACCTGCTGTCTTGTCAAGTTAGGGGGTTCGATTTGGTTTATCAATGAGTCTAATATAGTCACGAATAAACGATCAGCAGAATGTTGTCCTGATGAGCCCACAACAAGGGCGTAAAATAGATTGACATCTCTGATTTTGTCTATTCGTGATTATAGGCTTTTATCTCAGTCCACAAAGGCTTGAGTGTCATGGGGTACGATTGGTATCTGTGCATATATATATATATATATATATATATATATATATATATATATATATATATATATATATATATATATATATATATATATATATACATCAAAAGACGAGATACAACCACAGACATTCACAGAGGCTGCAAACATTGCGTGTCATAACATTCTCCAGGTTTTCGGCATACAAACTGGCATTTCTCGGATCCAAAAAGTTTTAAAAAGTAAATTAAAAAAAAAAACTTTTAGTTAAAAAGTAAAAGCCAAATTCTATTGTTCAGTTACCCAATCTTGGTGTTGCCTTGCAAATTTCAGTCTTTTCACCTTATTCTATGGTCTCAGCAGTGGTTTCTTTGATGCAACTCTGCAATGGAGACCTGCTTCAATCAGCCTTCTGTGCACAGTGCTGGACGAGATGTTAATGTTCAGGTGAGCTCTCATTTCATTTGCCAGCTGCTGACTTGATTTGCTTCCATTGCGTAAGCTGAGCAACTTCAAGTGCTTGGCCTGCCTTGAGGGTAGGTTCTAAGCCTGTTGTTGGTTTAGCAGTTAAGGTGGCTGACTTGGGACCGAAGGGTCCTGAGTTTGAGCCCCGTTACCATTGAATTATCACCAGGTGGGGTTGAGTCAGCCTATCATCCTTCCAAGGTTGGCAAAATGGATACCATTGTACTGTTAATAGGGGCATGCATCAGGGATGCAGACGTTCCTTCAGCCAATGATGCTACCCGCAGCCTTGGGCTGCACATGAAGGAGGAGGAGGGTAGGTTCTTCTGGCCCTTGTTAGCGTTTTCTTATCTTGTACCGAGCCAGTTTCTTTCAGGCATTGCAAAGGAAATGTTCTCTATTTTGTCTTAAACCCTGCTGTTGGCATTTCCCCCCTCCCTCTATTGTTCTTTTTGCTCTGTCACATCCCGATCAATTCAGTGTTCTAGCTCTTCCATGAGCCATGACTGCATAAAAGGGGACCTCACACTATTGAAGAAGGTGTTCAGTTTTTATGCTATTCTCTTCATAGTGTGTCCTTCTCGCATACTTGAGATCTTTACACGCTGTTCCGTTGAAAGTTGCTTCCTTTGCGCCATAAACTTTCAAGGAAGGGAACAAGGTGATGAAAACTAATTTAACATATTCACTAATTTGCAACTTTTATTGTGGTTTCTTGTAATTCTCATTAATGTAACTGGTGTTGATTACTTCAGTGATTTATTATTATTTACTGTGCAAAAATCCACAAATTGTTTCCTGCATATTTTCCTTGCGGTGCATGGCTATTATGCGCACAAGATAATATAATACGTACAGCAAAAATATAACTTGTTCAATTTCCTCATTTATTTTATATACTCAAAGGTACCTGGATATTAAATTGACTTTCACAGAAATTTGAATTATTACCTACTTATATTGCACAATTCTAACTTCCCACAAATGTTTCATGGGAAATAGCACCACAAAAGGGAAAACAACCCAAACTTTTTGCACAGTATTGTGTATCAAATATATATAGAGCTTTTTCTAACCACTGACCCACTGACTCACTGACTGATATTAAAGATCGGTACCTTGCGGGTGACAAAGGCCAAATGGCCTCTTTCCTTGTAACTTTCCTTGTAATTGGACCAATGGTAATATGGTCCAAAAATGAAAATATAGACAGATGAAAATAAATAAATGAAAAAATTAACGCAGGTGAGCGACACGAGACAATGGGTAAACACGGTGATTTTGTGAGCTGACGGAAATTTTTTCATGCTGTAGAAGAAGGTGAGTGATTTCCAGGGGAGATTGGAGGCTCAGAGTAGAGTCGAGAACCATGCAAATTATGGAGCATTTGGTGAAAATATTTAAGCTGCTGATTTGCGGGGCTGTTTATCAAATGCAAATTTTCCTTGTAGTGAACACATGGACACCCATAGCGACAACAACACAGATGCACAGCCCACGGCTCCATTGAGATCTGTTGTTATGCAGCACAAATGTAACTGGTGATGTCCCTTGCCAGCTAATGTACCCCCCCCCCCCCACTGTCACTTCATAACCTTCCCCTCCAAAGATCGTCTCCTCCCACGTGGCAACTCAGACGAAAACAGTCGCCTGCTTGGAGCTGATTGTCTCCAAGGATGCTTGCTCGGCCTGCAGTGAATAGTGTCTGGGAGACAGTGTGAGACAGACAATCGATGCTATGCTTTCGCCTAATCCCTGGATATCCACTGCAAACCTTATACCTGTCTCCCCAACCATATCTGCGTCCATCCATGACTCGAATCCCCAAATATGCATGGCGAAACTACCCCACCTTTCCAATCTCAATCGATAGGCATCACCAGCCCCAGTGTCTTTGCAATATACTTTCCTAAAAGTGCACGTTTCTCTACAGAAGGTTTGCCATGTATTTAACGTTATATATATATATATATATATATATATATATATATATATATATATATATATATATATATATATATATATATATATATATATATATATATATGACAGCAAGTTTATGAAGTCAAGGTTTATCGACATATAATGTATCCAAAGTGGAGAGAAGAGGGAGTAAGATTGTTCAAAACATAACTGTGTAAACAAAGACTGAAGTGGAGGGGCCTATGAGGAATAAGTGAGGGCAAATATGATGAAGAACAGGTGGGGTAGGTTGGAAGGAGATAGGATTATGGAGCAGGGATGGAATGGGCACTTTTGAAAGGAATGGCGGACATCAAAAATTTGTCATTTGGCATTTTACATATTTGGACATACGCTTGACACCATTGAAGGAGCCAGTGTTTATAAGTTGTCACACCATTTATGTGATGGACAATATGATTTACTGTCATACAAGTACATTTTGTTGTTTTGACAAATGCACACCCTGAACAAAACAGCGGCCGCTCAGCACACCTTGGTGGAAACGTGACATCGTTGTATAGCCCTGCAGAGTACGTTTAATTACCGTGTTTGCTTTAGGTTGCCATATTGCACACCGCTGAAAAATATATAACCATGGCCTTTTGACAAGAATGCCGGAGGCCACGGGTCGTTGCGCCGTGGCCTTTCCCAACACAGCCCCGTCCTCGACCGCCTTCGGTCCTGTTCCCTGGAGATGCCCGAGCGAGCGAGATAGCTACCCAGGCAGCGTTTCCACTCCAGCTACCGATTTGAATGATAAAACAATTGTGAAAGCATTTTATTTCATGAACAAACAAAAAAAAATCGCTGAGGGTCCAGGGATCAAGGCCAACAAATTAAACTCAGCGGTATAATCAATCATATTGTCTACTTCTCTGAGTCTCCTTTAAAACACCTCTGGCTGCTTTTGTCCATGTACATGTGTCCATGTACATCCGTGAAATTTTGGTATTTAGAACCAACGACCTCTCATAAAGACAGTCAGATGCTCAAACCGTTACGTTTGTTCATGATGCCTAAAAGTGTGCGTGGAAGAAAAGTGCAAATCCCTTTTGTCAGCAGAGTCAAGAAAATATCAAAAGTTAAACAAAAATACTGAGGTTCTGGAGTAAAAGCAAAGGTTTGAGGTCCCACAGGAATTACAGCTTGTCCTTCAAACCCAAATCCCACCAGGTGTTCCACGTGAGTGACCAGGTGGAACGGATTTCCTGACAGTGGCACCATCAAATAAATTATTGAAACAAATCCTCCATCCCATCGGAACCCCACCATATTCTGATTCTCAAGCAGAAGTAAGGAAGGAGCATAAAGGTGAGGAGTTGGAGTGGAAGTTATGTCTTCCTTCATGGTAGTCAGGTGAAATCGAAACATCGCTGGCTTGTTACGACCATTGAAAAAAAAATTAACGTAACACTAACTATAGTGAAGCTGCCCAAACGGGCAAGGCTCAGGTCCAATGTTTCGACCACCAAGCACTCTTTATCTGGATTGTGTAGGCATCTGTGATACAAGTGTCAAGTACCCTCCTTTTAACGACACCAGCAGATTTGTCCGTCAAAATGATGGACGACCCTTCTGTATTTTTACATTATCTGCCTTGAAAACTCGGCCTACAAAAACCTTCATCCATTAGACAAACTGCTCATCCCTTTATTTGGGAGGTGTGGCAAGTTGCCGTGATCGCTTCTAAATATACATATACAGCACAAAATACCATCAAAATTAGTGTTTTTTCGATTGAAGACCTCAATTATTACCACCAAGTCCTCAACCTCCCCCTCCCAACGAGAATCCTTCAATCCCCTCCCAACTCCAAGCCGTCAAACCCCTTCCCGACCCCCCCCCCAAACTCACCAATCCCCCCCGCCCGACCCGCCCTCCAACCACGACAGCTCTTCAACCTCTTCCTCCCCCCTTTCCACCAAAAGTCCTCAACCTCCCCTCCCATATCTGTCCAATTCCTGCTCTCACCTCCCCCACCCCCCCCCCCCCCCCACCACCCCTTCTGAGCCCCAATTCTCTGTCCTCCACTCCTCTCAATCATAAAAGCAAAAGATCATTCTTACATCATTCATTATACATTTAATATCGTGTCACCACAATCACCGAGTTTGCAGGTGTCTTACTTGAAAACCTCCTTTTCATTATTCATCAATAAACGGTTATCTCAGCATTCTGGTGTATTTTGTGTCACTGACAATCCCTTGAAAAGCGTCTTCATGTTTGGTAAAAGGAAGTAAATAGAATAAAATCCACTTTCGATTCCCACCATCCCGCTTTTCATCACCCTGAACAGTTCATAAAACACCTTACCCTGCACAGTCTTGAGAAAAAGGTCATGGGAAGGGTCTTTTCAACTCTTGCTTTTACACTAAACAAACAGGTACCACCATATTTGTCTGAATGCTGAATCTCTCAGTTACTCTGCCCTCGGGACATGAGATGGTGTGAACATTTTTTCCAAGTACTGCTAAACGGAAGGTTTTTGAAAGTGCCAAGAGGACAATTTGTTGATGCACCGTCTTTTACACCACCTTATGGAATACATTAAATTAGCTCTTCGTGCCTGTTGTTTGTGTCCTTTATGACGTCCCCAAAAACAGTAAGGTTCCTGTTTGGAATGATTTTAAACTTTATTTCACGACCAGACAGGCAGATAGACTAAAATAATTATATTATTTATTTCTGCACGTGCACGTTTGGGACGACATTCAGAACAAAAGTACTGATAAACTGCAGGTTTGTGGTGCGATTCATGTTCCAATTTGTGTCCTTCGGTGTTCAAAGTATAACATTCAATTGAAATTACGTTGTCCCTCGATCATGGTCTTACATCTGCAGACAGGCAGACCGACGGCCAGACAAAGTGAACCAATTGGTTAACCCCGCATGGGGTAAAAAATGAACCCAGGAGTACACCACCGCAACAACGGGCCAAATGGCCTCTTTCCTTGTTTGAGACCAGTGTCGTCTTGTGGTAACTGGATCCTTTAGTGTATTCATTTTCATTCTGATTCTGATGTTCCGTACCGGACTCCGTTACAAAGCATCGGTGCTGCCGAAGAACTTTCTTGGCAAGGGTTGTTCTGGGTCGCTTGCCATTGCCTTCCCAGCAGTAGTTAGGACAGGAATTTCTAATTTGTTTGAGATGCTGGCAAGAGCTCACCGCCTCGTCGCGAAGGACACCGTGAGATCTTTAGTATCCACAAATTATTTCTGGCAGATGGGACGCCAGTTTAACAGCACACACATTGATGAATTATCAGGGTTTCATCAAATCACACATTTTAACAGCACACACATTGGTGAACCACCAGGATGAGAGTTTTCAGCTGGGTCAGGATTCAAACCCACTCGAGACAGCATAGAGATAAGTATGCATACTTCTTGGCCATGCTGCCAATCTCCATTCTGCAAACGGAATGTAAATTCTTCAATGCAATTGGTTCGATTCCCGCCAAAGAATTCACCTCCGAACGCAACATGGAAGGGCCGAGGTGTAAGCCAAGCTCCGCTCAAGCTAAGAATTGTAATTTTTTTATTGTGACGTTGACTGACCCGCGTCTTACACTAAATGTGGTACAGCAAATTTCAGGGTAATTAGCCCAGGAGTATGGAATTGTTTAAAAACCAAAGAAAAGGCTTCAAACACAGAAACAACTTGTTCTGACATACCTAGATGTCATATTTCATTACATTCAATATTTTACATACATCGACCTGTCGAGAGAGAATACAAAGAGTGCTGACCCTAAAGGGAACTTAACAGTCACCACCCATCACAATCCATAAAATTGGGCAATGACAGCCACAGCTTTTCGCTATTCCTCAAAAACTCTCTCCATGTCTCCGTGTCTCCGTGTCTTCGTGTCTCCGTGTCCCCCTCCCTCTTTCCCTCTCTGTCTGTCTGTCTGTCTGTCTGTCTGTCTGTCTGTCTGTCTGTCTGTCTGTCTCTCTCTCTCTCTCTCTCTCTCTCTCTCTCTCTCTCTCTCTCTCTCTCTCTCTCTCTCTCTCTCTCTCTCTCTCTCTCTCTCTCTCTCTCTCTCTCTCTCTCTCTCTCTCTCTCTCTCTCTCTCTCTCTCTCTCTCTCTCTCTCTCTCTCTCTCTCTCTCTCTCTCTCTCTCTCTCTCTCTCTCTCTCTCTCTCTCTCTCTCTCTCTCTCTCTCTCTCTCTCTCTCTCTCTCTCTCTCTCTCTCTCTCTCTCTCTCTCTCTCTCTCTCTCTCTCTCTCTCTCTCTCTCTCTCTCTCTCTCTCTCTCTCTCTCTCTCTCTCTCTCTCTCTCTCTCTCTCTCTCTCTCTCTCTCTCTCTCTCTCTCTCTCTCTCTCTCTCTCTCTCTCTCTCTCTCTCTCTCTGTCTCTCTCTCTCCCCATCCAAGAGTGGTGGGAAAAAGCAGGCTTTTGGATCAACGGATCGGACATTGTAATGGACCAATGAGCTGGCATTTTACATTATAGAGTTGCGGCTCGGTCCTTGCCTGCAGTAGCCTGTAGCCTGTAGATGTGTGTAGTATTCCTCCACCCACCTTGTTCTTATGTCATTAACTGAGAAACAAAATTCACGAACACAGGACCAAACGGAGATGGAATATATTACGTGATTAGAGAAAAGGGCCATTCCTGAGGCAAGTGAGCAAATGAGCTGATGTCAGCGATGGAAGCTTCTAACAAGTCATTTGAATGATTGTGGGGTGGAGTGGAAAGGACAGGGTTTTGGGTTTAAGTGCATGTGCATATAGGGGTGGGGTGGCGTGAAACGCAGTGGAGAATGGGGGGAGTTATGCAGGGAGTGACACAATGGTAAAAAGGGGATGAGGGGGAACTGGGGGGGTTGGGAGTTCATTTTACATCACATGAGCAGTTGAAGATGCAACTTATGTCCATAAGCCTGTTCAACCTTTTTATTTGAACTGATCCCTCATGATGCAGAAAAGTAAAAATCCAGGTTCAAATCCAATATCCCACATGTGTTTGTCTTTTCATTTCCTTGTAATTAACCTGAAAGGAAACATGCCTTCCAATATCCTTAGCCTGCACGTGATTTACATACCCAAGCCTTTAGATCATTGGTCCCCAACCTGCGGCCCGTGGAGCCCTATACTGCGGCCCGCGAGGACTTTCCAATCAAAACACATTTTCATGTAGCGATTTTAAAGGGGTTTACACAATGCCACTGCCGGCCAGCGCCGTGACCTGAAAAGCCTTACACAATGCCGCTGCCGGCCACTGCTGCTTAACCGCCAGGAGGAATCAAATCAATTTACATCATTAAAATGCATCAATTTTTTTCTGGCTCCCAACATCGTTGGGAGTAGTGAATGCGGCCCATGGGATCAAAAGGTTGGGGACCACTGCTTTAGATCAATCTAAACGCACAAAAGCAATAGGAGATAGGGACACCTTTTCCAAAATGAGCCAATGTTTTTGTGTCTTTCAATTCCTAAACATATTCATTCCCAATTAAATGGGTCGTATCCTCACTATAATTCACGGACTGGTGTTTGTGTGTGTTTGTTTGTTGGTGTGTTTGTCACGCTACTCCTCCTACAGTTGTGGGCCAATTACATCCAGACTTACTACACAGGATCGACATGACCCCAATTAATGTGGAGCAGTGTTTTTATCTTTGCTGGTGGTCTTGGGGTGAGGACACAGATTCTCAATGTAAATGTGTATTGTGTAGCGCCGCCTCCAGGTAGTGGAGGGTATTACAAGTCTCCACCATTTACAGTGCAGTATTCCTGTCCCCACATTTTCCAGCGCAGTGAGGTGTTTTTGCTTCATTTTTGAAGTTTTTGCTAACAGCTTCATGCACGTAACCCGGGTATTTTTTATTTTACGGAGCGATTGAGGCAGCTGTCAGTTGCCTATACACTGCCAAAATAAAGGTATGCGTCAGAAGAATGTGTTGCCATAGATCGCCCACAGGGCGGGTTCTCTGCTAGCATGTATAAAGTATGCAACAGGATGAAGGGGTTCAACAAGCAAGACTATTCCAGATGATAGATTCTGCAGAGGCAGTTCCCATGGCTGCGTACCGACCCTGGACTGGTCTCCACTTTGTTGCAGGATGCTGTCGATTAGCACTGGTATTTATAATTCTTCCAGGGTACTGTGGCACACTGGCCTCCCATTTTCGAAAGACCTTGTGGGATACGGTCTACCAGGAAATGTTAGGGCCAGGATTACAGCTTATCGTCAGGTCGAGAATCGAACTCATCATATTACACGGTTTCAACGTTAGTGCGTTACCTCTGAGCAATGCTATCAAGCAGGACCTCCATAAGGCCCCTGTAAAAAGCCTGCTGCCACTGCCTGCCCCCCACAAAGTGCCCCCCACATCAGCTTGCAATCTTTTTCAAAGCATCTTGAAAGTCCAGTTGTACAGTATAGACACATTATTCCAATAACATGGCCGAACCTGAGTTCAAGCCCCCCCCGCCCCCCCCCCGAGTACCTCCGCCACCGGATAAAGTGCTGTAAATGTGAATGAATTTGCATGCATAGCCAAAAAACGGTACTTTTCACACGAGTCCGTAGATGAACCGGTTTCAGACCCACAGGGAAAGTTCAAGGTTGAATTTTTCCACAGAGTTGTTGATGTTTGCCTCATTGCAACATTAGAGTAGAGATTTGAGCAGTCGAGCTGCGTCTTGCAGCCATTCAATTTTCTGTTGAGCATCACAGCCATGAAAGCTTTGAGCGACTGTGATCTCAGAAAAAAGCTGGAGCAACACATATGTAATTTGAGCGACCTTACAAGGAAATTTGAGGCCATGAAGCACTTGAAACCCTGCTCTATTATTACCAACCTCTGGTTGTCTTTACATGCTCTATACGTCCTTCTTAAATGCTGAGCATCCAGCAAGGAAGCAGCAAGTACAATTTTTGAAATCTTTGGTATGATTCAGCCAGGATTTGATACACTGACTTCCAAGACTCAGAGCAGATGCTCCAACAATTACTCTACCGAGGCTGGTTATGCCTCAAAATCCTGCTAACTGATTCAAATTCAAGTGTTCTACAACCTAACGAGTTGCTGGAAGAACTCAAGCTTTTGCCAACTCGGTGCTGGAAGGATGTACTCCACTAAAAAAGAAACACTGAGCAAGGTTTTATAACCAAAAACTCACTCATCAGCACTTCCCTAAATGTGAGGCTTGATGGGTTTAATAGTTAAGGTGGCTGGCTTAGAGATCTTCGGGTGTTAAGTTGAAGCCTCTGTCAATCGTTGAATTAACACCAGCCTGGTTGACTCAGCAGCACACACGTTGATTGGCAAAATGAGTACCCTGGTAACAGGGGGAACTGCATCAGCGGCATTGCTGCACCCCCAGAAAATGATGCAACCAGCAGCTACAGGCTACATTCGAATAAATAAATAAATAAATAAATAAATAAATAATCCAAATGTCACTTCATTCTGACTGAGGGTGTTACGAACGAAGCAGGTTACCGATGCATCGACAGAACATTCTTTCTCAAAGCTGAAGCTCATAAAGAGCTCCTTCTGCTCTACAATGTCACAGACAGGCAATCACATCGAACCATCATCTCAATGGAGGACTGAGGAGGAAATGCTAAAGTATTATTTTTATGGAAGCCAAAAGCCACTCAGAGGTGAAAGCGACACAAAAGAAAGTATAGCTATTTTAGAGAAAGAGGAAATCCATTTACATTCCTCTTGAACTGATGTACGTTTAGATTGTGGGGGAAGCAGGATGCAGGTCAGATGACATCATTGTCAAAATGATGTCGGTAAAAATATGGTGACATTGTTGACGATTTGGTGTCCCGGGAACCTAGAAAGGTAAAATTGCAAGCGTCATTCGTGTGTGTGTGTGTGTGTGTGTGTGTGTGTGTGTGTGTGTGTGTGTGTGTGTGTGTGTGTGTGTGTGTGTGTGTGTGTGTGTGTGTGTGTGTGTGCGCGTGTGTGTGTGTGTGTGTGTGTGTGTGTGTGTGTGTGTGTGTGTGTGTGTGAGAGAGAGAGAGAGAGAGAGAGAGAGAGAGAGATTAATATTTGCTGTCAATCTCTTCACGTGAAGGTCTGTCACAATTTGATTCATCCTCTAATAGAAGCCCCCCCCCACCCCCTCCATCCACCCCCCAACGCAAGGTTTTGAAGAGGCCCTGCTATTAGGCCAGGGTTTGGGCCCAGTGTTTTCAAGTTTAGGGTCAAAATTTCCTTCATATTTGCATCCTAATAAATAATGGCCACTGTTACTTAAATTTCACTTCCTCCCCCCCCCTCAATTTCACCCCCACTCCTCCTCCTCCTCCTGCCCCTCCCCCCATCATCCTCAGATTGCTGCTTTGTTCTGGGTCTTTATCTATTCACTCTTTCACTAAACTGTTCTGTTCGCTTATTCATCATTAACTTACTCATCAATGAACTCCATCCTCCTCTTTCTTCTTCAGTGTATACAGACTGCAATGTCTTCAAGACTATGAGAGTCGATCAATAGGTCCATGGCCTGTCTCTATCGAGGATGTAGCACCCGTTGTAGTCCGTCCACAGACCTATCGATTAACCCTCATAATATATTGATTGAATGAAGGGCACAGACATTAAGAGATACGTCGTACATTGTAAATGAAACGCTTTTTGTTCTTGCTGAAGCAGCAGTATTTTAGACAGAAAGAAGTTTCCGAGCTTGGCTGGTTATGGTGAGCATTTGTCTGTTCTGCTTAAAGGGTGAAATTGTGGCTTCAAAAGCCTATGTAGGAGTCTGTCATGCCAAGCTGTGTACCTTATTGAGGATATCATTATTTTAGGCCACAGTGTCAATGTGTTCATTACCCCCGGCTAACACGGTACATCCTCGCCGTCAATTCCCTCCTGTAATGATGCCTTTTTAAAAGTGAGTCAAACTATGATCCCTAATCAGTACATCAGAGTTCTAGCCCTACACACTTGCTTAATCCTGTCAAGAGACAAGCTTGCAGATAAAAAAATGTATCATTAAATTCCTACACACCAAGCTAGAGTCAGATAGTGAATCCCCCAACCCCAATCCCTCAAGAAGATTCCATCACACCAAGCTCGAGTCAGTTAGTGAACCTCCACTTCAAGTTTAAAATTTGTCCAAACTGTACCCTTAATTAACATATGTGTTTACTGCTTTTGTGCTATTTATTTTCATGTATAAAAGAGTTATTAAGAACATAAAATAAAGTATTATTTTCTTGAGTTATTATTGTTATTATTTCGTATGCAGCCTGTGGCTGCTGGTTGCATCATTGCTGGGAGTGTGTCTGTGCCGCTGATGCAGTGCCGCTTATTTCCAGTAAGCTGGTACTCATTTTGCCAACCTCAGAAGGATGACAGGCTGCCAACTCACCTGGTGTTGTTTAACGGCGTTTGAGTGGCTCAAACTCAAGATGTACGATCTTAAACCGGCCACGTTAACCATTAAGCCAACACCAGGGATATTTTCCTAAAGGAAGAACATACAGTAAATATAGTTTATTTCCTGGAGTTATTAACATCATGAAACTTACCTTTCATAATAATGATGCCAATTAATAAAAACTTTTTTTTTTAATCCAAAAGGATGTTGGATAGTAACTCCAAAAAGTATGTAAACAAGGTAGGGATGGTCACAGGAAATGATCACATGAAACAATCCCTACATCTTTCTTTTAACAATGGTTGTGTTGAGAAATTTCAGCCCATGTTGACATTTTGACCTCAAAAATAGATGGTCGTTGAAGTCAATGACCAAATATGTAACTCCTCTCGAAATTTCAAGTCAATCGGATAAAAAAATTGATAATTTTAGAAATTTGCCCTGTGTTGACATTTTCGCCGATGTTAACCTCAACAATAATTGGTGATTGAACTCAGTGACCTGATATGTAAATCCTGTTCAAATTTCTCGTCAATCGGATGAAAATTGAGGATTTTAGAAACTTTGACAAAGTTGTTGACCTTTGACCTATGCTGACCTCTTGACCTTTTGACCTCAAAAACAATAGGCCTCTTACTTATGTGTTGAAGTTTCGTGAAGGTCACTTTAAAATTGTGACATGTAGGCGAATGACCGACAAACAGACAGAATGCAAAATCACTCGGAGAGTGAAACTTGGTGAAACGGAACGGCACTCGGTGGAGCACATCCCCCTGCCAGACTGAATAGGTTACATTTTGTATGCCACTGATAGGTCGGATCTGAATCCGGACCTTAACAAAAATCGAATCGGCTTGTTCTTGTCACCAAACCAACTCTTCCACCAAGTTTTGTCATAACTCGTCCACAACTTATAGATATATCATGTGGTACATCGTTTTTGGCTCCATCTCTCAATGGTGAAGAATCACTTGAAAAGTTCTCGAATCTGGATCAGGATTCGGATCTTCACCAGCATGAAGTGTTGCTGTGATATTCTCAACCACGAATTGGCCACGACGAAACTCAAGTACGAACCACGAACCACGACCGTGTGTGTGTGTGTGTGTGTGTGTGTGTGTGTGTGTGTGTGTGTGTGTGTGTGTGTGTGTGTGTGTGTGTGCGCGTGCGTTTTGAAAGATAAAAAGTCGAGCTATGTCTTGGATTTTTGTAAGTTCTGTAAGTCCCTCGTATCGCATTTTGCAGTTCCTCGAGTTAGGTAAGAGTTGGAAGGCAAACGATGAAGGATTCCATCTTTTCATGTGCAGCATGTGGCTGCAGGTTTGAGTTATTGCTGGGAGTTCGGCCATACCGCTGATGTCATACCTCCTGTATGTTAGAGTAAAATAATTGTAATTTGTTCAGGGTGCCGTCAATAACTCACTTGCTCTTTGTGAAGGAAACCGTAGAATATTTAACGTTCACCAACAGTGTCGTCAGACGGGACACCAGTTTCACATTCATCTGAGGGATGGCATCCATGTTGATGCCTCACCTTGCCTGCGAAACATCAGGATGATGGTTTATAGCTTCAAATATGGATTGAGATTTTAATCCATGCTCGGAAGCGCAAAATATGAGTGTGCCTACCTCTGGGCTATCCTGGCAGAGGATGGTGGATAATAGTGCGGGAGAGCAGCAAGCATGCTAATGTGCTGGACTGGATGTAAAACATACGATGACCAATTTTCCTGTGGAATAATGGTAACTTTTCAGGTGACACTAGGAATTCAACATTGCTGTGTTATTCTCAATAATATATAGTACATTGTTTCCAAGTCTCATGGAGTCCCCAGATACTATTATGGATGTCAGAAAATGGTTTGATCACTTTGGCTCGAGAGGTGGCTTTCTTAATTTGCAATCACAAGTTATACATATCCTGTACTGGAGTAGAAACCATGGTGTGTGTCGACGAAAGACAAACACTTGGAGAGGGGGCATGAATTTCCACCACGACATCAAGCATTTTACAGGTTTCTAAAAGTTGACGTTTTAATTTGTCTTGACTCCTTCCTTCCTGCCACAATCTTTAACGTGACCTGACAGGTTTATTGAGTCTCATATTGTCCTTTTTAAAGTTTTCTTTTTGCATCGAATTTGGTTCAAGGCAACTCTGTTGACATTCGATCTTCTACAAGCAAGGCATGGGATGTGGAATATTTGGGGTGTGTGAAGAGCCGTCCCTATATATTCTGCAGGAACCATAAAGGGAAATCGATGGTTCTTGAGGCAAGAGTAGAGTTTAGCGAAAATTATTGAGGTGTTACATTATTTTTTTGGGGGGGGCGGGGAGGTTTGTTTATGGTCTGGATGCAGATCCGGCCTATCAGTGGGATAGAAAAAGTATACCGTCTAGCCTGGTGGAGGTATGTGCTCCAAGTGCAGTTGTCGTTCCGATCAGTATCTGTAGAGCGCAAGATCTGTGCCATTATTTATTGCTTGTCCTGTCCTTCCGTGTCCCACAAAAATCGCATTTGATTGTAAATA
>NC_140974.1:49995249-50012749 GCF_056783735.1 Eptatretus burgeri
CTCCCACATCATCGCATCATGCAATTCCCAAACGCACCATGACCATCAAACCACCACCATCAACCCTCCACCACCCTCACCTCCCTCCTACCACCATTCTCGCACCACCTGTGAGCACCGAGCATCGGGCTGTCCTGGGCTCGTACAAGATACGCGCCGAGCCGCGAGTGCAAAATGCGGCCTTTCCGAGGAGAATTCGGATCAGGAATGCTACACGCCCACTTCTGATCCGTCCAATCAGCAAGCGCGGGGCGGCTTGGCCCCGCCTCCAGGCGCGTCTGTGTGGAATCGAGATATGCAAATTCTAGGATCAGGGGAGATTCACGCCCCATTTCCTCCGTCCAATGGGCGAGCGTGGCTCCACCCCCGAGCTCATCCTCATCCGGAAATTTGCATATGCGTTCTCCTGCCGGCCTATAAAACGCCGAGCAGAAAAGCAGAGTTGGGTGGCAGAAAAGCGAAGAGAGTTTTGGGGCAGAGAGAAAGAAGAGTTGTTGCGCAAGAGTTGTTGTTGCGAGGCAGTCAAGTCGGGTTGGAGCGCGGAGTGGAGTCGGGAGGCGAGGGCGTCCAGGTGGTTTTCTGCAGTCGGCTGAGGAGAATTGGGGGAAGAGTCCGAGGAGCTCGGGTCCGAGGCAAGGAAGACGGCGGTAGGCGACGAGGTCGCGGTGGAATCGCTCGTCACGGGACCCAAGCAAGCCAGCTATACTCCTTCCCCAGAGCATCAACAATTCCCCCCTTTCCCCCGCGCTGAGATAGTGCGAAAAGGGGGCCCCGTTCCCACCCCACTCCAATCGGTGCCAACAAAACCCGCGAAGGAGCACGAAGTCGGGGCACCGCTGCGCTGCCACATTTGCAGCTCATCACGAAGACGTGGGTAGGACCCCCCCCCCCCGGTCTCGCGGGCCTGGCCGCTCCTCCAGATCCCGCGCACACATTGGCCTACGGGCCCGTCTGCCCCTTGCCTATGAGGGTGGCTTTCTTTTCCTTTACTTTTGAGTAAATGTGTTGTTGGCGCCGTCTGTAAAGTAAAACTGTTAAAGTGTTGCCGTGTGCTCGCGTAGTCGGTAGTATCTCTGCGTCATTGTTTCTTTTGTTGCATTTTTATATGTGTGCTCTCCGTGTGCCGCGGAATAAATGTGCATTATGTTGAACTGTTTTCCCGTTTCGCTTCGTCTTTTCTTTGATTGAATCTCCATCTTGCTTCACGTAACGGGTTCGTCGTGGGCTTAATACGCCCGATAATTAATCGGAACCGTCGAGGCCGACGATAACACCGCTCGGTTATCCCGATAGTACGGAACGGATCGCTTAAGCGGCCCGTGTCCGGAGTCAACCTGCGGCGAGGGGCGATCGCCCGGTCTACCATCCACGTGGGTACTTAGGTAGGTCGAGTTTGGCGAACAACCCTATCCAACGCGGGTGGCCGATTGGCACGATCGTGGTGAGGCCGAAAGGCAGGTTTCTAGGCGCAAACTAAGAGGGCTGTGATAATCATATTTACGAGCCGAAACCCCGTCACAGACGGATTCCGTTCCATGAGCCCCATATGACAACCAGTGGCGGCTCTCGTAAGAGCTGTATCCCAGTTGATGCATTCCATGGCCTTACTGAATGAGGCCGACAAACGTCCTTGCACACGACATTTTTGGTGTACACCACTCCTTGTGAAGAAGTCCCCTGATTTGTGCACGTGTCTACTTTGACGTACACCGTGTCAAAACTTATCAGGTCACAGTACCGAGAAAAACGTGACGTGACCGCTAGGAGGAGCACAAAATTGGTCCTTCAGTATTAATATATAGATGCTTCAGAGTTGAAAGTTGACTGTGCGATGCACTCTTTCAGGTATGAAGTTTCTTTCAGTCCAGGTCACAGTACCAAGAAAAACGTGTCGCGACCGCTAGGAGGAGCACAAAATTGGTCCTTCAGTATTAATATATAGATTGTGCTAAATTGATTGATAGCATGTACATGAATATCGGCTAGTCGCGTCGGCCAGCTTTCCATCTAGAGCGAGCAGCCATGTCGCCTACCGGCTTGTATTGGGTAGTTGATCTAGTCGAAAAAAAAAATTGAGATTTGTTCTACCCTTATTATCAGGATTTAAAATGGCGATTTCAGTTAATACAATGGCGATTTCGATGAAACTGGGTTGGTAGGTTCATACCATGCATGACCTAGTTGTGTGCAAATGAGAACCGTTGCTATGGACACCACCGTTGCCTCGCAACGGGACTTTGAAATTTTTGAAAAATCATATAAGAAATTATTTCTTCGAAAATCAAAAATCGCGCCACGAGTGACTGTGGGCAGTACATTCAGCCATATTGTCAAAAATTTCCAGCCGGATCCTATGAAAACTGTCGGAGAAGATAGACTTTGAATGAACCCTGGTTGAAAACAATAAAAAAATGAAGTTCGTTATATCGCAGAGACTATGAGTCAGATATACATGAAACTGGTATGGTAGGTTCATGGTATGTCCTAGTTATGTGTGAGAAAGAGCCTTGCTATGGACCCCTCCGTTGCCTAGCAACGGCTGAAAAACCTCTAAATGTGGGGATATTTTAAAGAAAAAACAATCTGCAGCATTAACCCTTGAAGCTGGAATCATGAATTTTCTTGTGCTTAATCCTCAGGTCATTCCCCATCGAACGGGCCCATCACGTCAGGTTCTATTGGGTAGTCGACTACCCATGTCTGCCTTCAAGCTTGTCTGTATATGTATATTTATATGTATACAGTATATGTATGTATATGTATATATATATATATATATATATATATATATATATATATATATATATATATGTTGTTGTTCGTCTTTCGGCTGCTCCCGTTAAGGGTCGCCACAGCAGATCATCCATTATGATCCGTATGCTGATTTGGCATAGGTTTTATGCTGGATGCCCTTCCTGACGCAACCCTGGTCGCCTCTTACGACACAGGGATAAGGATTGGGTTTCGCTATGATTCCGGGCTGCCCTACACTCTCTCATAGCGCAGCCCAGCACAGAGCTCCCGCCCTCAAGCGATCCTCCAACCCAAGCCTCCGAGTAGCTGGATTACAGGCGCAAGCCACTACACCCGGTATGTACATATATATATATATATATATATATATATATATATATATATATATATATATATATATATATATATATATATATATATATATATATATATATATATATATATATGAGGCACCGCGAGGAGGAGTGATGTAAGGGCCACATCGGCCATTTTGGAGTTAATGCGATATTGCACTATTTTAACCCTTACCCTATCATCCGAGCCTATCATCATATCATTAAAAAATGTCGCTTCGATCACTCCTCCTCGCGGGGCCTCATATATATATCCTGGTGTTGGCGCAGTGGTTAGGGCAGCGGCTTGGGATCCAAAAGGTCCTGAGTTCAAGCCCCGTTGGGCCACTGAATTAATACACCAGGAGGTTGACTCAGTCTGTCATCCTTCCGAGGTCGGCGAAATGAGTACCATTGTACTGGGCCGGTGTATACCCCGGTTAAAATAGGTGTACCATATCCCTGTGTCGTAAGAGGCGACCAGGGTTGCGTCAGGAAGTGCATCTGGCGTAAAACATGTGCCAAATCACTATGCGGATCATACGGATGATCCGCTGTGCCGACCCCTAAAGGGAGCATCCGAAAGAAGAAGAAGAGAAGATATATATATATATATATGTACGTATATCTGCATATTTATCTGTATATGTATACACTTCTAAACATTTCTTGGAGTAAATCGACCCCACTGAGTTCGAAAATGCAGTCCATTTTCACCTAGGAAGTTCAGAAGTGTACGGATTCGCATCTCACCATACCCTAATTTTTCAATCAATGGAATTACAAACTATTAGAATATTTCGTCTCATTTCCCAAATATCACTATCATCTCCGCCTCTATTGCTGTCTCCACTCCCCCCTGTACTTATTTCTAGCCAGCCCAACATCCAGTGTTTTAGATTCAATGATTCACGAAAAACATGTTTTTTATTTATTGAGTTATTATTATATTAAATTAGGGTATGGTGAGATGCGAATCCGTACACTTCTGAACTTCCTTGGTGAAAATGGACTGCATTTTCGAACTCAGTGGGGTCGATTTACTCAAAGAAATGTTTAGACGGACAACAAATTAATTATAGATTAGAAAATATCGAAATGAGTAGGATTAGTTACTCAACTCCAGTAATGATAATTCTTGTTTTAGGTCATATTTTCGAAATGTTCGTGAATTCAATGTCGGTGCAGTCATTTCTTACAGTAAATCGACCCCATAGAGTTCGAAAATGCACTCCATTTCCATCTCGGACATCCAGAAGTACCCGTAATCGTACCTGACCATACCCTAATTTATTCAAGTCATGAGACGAAAAGTCGTCATATGGAGCGACCTCTAAATCCCCTCCGATCAAGCTAAAAAAATTTATGCGCATTAGTGGATCATATTAGAATAAATTTAAGCTTGTGGCGCAACATTATATTTTTTTCGACTTTTTTGGACCACCGTAATGTATATATGTATATTTAACCGTGTATGTGTGTACGTATTTATGTATGTGTGTATATGTATATATCTATATGTGTGTATATGTATATCTTGTATATTATTTCCGAGTTTGTGGTTTCGTGTCTCGCTATCTTCGACTTTGTTCTGCGCTCGAGTAACATGATATTCGGCTTACTTTATCTCAAAGACCATATGAGGTGCATGGTGCAAAAAAAGTAAATAAAATGGTTCTGAAACGGTGAAATCGTATTCCACTTACTGTATTAAAGTAAAATTACGACTGATACTCTGCATCAGTTCCTTTCTCAAACACACCCACCCCAACATGTCGCGCAGAGCGCGGGTTATGCCAATTTGTATGTGTATATGTATACTTCAGTCATTATCGCTTGAACGAAACACGCGCTTTTGATGAAACTTGGCCACAAGCGTTATATCTGATACCTAACGATAAAATCTGCGCTCATTGGTGGGGTCCACGGGGGGGGGGGGGTGGGGGGAGGGTTGACCCCAAAAATAGGTATTTCCTCTCTTCTCCGAAACTACACACACGATTTTGATGAAACTTGACCACAGCTTAAATCACCCGTGATGTGCCAAAATTTGTTCACGACATGAAAAAAAAAAAACAGACTCTAAAGGGGTCTGGGGGGGGGGGGGTTTGAGTGACTTGCTCCTGATCCATGTGAGCTTCAGGATGCGCGGTCCTCTTTTTATGTAATGTTTATAACAACCCATATTAATGCACCCATGCTGTTTCCAACACATATTCCTTGATGGTCTTCACCTATAGCAAATTCACCACGCACGCTTGATGTCGAGGCATTGAGTTATATATCTTCACCTTGTATATTTATTTTACACGAGGTCCATGTCACCGTTTTTGGCCTCAACGAAAGGCTTTTTATAAAGGCAGCCAGTGAACTAATGTCGTAAGTTCCTTGTTCGTTGAGTAGATATTTTTAGAACTTCGACTGTAGCCAAAAAGGACGTTTCAGCGATTTTACAATTTATAGAGAAACTTACCATGTGCTCACACAGCGATTTTCAATCATGGCTGATGGATGCATTGTGCGATACTCAGCGAACGGAAACACAGGTTCGATATTGTCAAGGTGAAAATCCATATTTCTTTATGCAGAAATCTCCCTCTCCCCACTTTTCACCCAGGCCTGTGTTTGAGTATTTCTGTTCTAATTTCAGAGCACCTGCCCACGAGTGGGCTCCAGCGTCGTGATGTTGTCATGCAATGACGTCACAATTGCTCACGTCGGTGGTAAAGTGGATCCACGAGTTTCAGAAAGCATTTCTTTTACACTGCATTGTAACAACGGTGTGTAAGGTACAACATCGAAAGTTGATGGCATTGTGTACGTTGGCGTTTCAGAATTTTACACCTTGGCATCATGGGACAGCTGGGTGAGACATTTGTGGTGTATTTGATGGGTAGAGCCTGTGGGTGGTGTCTGAGTCAGACACAAACTCAAGCGTATTGGGGATATGACACAATGAAGGTGACCTCAAAAAAATTCATCCCAAACGCCTATTTTTACACCTGTACGTCGCATGTTCCTAATTTAACACCGTCTTTCTGTTCCATGAACAAACTTTTCATTTATTTTCGAACAAGAGCAATTTGTGTTCAATATCAAAGCCGATGCCGAATACAACGATGAAGGATGAAAGGCTATTATAATGACAACTGACGTGGACAAGGCAGACAGGACATGTACAGGTAAAACAAGGTTAATGAGAGCAGAAAGCATTGTGGGTACACACTGTCACGAATCTTGTCTTAATGAACAAGCTCAGTCGCAACTCTGTTGCAAAAGTAAACGAGCAGTCATGGCAATTACAAGGATAAGTGTAATCTCGGCTATTGACTATTCCGAGGGAGGTAATCGACTCGACAATTCATGCGGGAATAAAGCAGATAAAGAACCTGAAGGAGTGGTTATGTAAAATGTAACCTTGAAACTGTATTGGATGGAGGATCCTCTTCACACCATCAGGCACACAGGGCTGCTGAGGTCGTTTCATTAACTAGGTGGCACAAGGCTGGATGGGTCGCCACTCGGACGCAGGATACGTTAATGGCTCACTTTTTTCTCACAAATATATATTTTGCCATCCTCGTAAAGGTTACAGGCTCAATCAACCCACCTGGTGTTATTTTGGCATGTCTGTGGCTTGAGCTCAGCACATGAAGATGTTAAATCAACCACTTTAACCGTGAATACACCCACCACCAGGCTTTGAAAATGTTTAACACAAGTTACATTCACTGTGCGGAGAGACAATCATCCTAAAATACGCAATTTGGTGACGGTCAGTCTGTCTGTCTGTCTGACCGGGATACATTCGGTCGTTACTTATCCAGTTTCAACCAAACTTGACAGGAGGACTAAGGGTCACATGATGGAGGTTATAGCGATTTCATTCACCTCCCTCCTCAAGCATGGTTTTCACCACCTTGGGCGAAATCCATGTTAAGGTGTATAGATAGCTTATCATTGCGTCTTTTTTTCCAAGGCTGCTTCGAATAACAAAAGTAAGAACAACACTAATGATAATAGCATAATATTAATGTTATTATAAAACAATATCATGGAGTATGATAGTACTCCATATGGAGGGATGGCACAGGGAAAAAATGGATGCCCATTCAAATGTGTACAAAATGATACGCTTGGAAAAAAAAAATACTACTATAGAGTGAAGTCAAAAGCATTTAAGAGGCATACCTTTTATTCTTGAACGTTTTCATAACTATCAAGAATGTAAAATGCACCAAAATATATCGCTAAATTACCAGATTGAGAGATTGCAAAATCGCCGATTTGTTCATCCTCAGCATGTTGATAAATGTCATCATGCCAAGCACAATAATGGTTAAAGCAATTAAAATGATTCCAATGGCAAGAAGTGACATTCTCTCTTGGGTATTCCACCCATACCATAAAAATAACAAAACTAGAGGGGGAGCACTCAGGAGAGTGCAAAACCTCCGCCGCCAATACTGCTGGGTCACTCAAGTGAACCTTATATCTTATTCATTAAATATGATGTCAACAGTGCTGACAGAGTTATAGTTCTTTTCTCCAACATTTTTTTTGAGGGGGGGGGGGGTTGGAAATCACTTAAAACATGTAGAAATGCAAAAAAAAAGAAATCGAAATTTTGTTGAAAAAAAAAGTTGCAAAATTTTTTTTTTCTCTCGAACAATTTTTTTTTGGGGGGGGGGGGGGTTGGAAATCACTAAAAACATGTATAAATGCAAAAAAAAATTCAATTTTTTTTCAAAACGGCTGCCATAGCGGCCATAATGGATTAATGACCAAGTCCAAAATCTCATGGCATGATCCTTGGACCATACCTAACCCCCCCCCCCCCACCACCAAGTTTCGTCGAAATCCGTCGAGGAGTTTTTTCTGTAATACTGTTCACAAACAAACAAACAAACAAACAAACAGAAAGGGGTGAAAACAGTAACCTCCGATCTTCGATGGCGGAGGTTAAAATTCATAATCAGATTAAAAAATTAATACACCATAAAAGTGCACCAAAGCAATGACGTCATGTTGGCATGACAATGCATGGCCTGGTTTTACACTCCTGTAGAATATGGCCGATGAAGCTTTGTTGAGATGATGCAGTGTTTCATTTCAGATTATAATCACCAATCGGAGAGTCATACCTGCAGCATTTATTGTTTTTTGAAGAAACCAAATGTTAAGCAATGGTGGATTGAACAAATCAGGTGACTTATCACTTTTATTCTCAATATCAAAACAAATTTAAAATCAGTGCAAAAAGTTTACGTCACAGAAGTTGCGTACTCACCCTCTCATTCCGTGTACTATTAAGTCAAGGTTATCCCCACTCTGCATTTAAAAAACATACATGTACATATATATATATATATATATATATATATATATATATATATATATATATATATACATTTATGTATGAGGATATGTAAATATATATATATATATATATATATATATATATATATATATATATATATATATATATATATATATATATATATATATACATACGTGTGTGTATGTAAATATATATATATATATATATATATATATATATATATATATATATATATATATATATATATATATATGTATATTGTTGTGGTTGACGAAATTCGCAAACCACCATTCAGGTCCCTTAGGTGAGATATCTCTGTAAGTATATGTGTAGTTAGGCCCAAACCCGTTGTTTAGAGGGAATAAATGTCATTCATTCGGGCTGCGACCCCTCTAAATAGCCGTTTTTCTTTTACTATCTTTATTTTGGACCAGCCGCCATTACTACCATTACTACCACCACCAACCACGTCTCAACAGCCATCACACAACAACCACCAACCGCAACGCCGCTTCACAACCACAGCCACGACCTTTACCGTCACAACTCGCCCTCGCAACCATCGCATCACCGTCATTCCCGCGCCGCTTGTGGGCACCGATACTGGACTCGTGCAGGGCGCGCACCGAGCAGCGGGTGCAGAAACACCACAGCCTTTCCGAAGAAAACGGATCAAAAACGACTCACGCCCACTTCTGTTCCGTCCTATCAGTGAGCATGAGGCGATTTGGCCCCGCCTCCAGGTGCGTCGGAGTAATATCGCGATATGCAGATTCATGGATCAAAAAGCATTCACGCCCACTTTTCCTCTGTCCAATGGGGAGCCAGCCAGAGGTAAAGGGTCGAAGGTGAAGGAGCGAGGCCACGGGGGCTATAAAGGGCCGCGTTCGCTCGCCAAACAGTCAGTTCGGAGTTGAGTTGGGAAGAAGAAGCAGTAGTAGTCAGTCAAGTGCAGTTCGGAGTTGAGTTGGGAAGAAGTAGTAGTAGTAGTCAGTCAAGTGCAGTTCGGAGTTGAGTTGGGAAGAAGAAGCAGTAGTAGTCAGTCAAGTTCAGTTCGGAGTTGATTTGGGAAGAAGAAGCAGAAGTAGTCAGTCAAGTTCAGTTCGGAGTTGAGTTGGGAAAAGGAGTAGTAGTAGTCAGTTTGGAGTTGAGTTGGGAAGAGCCAGTCATGAGAGGAGTCGGAGAAGGCAGTTGGACGGAGCTGTGGAGAGTTGGAGAGGTGGCGGCGGCGAAGGCAGTCGAGGGGGTGCTCGTGTCAGAGTCGGGGAGCTGCGGAGAGGAGAGGCCGGCAACGCGACCGAGGTCGTGGTGGAGACGCTCGTCGCGGGACCCGAGCCAGGGAGATATCCTCCTTCCCCGAGCATCAACAACCCCCTCCTGTTTCCCCCCGCGCTGAGATAGTGCGAGAAGGGGGCCCCGTTTCCCACCCCATTCCAGACACTGTCCGCGAGGCCCGCGGAGTCGGGGCGCCACCGCCATTTTGCAGCTCATCACCAGACGGGTAGGCTCGACGCGGTCTCGGCCCCAGGCCATCTGCCCCCTAATAGTGGAGGGTGGTCCCTTTTTCTTTTGCTTTGAGTATATGTGTTGTCGGCGCCGTCTGTGAAGTAAAACTGTATAAGTGTTGCCGTGTGCTCGGTAGTCGGTGGTATATCTGCATTGTGTTTTGCTTTTACATTTGCTTTTTGTGTATTATTGTGTGTTTCTTCTTCTTCTTTTACATTTGCTTTTCGTGTAATTGTATATGTGTGCTTTCCGTTCATCGCGAAATAAATGTGCTTTATGTTGAACTGTTTTCCCGTTTCGCTTCGTCTTTTCCTTTATTGAATCTCCATCTTACTTCACGTAAAGGGTTGGTCGTGGGCTAAAACGCCCGATAATTAATCGAACCGTCCAGGTTGACGATAACACCGCTCGGTTATCCCGATAGTACGGAACGGGTCGCTTAAAGTGGCCCGTGTCCGAAGTCGACCTGCGGCGAGGTGCTATCGCCCGGTCTACCCTCCGTGTGGGTACTTAGGTAGGTCGAATTTGGCGAGCAACCCTATCCCACGCGGGGGGCCGATTGGCACGATCGTGGTGAGGCCGAAAGACCCACCCATGACTAGTTCCCAGCGTTAGTCCGAGAGGGTCACGACGGGATTGTCCGTCCGGTGGGCGACGTGCCGCGATTCGAGTTACGTGGCCGTTCGCACGCCGGCGGGCGCGAATCAGCAACACTGGTGTCAGGAGTGGGATATAAACTCATCGCCCTCCTCACGGCACTGGTATCGGAGAACGGGAAAACGGGCTCTCCTGTCTCCAGCTAAATTCACGGGAATCGGTCCAGGGGTGAGAGGAGCGACCCCCGATTCCCTCCAAATTACGAGCGAGCTAAATTAACCCTTTACGAGAAATAAGATGGCGTCTCAAGCCGAGCGGGAGCCGGGGGTATTAGAAATGGATGTAGAATGTGTAGAATCCATGGTCCAGGATGAAATCCCAGTGCAGGAAATGTTGGTTGTGCAGGAACACGAACTCGCCCAACTGAACCCAGAGCCCGAAATAGGTGCGGCGGCGGCCGCGGTGTATGACACCTCCCCTCCCCCCTCCGCCAAAACACCCCGATCCTTGCCGAATCGGCTCACCCAAGCGCACCCGACATGGCCCAGCTATGCACCATGCTGTCGGAAATGACAGCGAAGATGAATGCGAACATGAACAAGCAAATGAACGAAGTGAAAACGAGGATGGATACGAATACACAACAAATGAACGAAAAAATGGATGCGAATACACAACAAATGAACGAAATAAAAAGCATGAACGAAAAGATGGAAACAAACATGAAGGAAGAAACGAAAAAGCTGCGGGGTGAGACGCAGAACATGGGCCGAAGCCTGCAGGCGGGCATGAAGGCAGTGACCAGGGAGCTTAAAATGGCGACTCCACGTGTGGGAGCGAACGAGCTGGGAGGGGGTGCAACGGCTGTCGGGCCCGCGGTGGAGGCGGGTGAAAAAATAATTTGGGGGACGTGTTGGGCGAGGGTCGTGACGGAAAAAGTGACGGTAACCGAGAGGGACAAACTAATTGGAGTGACGGAGACGTGCACGAGGGAGATAACAAGGGAAGAGACGGAAATAATAGTTGAGACAAGGGAGGTAAAGGGTGAAGAGGTGACTGAGTTGGCAGAGACACGGGAGATGGGAACGATAGAGGGAAGACTGCACGATGAAGACGGGGTAAGTGACGCACACACACACGCGGAGGTAGTGGAGGACAATGGGGGTGAGCTGGTGGACTGGGTGGAGGCCCGGTGCGAGCAGCTGGATAGCCTCCTCCAGGAACGAGGGGAGGGAGTATGCCCCCTTGAGGCGAGTCACGACCAGGTGGGTTCGGTCGTGCTTTGCGAGGTTGAGGGGACGGGTGCTGTGGACAGGTGCACGGAGAGCTTGGGGGGTATAGAGGCCCCGGAGACCCTTGTGGGGACACGAATCCCCAGTGTGGTTGTCCCTGTATGTGTGGTGCAAGGGATGAGTGCCCCCGCGTGTGTGAGTGAGGCACCGTGTGTGGATGAGGCACCGCGGGTGAGTGCCCCCGCGTGTGTGAGTGGTGTGGTTTGTGTAAGGGAAATGGCATGCGTGAGTGAGCGGCCGAGTGTGAGAGAGACAGCGTGTGCAAGGTCGCTGTGTGGAAGGGAGATGTCGGTCGGCATGTGTGAACATGCAGCCGCGTCTCCCGGTGTGAGTTTAATGGTGAGGTGTGTTAGCGTCGTAACACGCGGGAGTACGTGTGTGGAATGGAGACGGAGACTGCGACAGAGGAAAGGAAGCCGAGTAGCGGCTGTAGTTGTTTCGGGGACCGTGCCGGGTTCACCCAGCAGTGAGCACGAGGTCCGTGCTGTGCAACGCACGAGGCCCCCACGTTCTCGCTTACGTGAGTGAAGTCCCGGTCCGGAAACGCACGCGGTGGATTTGCCGATCCCGCGGACGGACAAAGTTTAGGCAGGATTATGGATTTGGACCGGACGGGTTCTCCACGCGATCGTGTGTGCTAAGCCCCAACGGGCAAAGCACATGTGTTCGCGTGGGGAACCCCTCGAGATGTGGGGCTTGTATTTTTTTTATGCGCACGGTGACGTCATGGCTGCACGTGGGGTTGGAATCCGGCAGGAGGAGTATCCCTGCCGGATAGTACCGTCCAAGGAGGGACGAGGTACACGTGCAGCTGCATGACGTCACGGGCAGGTGCAAAGTGCGCGAGCTGTGAGTTGCCGTGCTGGTGCTGCGCATGTGAAGAAAAAAAAAAAGCAAGCCTCACTTTCGGGTGCACAGGATTCCCGGGCAAGGGGTGGAAGACCCCCTTGACCAGGGCACAGGATGGAAACTAGTTAGGGGGAAGGGTTAGCTTAGTTAGACCGACTTCATGGGGCAGGGGTAAGTCCTCATGGAGTCTGTGGAATGGATTAGTTAGAGGGATTGTAGCGAGATTTAGGTTGGGAAAGTTATTTTAGAGATTTGGAGACAGTGACAGACTTGTGAATGTGTCGAGGGGACGTAGCTTAGCAACGTAGTGTTAAAAGGAACGTGCTGTAGTTTAAGGGACGACGTGGGAGCACGAGTTAGTTAGTGGAGGTAGTTAGAAGGATGGCAGAGTTCAGCGGTGAGTGTGTTGAAGAGTTGTTGGTGAGTGAAGTGGAAGCATGTGCTTGGTGAGTGAGTGAGGCCAGCGGGTCTGTGTGTATGGAGCGAATGGGGACTGCATGGTGCGATGAGTGATTGGGGGGAGGAGTGACTCCCGCCCAAGGGACCCCGGGGTCAGTGTAGAGTGAGTTAGGGGGTTAGTTAAATTGAAAAATGGAGGTCGTTTTGTTGTTGGTGGGAGTGTAGGCTCGAAACCCATTTGGAGGGGTGCAGGAGCCCTGTTGACAGGCTGGGAGCGTGGTGGCGAAAGGTGAGTATCGCTGAGTGGGTACCCCGGGCACCAGGCTAGTCGGCCGTAGTAGGCCAAGGGCCCATGGGGGGCCGGGATAGCGTAGTGGGCACGGGTGCGCCTGCTTGGTGCGGGGGCCCGGGGCGCCATTAGCCGCGTGGGCAGTGTTGTGGGCACGGGTGACCCTCGGAAAGGGGCCCGGGAAGCCAGCCTGCCACGTGTGCGTTTCAGGGGAGGTGCCATGGGGGGCACTCCCCGGTGTTAGGGAGCTGGTAGGCTCGGAGGCAGTGTAGTGCCCGGGGGTGCCATCGTCGGAGAATCGGCAGAGGGTCGTGCCTGCCAAAGGGAGCCACGTGTCCCAGCCATGAGACCGTGTGAGGGCACGGGAAGAAAATTGGGGGGCGAGGCCCGAAATTGTAAGGACACCAACACAGGCGATGGGAATCTGGGTTGTTAGAACCAATAGTTTAAGCGAGAGGCGCTTGTTGAAAGCCCCGGGGTAGTTGAACAGTTAATGGTTAGGGTAGATTAGGAAGTGCACCCCTCCGCACCATCCATCCCCTCGCTCTCGTTGTGGGCCGCTGGACCCACTTTGGCTATAGATCGCTGAACTCTGGGGAGGCCATCCTGAGGCTTCGTGAGCCTCGACACAGGACGCTAGCTCTCCCTTGTTCCCCTCCGGGAAGGGAACGTAGGGGTTGGGAGTAGGCTAGGTGACAGGATAGGTTAGCCGAACAAGGACAGTACAGGGGGTTTGGGGACGATTTATAGTGGGGAAGTAAAAATAAAAAAATAAGTTGGGGCTAAATTGGGGTTTGACAAATTAAGGGAGTGGGTATAGACAGTGACAGGCAAAGGCGATAGGTTGGGAGGGAGACCGTAGGGTAGGTCCGAGCCCGCCTTCCGAGTGGCCAGCACCACCGCACTCCCTCCACCAACCTCCACTGAACGGCAAAGGCTGGCCAGCTTCATCTGCTGGCTGTGTTGCTGCAAGGCCTGTGCCGGCCCACTTCATCTGCCGGCTGGCTGTTTTTCTTCAAGGCCTGTGCCGGCCCACTTCATCGGCAGCTGTTGTGTTGCTGCAAGGCCTGTGCCGGCCGGATCATCTGCAGCTGTGGTACTTCAAGGCCTGTGCCGGCCAGTTCATCTGCCGGCTGTGTTTGCCTGCAACGGCCTGGTTCTGCAGGCTGTGTTTGCCTGCTACCTTTGCCATGCCATGCCCACTGCCCCTGTTCACCAGCCCAGTTCAATTTTTGCTTTGCCCCCCCCCCCCTGTTCATTGCCATGTGCGCCAGGATCAGAAAGCAACAGTTTGCAAGCTGCAAGAACTGCCCTGTTGGCAGCTACAACACGGGCCTGCAGTGGCGGCCCGTGCACCGTGTTTGTGTTCATCCATCCATTCGTTGTGTTCATTGCGTGTGCCACTTGAGCTGGCACGGAGACTGCGTTTGTGCAGCCCATGCACCGTTGTGGTTCACTGCGTTCAGTTAAAAAGGGAAGGCCTTGGACTGCGAGTGAGCAGCCGGCCACGTTCCCTGTCACCTGCATTGTTTGAGCCAGAGACTGCATGCGAGCAGCCTGGCTCCCTGCTAACTGCTTTCTTTTTGCAGAGTTCATTGATCCTGGGCCATGGTTTAGTGTAAAATTTGTAAGTTAAGGTTAAGATGTACTGTAAATATGAGTGCGCCCCCGGCATGTCTGTCTTAGTGCCGGCAATTTTATTTAAGTCGTCCGTGTGAGTGAGTTTGTTTAGGTAGTTACTCAGCCCTCAGGTTATTTATTTTGGGGACACGAATACCATGAATGTCGCACTCAGGGATCCGTAGGTAAAATGTACTAGGGGAAAACTACACATGATGGCACACGAAAATTTGACGACTCGGGACGAGTCTGTAAAAAGGGGAGGGGGTAGTGTTTTGGTTGACGAAATTCGCAAACCACCATTCAGGTCCCTTAGGTGAGATATCTCTGTAAGTATATGTGTAGTTAGGCCCAAACCCGTTGTTTAGAGGGAATAAATGTCATTCATTCGGGCTGCGACCCCTCTAGATAGCCGTTTTTCTTTTACTATCTTTATTTTGGACCAGCCGCCATTACTACCATTACTACCACCACCAACCACGTCTCAACAGCCATCACACAACAACCACCAACCGCAACGCCGCTTCACAACCACAGCCACGACCTTTACCGTCACAACTCGCCCTCGCAACCATCGCATCACCGTCATTCCCTCGCCGCTTGTGGGCACCGATACTGGACTCGTGCAGGGCGCGCACCGAGCAGCGGGTGCAGAAACACCACAGCCTTTCCGAAGAAAACGGATCAAAAACGACTCACGCCCACTTCTGTTCCGTCCTATCAGTGAGCATGGGGCGATTTGGCCCCGCCTCCAGGTGCGTCGGAGTAATATCGCTATATGCAGATTCATAGATCAAAAAGCATTCACGCCCACTTTTCCTCTGTCCAATGGAGAGCCAGCCAGAGGTAAAGGGTCGAAGGTGAAGGAGCGAGGCCACGGGGGCTATAAAGGGCCGCGTTCGCTCGCCAAACAGTCAGTTCGGAGTTGAGTTGGGAAGAAGAAGCAGTAGTAGTCAGTCAAGTGCTGTTCGGAGTTGAGTTGGGAAGAAGTAGTAGTAGTAGTCAGTCAAGTGCAGTTTGGAGTTGAGTTGGGAAGAAGAAGCAGTAGTAGTCAGTCAAGTTCAGTTCGGAGTTGAGTTGGGAAGAAGAAGCAGTAGTAGTCAGTCAAGTTCAGTTCGGAGTTGAGTTGGGAAAAGGAGTAGTGGTAATCAGTTCGGAGTTGAGTTGGGAAGAGCCAGTCAAGAGAGGAGTCGGAGAAGGCAGTTGGACGGAGCTGTGGAGAGTTGGAGAGGTGGCGGCGGCGAAGGCAGTCGAGGGGGTGCTCGTGTCAGAGTCGGAGAGCTGCGGAGAGGAGAGGCCGGCAACGCGACCGAGGTCGTGGTGGAGACGCTCGTCGCGGGACCCGAGCCAGGGAGATATCCTCCTTCTCCCGAGCATCAACAACCCCCTCCTGTTTCCCCCCACGCTGAGATAGTGCGAGAAGGGGGCCCCGTTTCCCACCCCATTCCAGACACTGTCCGCGAGGCCCGCGGAGTCCGGGCGCCACCGCCATTTTGCGGCTCATCACCAGACGGGTAGGCTCGACGCGGTCTCGGCCCCAGGCCGTCTGCCCCCTCATAGTGGAGGGTGGTCCCTTTTTCTTTTGCTTTGAGTATATGTGTTGTCGGCGCCGTCTGTGAAGTAAAACTGTATAAGTGTTGCCGTGTGCTCGGTAGTCGGTGGTATATCTGCATTGTGTTTTGCTTTTACATTTGCTTTTTGTGTATTATTGTGTGTTTCTTCTTCTTCTTTTACATTTGCTTTTGGTGTAATTGTATATGTGTGCTTTCCGTTCATCGCGAAATAAATGTGCTTTATGTTGAACTGTTTTCCCGTTTCGCTTCGTCTTTTCCTTTATTGAATCTCCATCTTACTTCACGTAAAGGGTTGGTCGTGGGCTAAAACGCCCGATAATTAATCGAACCGTCCAGGTTGACGATAACACCGCTCGGTTATCCCGATAGTACGGAACGGGTCGCTTAAAGTGGCCCGTGTCCGAAGTCGACCTGCGGCGAGGTGCGATCGCCCGGTCTACCCTCCGTGTGGGTACTTAGGTAGGTCGAATTTGGCGAGCAACCCTATCCCACGCGGGGGCCGATTGGCACGATCGTGGTGAGGCCGAAAGGCCCACCCGTGACTAGTTCCCGGCGTTAGTCCGAGAGGGTCACGACGGGATTGTCCGTCCGGTGGGCGACGTGCCGCGATTCGAGTTACGTGGCGTTCGCACGCCGGCGGGCGCGAATCAGCAACAATATATATATATATATATATATATATATATATATATATATATATATATATATATATATATATATATATATATATATATATATATATATACGTGTGTGTATATATATATATATACATACGTGTGTGTATGTGTATATATATGTATATATATATATGTATATATATATATATGTATATATAAATATATATATATATATATATATATATATATATATATATATATATATATATATATATATATATGTATATAAGGGGTGATGATGAATGTCATCAGTGCATATGCCCCACATAT
>NC_140974.1:50022749-50057749 GCF_056783735.1 Eptatretus burgeri
CTACTCTTACCAAGTCCAATACTTCTCTTCCACCTCCATTCTTTTGTCCCACCTTTTCCTTTTTTGTAAACAAAATCGAGGCTCATGGAAGACCATGATGACAGAGGTAAAAAGGCAGCATACTGAGAGTGGGGTAATGAGGCTGCAGATGGACACTTCAAGCAAGGGTATGATAAAGGAGAGGGTAGGAAACAGTAAACTTTTTATAAGATTGTTGGGTTATGGGGCGTTAATGGGGAGTAAAGGTTTGCAGGAGGTAAGGGTATGTAATAGAACTGTCTCTGGAAGGCAGTTCGTTCCACAAGCACAAGTAAAGAGGAAAGTTGGGGTATATGCGAGGTTTGCATAGTACTTGAAACTCCTTGAAATTTCTGAGAAAATGAAAAAGCTTTTTCCGGTACTGGAAAGTCCAAAAATACTTGTCCAAGTCCTTGAAACTCCTGAAAAATTGAGAAAATTCTGCAAATATAAATAATCTGCCAGGCTCCCGGTCGGAATTGTTAATTCTGCAGGCCAAAAATAGGCCTGAGGAAGCCCGATGGAAAGTGGGTGAAATGTCGCCCGAGACTGGGTCTGCTCTTGCTTATTACTTAAATTAACAGAGTAGTTCTAGTTTACTTTTTAGGATGAAGCACCTTTCTTCTTAAAAAAAAAATATATATATTTCGGTGTCAACATGTTGTTCGTCTTTCGGCTGCTCCCGTTAGGGGTCACCACAGCGGATCATCCGTTATGATCCGCATACTGATTTGGCACAGGTTTTACGCTGGATGACCTTCCTGACACAACCCTGGTCACCTCTTACGACACAGGGATAAGGATTGGGTTTCGCCATGATTCCGGGCTGCCCTACACCCTGTCATAGCGCAGTCCAGCGCAGAGTACCCGTCCTCAAGCGATCCTCCAACCCAAGCCTCCGAGTAGCCGGATTACAGGCGCACGCCACTACGCCCGGTATTTTGGTGTCAACATACACATTGTTATTATTTACAGATCATATTGCACATGCTTCTTGAGTAATTGTTTCACTTTGCACTGCAGCATTTTGGTGAACGTGGAGGTCTTGTTTTGTTTTGGAGAATGCATATGGGTCACTGCCACATGCCTTGGGCAGATATGCCATGAATTTATTTTGGGTGCCACAAAGATTTTGGGATTTTCTGATGGCATATTATGATCAGTTTTGGATGCAGTTTGCGACAGTCCTCCATAATGAGTGGCAGAAGTTGGAAGTGGGGATCCCGAAGGGATGTGCCATCTCCCCTATTTTGTTTGTGCTGGAGTTGCTGATACATGCTGTGAGTGGACATGGGAAAGAAGTGAAGCTAGCCCCAAGTCAGAGCTTGCCAGCAATGTTTGCATTCGTGGATGACTTGATAGTTGTCCAACAGTCAGCTGATGGAGCAGTAGAGGTAC
This sequence comes from Eptatretus burgeri, assembly GCF_056783735.1. Lineage (NCBI taxonomy): Eukaryota > Metazoa > Chordata > Myxini > Myxiniformes > Myxinidae > Eptatretus > Eptatretus burgeri. The sequence goes on from NC_140974.1 coordinate 50,024,166, forward strand.
ATGTGCCGTTTTAAAGGTTGATGCAGTGGCCAAAGATGGGCTTTAAGGCAAGAAAGTCGAGGAGCGTTGTGGTGAGACGAGGGGTGGTGGACCACGTTCACAGATTTGAGCTGGGAGTGGAAGTGGTTCCATCATTGGTGGAGGCCCCCCATGACGAGCTTGGGAAGATGATATACAGTGGAATTGATTGATGTCGGAAGGGTGAAGAAGGTAAGGGACAAACTTCTGAGAGGTTTGAGGATTGATGGTTGTGGTTTGCCAGGAAAGTTGAAGATACAGTGTTTAAAGTTTGGATTAATATCATGAGTATCATGGCCATTGATGGTTTATTATATTGACATTGGGCATGTAGAGAGGATGGAGGTGTTTGTGGGAGGTGGTAGTGAGTGCCATGCTGTTTGACGAATATTGATTTTTATGGTTAGTGTGGAAAACACCGGTTTAACATTAACATTGATAACCGACGAGTATAAGGTGATGAGGGTGTGGGAGTTCATGAGGTTGCAGGATTCGAGTAATCCAGTGGTGAAGAATGTTCTCCCAGAGAAGAAGGCAGGTCAGAAGTAGAATGCAAGAGTAGAGGTGGATGAAATGGAGGAGCAGTTGCAATAGGATGAGGTGATGGGAATGGTGCAACATGGGAAGCAGTGTTTTGGGTGTGTGAAGCATGATCAATGGGGGAAAGGCATGTGTGAATGAAAAGAGGAAGATTGTTGAGAGGGAGGCTGACCTAAGATCTTCGGGTCCTGAGTTTGAGCCACTGTCCACCGTTGAATTAACACCAGGTGGGTTGACTCAGCCTGTCATCCTTCTGAGGTGGGCAAAACGAGTACCAGCTTATTTGGGTAATAAGTCATTTGAGCATCCTATGTCGGAGTGGCAACTCATCCAGGATTTTACTCGGCAGCCCCATGTACCTCATAGTGTGAAAGGAATGGTTGGTTATTTGAGGTGGGATGTAGAGGGTATGTTGGGAATTCCTTTGATGCATTTCTTGCTTGACTTGGAGTGTGTGGAACAAAAAGAAGGAGGAGGATGTGTGAGAGTGGCCAAGGTTGCCTTGAACGGCTCACTTTGGATTTGGAGGAAGTTTATGGAGGCTAGTTGGCTGATTGTGTGTAGGACAGTAGGTGTGTGTATTTTTGCGTGTGTTTTGCTGATTAGTTGTGTAAGTTGTAGCACTGGGTGGTTGGTTGGTTACTCCAGTATGTAATTTCAGTGCTGTGGATTCTGGGAGTCGAAGCTGTTGTTTTTGTTGTTCTCGCTGATTGGAGGAAGGGGTACGTATGTATCCTAGTGTAATTCTTGCACCCGGAGGCATATGTGCCCCTGCAGGCCCACCTCAGCTGACCGTATCGAGGTTGAAGGGCCGAAATAAGATGATGCTGAGGACATCGACTGAGGACCCGGTCCAGCGAGACACACTTGTGGGACAGGTGTGTTTTGAAATTGCATGGATGTGTGCACACACATACACACACACACACACACACACACACTTGTTATTTACACAACATATTGAGTCATGCTTCTTGAATTGTTTCACTTTGCAATGATGCAGCATTTCGGTGAATGTGGAAATCTTGTTTTTATAAATTTTACATTGAACACAGTGTGCTAATCGTCGCTGCAGGGCTCTGAACATTTTCAGTGTTAAACTTCATTAGTGTCGGTTTACTGTGTGTTCGACATCTATTTAAACACCCTGTTGAAGAATATTATACATCAGGTTTTTCACTCTCTTGGCCATGAGAGATGGAACCACTTTACTTCATATTGTGTCTCCAGGGATTCCTGTACAATGTACATGAACCCTTCATTTCCCCTTAACTTCATCATTCATCAAGCACCACCACCACAACCACCACACCCACACTGTCCCCAGTATCCCCACTCTCACTTTTTCATAGCAAAATCCCATTTTGAGGAACACTCGTGATGACTAACTTTGTTTTTGTGAGTGGTACTTTTGGTGGACAAACTTATTTGAATTAACAAATTTCAGCTCTATGGAATGAACAGTGGAATGTACAATTGTTTTATGAAAAATAATATCAAAGGCAATCATCCTATTGCAGGCAATAAAGAAGCCTCTCTATTATGACTAACACAGGAACCCAGTTCAACAAACCATATAAGGTACCAATAGAGGTGCTCGCACCTTGTGCAGAAGAAATTTAGAGTTCCAACAGTATACAATATGGACAGACAGACAGACAGACAGAAAATATAACTATATATATATATATATATATATATATATATTATAAGATGATAATTTGTCATACTGCCGGCCCCGGGGTGGTACTATGCCATACACATTTACATAGAGAGAATTGGGGTCTCCTCCCAATCCCCTCCCCCACACTGAATCCCATACCCTGTAGGTTTGAAAATGTTTTCTTGCATCACCATTTGTCAAGAGGATTCTAATGGAATGCAATATGATGGGGTTACTACTGGTGGGGTCGATTCTGTTGATGGACAGATAGACAGATAAATGGGAGAGGAGGGAGGAGGGGTCGGGGAGCGAGGAATGGGGGTGAGGAAGGGTGAGAGTAAGGAAGGGGAGAGCAAAGAAATTGTATGTACTGTAATTATGAATTTTATTTGTTTATTTTTGGGGAGTTTTTTTTGCATGGTCGAAAGCTCGTGGAAGCGTTGCAACACAGAAACCACACCCACACACACGTGGACAAATACACGAGACAACACCGGGCTTTACATCAGACAAACAGCCACCCAGCTTGGGTGAAGTGTTCTATCTTTCCAGGATGCTCTGAGTTATTCTATCTTGCGTCTACAACATGTCCTTTTATTTGGGAAGACACAGCCATTGGTATACCATGGTAATGCAAAAAGCAAATCGCATTTGTCCTTTCAGCTTGGAGAGTTGACCCTTTATTCTACAAATGCCTATTCTATCCAAATGTAAACCACATGCCTATTCTTTGTTCTACAAATCTCATGACTATGACGTCATGAAATCAGTGCTTGAAGAAATTGGACCACCACGTACATTAGAAGCAATGATGCTGAGACAGTAACTGTCATACTTTGGACACATCATGCATGCAGAAAATGAAAGTCTGGAGAAGTCAACCATGCTGGGTCAGGTTGAGGGGAGAAGTGGAAGTGGCAGACCTTGAACGTGCTGGATGGACGGGATAAATTGGCAGCAACCAAGCTGTCTCTGCCAGAGCTTCGGGAAGCAGCGCAGGATAGGAATGTTTGGAGAAATCTGATCACGAATGTCACCACAAGAGGGACACTACTTGACGAAACTAGATGACCAACAGTTGTTACTTCTCTACATTCATTTTGTCCCCACTTATCAATGAAGATCGTATCATGAGACAAGTCTCTTTCTTTACCAATTTTTATCTGGATAAATATATAATCGTCCGGGTTCGATTGCCACGAGAATATGGCCAGACTACCTTGTGTGAACTGTCATCTCAATGCTTCACCCATAGGGAGTTGTATCACGCAGTGCAGCCCTTTTGAAGGGGAATTTAATCTCGCTGTCCCATTTGCAAGCACTTGCTTGTGGCTGTTAAGACAACGACAGGCCTTTCAAAGTAGGTAGACCATCGTGTACATGTACTTTGGTCAGACTCCAAACTCCTGCTATGCCTGAGAGATGCTTTGGAAGCCCCGTGTGTTGGGGTAGTGTCTCTGTGCATAGTTAAACCACAGCTATGGAAATATTCGCGCCTTGCCGTGCAAATGTGCTTTACAGTCTAGAAAGAGCTGTTTGTTTTTGTTTTACTAGCAAACTTTAAATGTGTTTTTTTTTGGGGGGGGGGCAGGTAATACCCGGTCTCTGCAAACAGGTGCTGTTCAGATTTATTCCATTGGCCTAATGGTTTCACACCATCCCAAGGCATCTCACTTGCTCTTCAAGCATTTGATTTTGTACACAATGCAAAGTAATATTCCTTTCCACCATAACATCACACCACTGAGAGTTACTTTGCCAGCTTTACATGATATGAAGTCTCAAAACCCGGTCATAATCAGCACCTTGCGGCACACCGATGCCGACAAAACAGCCCCTTCGCCTCCATGTCAGACAATGCAAAACAGCACAATTCCTGGTCCACATTCAGTCTTCCTCCCAGTCGAATGTATTATCATATTTGCCACTTCTTTCACTCATCCTGCCGGCAGGGACGCAGACCAACCCGTTCCTTGTCTATACCTCCGAGTTAATGCGAGCGGTTTTGCTCGCCTTTACAAATTTATTCCTTTCTGCGGTTTAGCATGGTTGTATGTCTACCTATTCCAGAGACATTGATGGTGAATAAAAGCCACTACTTAATATACAGCCTTATACCTGAAGGGATCTCTTCCGTTCTCTCCAGCTGCATAATCTACTTCCTCCATATCTCCGTAGCGTTGTTCTTTATGTCCATGTCCATTCGTTTCACCATACTGGCCCATTCATTTCGATCCATCACCGAGTTTTTCTCTTTGGATTTTGAGATGTTATAAACGTATAAATAGACAGCATTGGCTGCGGTGTCTTCGTGCTAACAGGATATCTAGCAATGTTCCTGCCTCGTACCTCGTTTTTATTTGCGACCCTGCGCTTCTCAAAGCCCTATGGTAACTCGACTGAGTGAGTTCACAATCCCAACAAGCTGTCACTCTTCGTTTGTCCAATGTCACGCCTGCCTGTGGCCCTTGATGGGCCTATTTGTCATTAGCCAGAGTGTAGAGCTGGCTTTGGAGGAGTGAATAAAGTAGTCTTGGCAGATGGTTCAGCTCATGGTGGAGTTTTCTCGAAGTAATCAACGGTGTAAGATTTGGTTGGAAAGAAGACCCTGTGCAACGCCTAGAAACCAATTATTATTCAGACAGACAGCACCTCTCACCCCCTCCCCCACCCCCACCCCCCCCAATGGTGGTCCTTGTAAGTAAATCTTCACATAATATACTACTCTCTATTCATTTGATCTGTTTCTACAGCCTACCTGGTGACTCATAGGTGTATCATTTACCTTCACCTCAAAGAAGTTTGAATGAAATTCTGAAATCCCAATATGAAGAGGAAGTGAACTGCAATCGTCTTCTCCTTTTGTATGCAATTCTCGGCTGATGGGTAGTATCATTGGCTGAGGGTGCAGCTGGGCTACCGATGCAATGTCCTCTAAGTTCGGGCAGCAATTTGTAATTCGTTCACGGTGCCGGTGATAGTTCGCCTACTCTTTGCAAAGGAGAGCATGGGATATTTAATGTCCACTGACTGATGATGGCAGACGAGATACCCGTTTAACATCCATCCAAGGGATGGCGCACACATTGATGAAGCCAATTTGAATGATATGGCATGGCACATTCGCTTATGATGTCTACCCTTCTATACAGGAAGGGGAGATATCGTTTTTCCTCCTTTCTTTCTTTTTTTCCAAGAATCACAATCTGTCAATTGCACACCATTCAAGTGGAAGGCTGTCGGCAACTTCCCTGGGCAATACCATTACCTGTCCTTTAGCAGCATTTCGCATAACATTGTTTCTGTTTCAAGCTTTTGGGGCAGGCTGCCAGTTGGGGGTTTGTGGGTTTTTGGGGTGCTTTCTGCCTTACCGTTTGCATTCCTGGTTCTGCAGTGCCTGCTAGAAGGTACCGTTGAAGTCGGTGTTCCTATAAGCTTGTCGCCGAAAAGTGAGAGGTCTAAACCCGAGTGTAGCATCCCGAGAGGCTGCCTCCTCATCTGGCACATAATCTCGGGTCCCCTTCTTTGCCTTTTTCGCAAATGGAACCACACCGAGCATGGGATTCTGGGAGGCCCTTTCAAGGCCACGAGTTTGCACTCTTGGTGCCATCTGGAATGCTCCTTGTTTGTCTGCAAAGTTTCCTGAAGCCCCTCACCATATTTTGTTTCACTGTGGGCCAATCATCTGCGGCACCATCATCCTGATTATAATTTCCCATCTTCTTTCTTTGCTTTTTCACCAAGGGGGACCCTTTTGGTTTTGAGGCATCTCGGTTTTTGTAAATCCATGGGACCCTTTCCCCTGTCCGATTGATTAAAAATTGGCATGGCAGTACCGTGTCCAATACTCCAAGATGCCTTTAAAAAAATTCCAATTTTGGCATCCGCTCCAATTTTAAAGGTTCAAAGGTGAGACATCATACATTTTCATGCTTTGCTGTTCCCTTGCATATTTGGGTCGATAGAAATGAGAATCAGCACTGACGTGCCATCAAACAGGCCCCTGTAGGGATGCTTATAAACACCAGATTAAAGTCGTTTTGGACATTATACGGGGTCAAAGGTCAAAATCGGATTTTAAATTAACGTTTCCGACGTGCCAAACATTTACATTTCAAACAATCCAGGTTTGACTCGATCGATCGAAAGGACTCAATAACACAGACGTTGGATGTTGACCATTTATTAGCTCCACCACCGAAGGTTATGTACTCACCCCTGTTTGTCTCTGTTTGTGAGAAGGATATTTCAAAAAGTTATGGACTAATTCTGGTGAAACTTTGTGGACAGCTTGGGTGTGTGACAAGGACGAACTGATTCGATTTTGGTGAAGGTCCGGATCTGGGCACGACAAACAATTTTTAAGTGATTCTTCACCACTGAGAGATGGGGCCAAAAACTATAGATATCACGATATCTCAAAAAGTTATGGATGGATTCTGATAAAACTTGGGAGATGAGTTGGTATGTGACACAAACATTGTTTTTTTTTGGTTCAGGTCTGGATGCAGATCTGGCCTATCAGTGGAATACAAAATGTAAACTGTTCAGCCTGGCATAGGTATGTACCAGTGGATGTGAAAAGTACCAAACCCTTAATCAAAGGAATAAAAATAAGAAAACACATTGATCAGCTGAGAAAGATAAACAATGTTGCAGAGCTGCAATAAATAACATAAAGAGGGCCAGATAACCCTATCGCAGAAGCAATGCATTATGGGGTTAATTTGTATGGAATCCTTCACTGATGGGCCGGACCTGGATCCTGACCTGATCCAAAATCGAATCGGCTTGTTCTTGTCACCTACCCAACTCATTCACCTAGTTTTGTCATAACTCGTCCATAACTTTTTGAGATATGCTACATATCCTTTTTGGTCCGATCTCTCAAATACGAATTTAAAAAATTCTCGTATCCTGATCCGGATCCGGATGGTCAACAAAATCGAATCAATTGATCCTTGCCAGACTCCCAACCTGTCCACCAAGTTTCGTCCGAACCCGTCCACAACTTTTTGAGATATCGTGTTTTATATTGTTTTATCCCAATCTCTCAATGGTGAAGAATCACTTTAAAAATATATTATCTGGATCCGGATATTCAACAAAAAATAATCATTTCATCCGAATCAGTACACAAAGTTTTGAGATCTTGTTCACAGACACACAGTTGTTGTTCGTCTTTCGGCTGCTCCCGTTGGGGGTCGCCACAGTGGATCATCTGTTATGATCCACATACTGATTTGGCACAGGTTTTTACGCCGGATGCCCTTCCTGACGCAACCCTGGTCGCCTCTTATGACACAGGGATAAGGATTGGGTTTCGTCATGATTCCGGGCTGCCCTACACCCTCTCATCGCACGGCCCAGCACAGAGCTCCCGTCCTCAAGCGATCCTCCAACCCAAGCCTCTGAGTAGCCAGATTACAGGCGCACGCCACTACGCCCGGTATTCACAGCCACACAGAAGGGGGTGAAAACATAACCTCGGTCCACATTCGTTGGCGGAGATATATCGTAATACCGGGTCAGTTAGTTAAAGATAAGTTACCTTTACCTGCCCAGAAGAATATGACCATGACTTCCTGTCCCTGAGACAGTTTCAGTGCATCATATCAAGATGTCATAAACTATCAATACCTGTGCAATACATTAATATTCCGAGGTTAGCCGTGGCAGCCCAATAACAGTCAAAATATTGACGTTACAATGATGTTGCATTTATTGTCAAACAAAATTACATCATTTGATCATAAAAATTTGTTTCAAACAAACTTCGTTCGGGGTCGAAACGAGGTCACGCCTTTCACCGCATGTACTACTTTTATCTTGGCATATGCTGCGTTTATAAATTTATAAGCTCCACAAGCTTGTTACCCCTCGCTAACATGGCATTGTAAATGTAAACTGTAACTGCATATACAAGGTGTTCTGTAAAGACCCGGACAACTTTGGTTGTTAATATATTTCGAATCACACATGATACAATGATACCCTTTGGTTTGTATAATACAGAAACTCATAAAGCTTTGTGCACACCATTGGTACACTTCAATGTGAGCTCTGTTTGTTGCGCGCAGGACATTAAGGCGGTACAGGAGTTCATGTTTGGCTCGGCATGTTTGCATCCACCAGTGCGTAGCAGCTGTGATCTGAAAACAAAGCTCCTGCAGTTTTGCCACCTTGGTGTTGTACACAACATCTTTGATAAACTCATACAGAAAAAAATGGATAATGGGTAAGGGAGGACACGTGGGGTGGACAAGATTCATACAAGAGGAAACGCTCAGCAAGTAAAGATTGGAAATTTGGAAGGAGTTGGGCTTGTGGTCGGGGTGATGGTGGATTTAAGGGGGAAGAAACTATCATAGTTGTACATGGGAGATGATCTGAGATGGTGGTGAACAGCTGTCTTGAAGACTTGGAGGGAAGATTGAGATGGAAGAGAACGTGGAAGTTGGTTCCACAGGTGGGTAAAAGAGGAAAGAATGAGTGGAGGTGAGCAGTGATTCTGTATTTTGGGAGTTTCACCAGAAGGGGTTGATGGTGAACTGTGCACCCTGCAAAATCTGGAGTGGGAGGGGGGAGGTGGGACAATGCACAGAAAGAAGATCACCGGTGCAACGCCAGCAAGGAGGTGGTATAAGACAGCGAGACCACCCACCTGTCTGTGATGGGAAAGTGATAGGCTAATGGACTCAGTTTTTTTTTTTTTTAGCAGAGGTGAGAGTTTCTCCATGGATAGAAGACTTTGGCAAGTGGTAGGGATTTTCATGATGTCCAGCACGAGACCTCATGCTATGATTGCACCTACATGATCTGCCTGAATCACCGACGGTGACTTTTTTTCCCCCTTTGTATGAAGTACATGGTTCTTTCACATTTACCACTGGAGTGGGAATAACTGCTAAAGGAATGGCCTGTTCCATGGCAGGAACATCTGGCAACAGCCCTTTTTCAACCTGGTCTTTTGAAAGAAGTTTTGTGTAACGGTACCCATCATCAAACTCTGAATCACTGTTGTCTTGTCCCTGTCCCATGGTTGCTGGAATAGCAGGCAATAGTGTAGGGCTGCCCCTAGTTCCCTTATCACTCGTGTCCTTTGAAGAAACATCGGTAGTAAATTCCATGGCATATAGGAAGAGAGATCGATTGACAGTTGGGCTCTCCATCTCCTTCAATCGGTTCAACCACAAACACATCACTCATTGGGTCAGGAGGCCTCACTACTCTATGGGGAATTGCACACCACACATGTATAATCTTGTGTCTGCCTTTGTAACTGTGATTTCACAGAAAAACTCTCCCCCTGATTGGAAAACTGGTGGCCTTGGCATGCTGATGCTTCCTTTTATGTCTTTGCAGATGCCAACTCAAATGCATCCTCAGGTTCCTGAAATGGTCCGATACTGAGTCGTCTCTATCTCTACATCCGACCTCATCTTCTCACAGACTAAAGATATGATCAATGGTGAGTTCTTTGTTCATATGCAGCACATGGCTGTGGGGTAGCATCATTGACTGAAGGAGTGGCTGCACCTCTGCTGGTAATGTAATGCTGTAATGTAATGTAATGTCATTGACTGAAGGAATGAATGCCCTCTGCTGGTAAGAACAGCAATTAGAAATTTGGCCATGGTGCTGGTGATAGCTCACCTCCTCTTCGTGAAGGACATTATGGAATCTATAACGTCCACCAACGAATGCTGGCAGACAGTACACCCATTTAAGGTCCTGTCACACCTTGACGGTTTAGCCAGCGTATGCCGACGTATGAAAAATTTGGCGAATACGCTGGCACACGTCGAATACGTTATGGGTAAGTTTTGTATATGTGAAGAGCACGCTGAATCACGCTGGTATACGTCTTAGTACGCCGAGCTCGTCGACAAATTTTAAGCATGCTCAAAATTTTTTGACGTATGCCAGCATATAGGCCCGGTCACACCTTGACGTTTTAGCCAACATAGCCGATTTTTGAAATTTTTTTTCTAAAACGCTGACACACGTTGAATACGTTATGGGTAACTTTTGATAACATTGAGAGCACACTGAAAAACACTGCCATACGTCGTTGTACGCTGGCTTTAAACGTTGTACTTTTCGTTTGTCCTCAAATTTTTTCATGCTTGAAATTTCACGACATATGCCGGCGTATGACTCACACGTTCCGCTACGCTGGCCACAAGTTGTATGCACGGTCTGCGATCGTTGACAGACGTCAACACATGCTACTTGTAACTTAACTTAATCATAAGTTGAGACACGCCGAGGTAATGTTTAGCGTACCCGAAACTTATTTCTAACCTATGATTAACGTGTTGTTGGCACGTTACGCGATCGTTGCCACACATCGACAGACGTTACTTTTAAGTTGCTCAAAGGCTGAAAGACGTCGGTATAATGGATCGTCCTTTCGTCAGCGGCCACGGCCACGGCCAGGACACTTATTTGCAGCATTATTCAAACTTTTCTTCGGCATGACGAGGATGTTCACACTTCGATGTCTAGCTTGGCTATGATTCCAATTGTCCATCAGCAGCGTCTATTTAAAATAGTCGAGTTTGAGCATTTTAACACGTTCAGAAGAAACGCTTCAAATTTCCAAACCCCAGTGTCAAAAAACAAAGGCGAGTGACAGCAATTTAAATCGTTCATTGTAAACAATGAAACTAGCTGAGTGGTACCGTTTAAAAGTCGTTGAGTGTAAAAAAATCCAATTGTTGAGCGCAAGCGTCTACTTTCAATCGTGGAGATGCAGCCATTTAAATCGTTGAGTTTATCATTTAAATCGTTAAACGCAAGGACGATCCATCATAACCCACACCCTCCGCCTCACACTCACCTACTACTGCCAACATGAACAAACTACTACTCATACTAATACTAATACTGATACTGATACTGTTACTGCTGACATGGACATCGACTCAAAAAGGACTCGAAAACACTGTTGGGTTCCCTTTTATGAGCAGCATTTTTATATACCAATTCCCAAAACCGCTGGGAACACGTCTTTATATGGCAGTTGTAAGCTAGAAACACGTTAATTTTTTTTTTTTTTGTCGACCGGAAGACGACATTGGAATACGTCTACATACGTCGATGTGTGTTGGGACTACGTAAAGAATTGGTTCAAAGCACGTCAAACATAAGTTAGAAATAAGTTTCGCGTAAAAAAGACATTACCGCGACGTGTTTCGACTTATGAGTAGCTTATAAGTAGCCTTTGTGGACGTGTGTAAAACTTATCCCCATCGCATGCGGAACGTGTGTCATACGCCGAGTACGTCGTAAAATTTTGAACATGTTTAAAATTTCTTGACGTACTCTACTTACTACGACGTATGATAGCGTACTTTAGCGTTCTACTCACGTATAGCAAACTTACTCATACCGTATTTGACGTGCCCCAACGTTTTAGACACATTTTTCTTAGGTCGGCATACGCTGGCAAGATCGCCAAGGTGTGACCGCGATGTTGACACTTCCATTTCTACGGCAGTTATGATTCGAATCGTTGTGCGTCAGCCTTTTAATAGGCTACGTCACGACATCGTCGGCGATGCGTGCAACGTGCTATGCCTAAGTTCGACTATCGTTGGGCATCAGTTGTGTAGGCCGACAACAGGTTCAGCATTCGTTGGGATAAGTTATCTATAACACAACGAAACGTTCTGTGTCCATTACCAATGCGTTATACATAAGACCAAGTCGCTCTGAATATGTCCGAATCTTTAAAAAAAAAACATCAAAAGTTCAACGTAAGCCAGCGTTTTACATACATTTTAATACGTTGCCATCGCTGGCTAAAACGTCAAGGTGTGACCGGGCCTTATGACTCACACGTTCCGCATACGCTGGCCATAAGTTGTAGGCACGTTATGCGATCGTTTACACATCGACACACGTTACTTGTAAGTTACTCATAAGTCGAAACACGTCGAGGTAATGTTTAGCGTACCCGAAACTTATTTCTAACCTATGAGTAACGTGCTTTGAACCTATGTGTAACGTATCTCCAATGCATATTGACGTATGTAGACGTATTTGACGTCTTCCGGACAACCACAGAACTTACTGAACGTGTTTCTAACTTTCAGCTACCGTATAATGGCGTATTGGCAGCGTTTAGGGGAATTGGTATATAAAATGGGGTTCACAGGAGGAACCCGTCAGTGTTCCAGACTCCATGGTGAGTCGATGTCCATATCAGTAGTATCAGTAGTAGTAGTAGGTGAGCGTGTCAGTGGTAGTAGTAGTAGGTCCATGTCAGTAGTAGTACGTGAGCGTGATGGGGAGGATGTGGGTGATGATGGATCCCCCTTTGCGTCCGCATCCACGGCCACGGCCAGGAGACTTATTTGCAGCATTCTTCGAGGTTTTCTTCGGTAAGACGGTGATGTTGACACTTCGATGTCTAGTGCGGTTATGATTTGAATCGTCGAGCGGCAGCCTTTTAATAGGCTACGCCACGTGATAATCGGCGATACTCTGCCGCACGCTATGCATAAGTTGTGAACGCCAACAACACGCTAAGCATTCGTTGGTATAAGTTATCTATAAGTTATCGAAACGTTCTGTGCACGTTACTAATACGTTATGCATATGTCGAACTCGTTATGAATACGACCAAAACTGGAAAAAAAAACATCAATAGTTCAGCGTACGCCAGCGTTTTACATACGTTGCCATACGCTGGCTAAAACGTCAAGGTGTGACAGGGCCCTTAACGTCCATCCGAGGGACGGCACACACATTGATGCATCACCCAACCATTGAAACACTGCGATGACAGTTTATACCTGGGTGTGTATTCAAACTCTGGTGAGACAGCTTTATCGTGGCAAATGAGTGTACGTCTAGGCTATCCTGTCAGCCCAAATGGGGAGGTGTCAGCCATATTGGGGAGGTGAAGGTTTCTTCCTCAGAATAAAAAGTAAGGTGTATATCCAGTCCTTATGTGAGGAGTACAATTATAAACGTACACAAGTTCTAGAAGCTACTCGTTCCATTGTCTTTTCTATCCTGGTGGGAAAGTATGAAGGAGGTTGTGTAGAATGTGATTAAACTGCTCACACTTCCCATTTCCCTGTAGATAGGAGGGCATTGTTCTGGTTCTAGTTGTTCTGTTGATGTTGCAAGGCTCTCTCACTACTTCTCCCTCGACGTTCTGACACTGTCCATATGCAGATGCAAAGGCATGCCAAAGTGGGGGTCAAAGTGCAAGTGTGGAGTTGAGGGGGTGGTGGAGAGACATTATATTTGCTTGCGAATGTCTGCGGTTGTAGTTGCAACCCTTTCTTCTTCTTCTTCTTTCTTGTTTTATTTTATTTATGCCTCTCCTTTGTATCAATCACAATGACCTTTGTTTCATGTGTCTGCCCATCCTGTCATGGTCATGATGAATACCTAACAAGTCGAGGTGAGCTTGCCTGCCTTTCAATGCAAATTCAATATCCGGAGGATTAAGGAAGCCATCTCCCTCCGTAGCAGAAAAAGCAAGAGAACTTCATTTAATAATCTTTTGCCCCTTCAGAAATGGCATCAGCTGTGTTTTTCAAGCGGTCTTACATGCTTTTGAGAAAAAACGCCCCCATAGGTTACGCCTGCCCTTTTCATTGGCATCGCTTCCAAAATGAATTTTTATGTCACCACCTTGGAGCTGATAAAGTGAGAAAAATAAAAAAAATTGAAAGAAGGGAATAAGAGTGGAACAAGGTTTGAATTGCAATGTTCAGAATGTATGTTTCACATAAATATTTATAATGCGGTGAAGTAATCAGGTTATGTGCAAAAACAATGGGGAGGAGAGGATGGGATGAAAACAAACAATATTTGCAAAAAAGAGACGAAAGAACAAGGTGGCAATAAAGAATAAATCAGGGACTTCCATCTAGTCTTATTTTGCTTTGTTCTTTCCAAGTCTATTTGAGGACTGCTCACAGAACACCTAATTTACTTATTATCCCACACACGTGCGAAGCGAAACGCGGGGTTAAGCAATTGGTTCACTTTGTCTGTCTCTCTATACAAACATCAGTTTGATTGAGGAACTACTCAATTTTAGTTGCATGTTTTATTTTGAACACGAATCGGAAAACACACCTGTAGTTTTGCAGTACTTTGGCTATGAATTTGTTCTGATAACACATACACAGAGAGTACTGAGAACTTTTTTCTTAGTGTCTGTCTGTCTGGCAATCAAACAAAATTGAAAATCATTCCAAACCAGAAACTTACTGTTTTTAGCGACGTCATAATGGACATGCCTCCTTTTAGAAATAGTAACACCCATTCCCTTCGGGAATGAATAGAGGCGTTATATTCCCGCTCCATCGAGCAGGGGTCAGTGGTTAAAAAAAACTTTTACTATTCTCTGGGTACAGGCAAACATCACAAGTTGTCTCTCCCATTCTTGCTCGTTGGGGGGGGGAGCAGGTGGTCAGGTCAAGTCAGGTACTAGAGCATGCGCCAGAACAGCACGTTGCTGCATCCACTTTCCGTCGGTACTCCAGGGGGCTCCATCTGGCCATCCCCCAAGCAGATGCCTGGCACATCCCCATCTCCTTGAGATGCCGATCAACCGTCTGCAACCACGAGGCACGTGGTCAGCCCATTGGCCTCCTCCACTCACGAGACTCCTTCACTGAGAAAATCTGGTGAGCAGGATCAGTGTCAGGAAAACGAGCCACATGTCCATACAGCCGCAGCTGACGCTCACGGACGATGCAGGTAACAAATCTCATTTGAGTCTCTCTCTGCAACCGCTCGTTGGACACAAAGTCCGACCAGCGATAGCCAAGGATTCTACGAAGAAACCTGGTACCAAAGGAATTAAGTCTCCGTCTCAGATCCCTGGTCAGAGTCCAAGTCTTACATCCATAAAGTAAGACTGGAAGCACCAAGGACCTGAAGTCTTGGACTTTCGTCCTCCCGCACAGGTACCGACAGCGCCACATCCCATGATCCAGTGAATCCATGACTCCCCAGGCCTGACCCAGACGTCTGTTGACCTCGGGCTCACAGCCAGCAGAGACATGAATATCACTGCCAAGGAAAGTGAATCTCTCCATGACCTCAACATCCTCACCACAAACAGGCACAGACAGGACAGCAGCATCCAAGATGTCATTGAAAGCCTGAATTTTAGTTTTGACAAGGAAACCCATAATCCCAGCGGCTCCGACTCCTCATTCAGCACCTTGAGGGCCCCCAAAAGGATTTATAAAGTCTCCGCAAAGAAGACTGCATCATCTGAGAAATTAAGGTCAGAGATCTTGACATTCCCAAATGATGCACCACAGCTTGATCTCTCCAACATCCTCCCCAGAATCCAGTCCATACAAGTGCTGAAAAGTGTGGGGGCCAGTACAGATCCCTGACGAACTCCAGTAACAACTGGAAATAAGTCAGAGATGGTACCACCACATCTCATAGCACTCTCAATACCAGAGTAGAGTTCAGACATCAGATCGATCAGTTTTGGTGGCACCCCACGAAGACCAAGAATCCTCCAGAGGGCATCCCGATTCACTGAATCGAACGCTTTACAGAGATCAACATAAGCTGCAAGCAGCCCCTGCCAAAACTCTTGTCTGCGTTCCGTGAGGATACGAAGAGCAAGGATACGGTCAATCATTGACCTTTTTGGTGTAAAGCCTGACTGCTCTGGACGCTGGTGCTCAAGCAGATGGTGGCAAACCCTATAAAGAATTATCCGAGCAAAGACCTTGCCCTGCACTGAGAGCAGCGTCACCCCTCGGTAGTTGTTGCAGTCTTGGCGATCACCCTTCCCTTTCCAGAGCAGGACAACAAGGCCCCTCTTCCAGTCAGTTGGGATGATGCCTGTGTTCCAGGCAGAGCAAGGAACTGCCTGCAACGACACGAGTGCAGCATTTCCACCAGCCTTGAGAAGTTCAGCATGGGTGCCACAGATCCCTGGAGCTTTACCCCATTTTACCTGGTTCATGGCCGCCTGTGTTTCCACAAACAGAGGTGGACCACAGTTGATTGGAGGATCAGCAACAGGGATTGTAACACCCCTGACGTCCAACTCGACAGCTGGTCGATCAGCCTGGAACAACCGCTCAAAGTAAACGGCCCAGCAGGCCTTCACTTCGGACTCCTCTGTCAAGAACCTTCCGCCCTCTAGTCTAACTGTAGTACACCGAGGGATGGGCTTGGATGAACACAATCTGCTAATTCCCCTGTAAGCAGGACGAGAATCACCTGACCACAGGTGATGCTCTACCCCTCACAGATTCCTCGCACATAGGCCTCCTTGTCCACCCTCAGTGCACGTACAGTTTTTTATGCCTCAGCTCCCTGAACAGCTCAGCTCTGACATTCAGCCTGGCCCTGTGACTCTGGTCAATGGTATCCAGTGTCCCTTGAGAGACAAAATTCTTCTTTGCCCTACGGTGAGTTGCAAGACATCCACCAGCAACATCAAGGACGTTAGTCTTGAAGGCACTCCACAATTCTTCAGGATCTCCCAAAGCACCCAGACCCCCCAAATCTCCACTCAGCTTGTTCGCAAACTCCACAGCTCCCCTCTCTTCCTTGAGCTTGTCAACATCCAGCCTAGGCTGGGATGGTACCATTCTCCAGGATTTAAGGTGCAACTTAATAGGTGCTTTAACAAGCCGGTGGTGAGTGTTGAACTTGGCACTCCAGTAGACCCCGCAGTTCTGGATAATCCTTCAGGGACCATCAATAAGCACATGGTCAATCCTCTTTGCCACACCGCCAGCGTTGGAATACCAAGTCCAGCGTTGCACTTATGGGCGCCCATGAACCGGCCACCCTAAGTCCCTGACTTATTGCAAAGTGAAGCAACTTTGTGGTATTCAGGTTCACAGTTCCGGACCCATGGGGACCAACATGTCTCTTAACCATCCCTATCAGTTCCAGTCGATGCATTGAAATCCCTCAAGACTAGAAGTGTGTCTTGCTTGAGGCACTGATCAACCACAGACTCGAATGTGGCATAGAATGCGTCTTTCACGGTGAGATCACTCGCCTCAGTCGGAGCATAAACAGAGACCAGGGAAGTGACACCCAAGGAGTGATGAATCCTTTGTCTCATAATACGCTCGTTGACCTAACCAGTGTTATCTCAATTATCATTGAAGTCAGCATATCGGACACAGCTACAGCAACTCCTTGGGAATAGTAACCATCAGAGCAACCAGACCAATAGTAGGTGTAAACACCTACCATGATCTCGCCGCAATCCGTTCTCTGAACCTCAGAGTGCTGCAATACCGATGTCCAAACGCTTGAGCTCAGATGATAACAGAGACAGGTGATCATCCTCTCTTAGGGATAGGACATTCCAGGCACCCACCCGAAGGGACCATCTCGGGTTAACCCAAGGAGACCGCCGTCTGGTGGACGACACCTCAGCACCACTCCACCACACTATCCTGCAATCTGACCTGGGAATGTTACCCCGTGGTTTCCCTCCTATTATCAAAGATTGGAGGCCCTGACGGCTTTGCCCCGATCCCGTCATCCGGTGAGCTGCCCTGCGAAGGGAAGCTGCGCAGGATGTACTCCCATGGAGTGGGTTTTCAGATTTTTTTTTCCTTCGAGAATATTTTGCGGAATGAAGGGTTTTACGGTGGCCGGAGTGCAAATCCTATCACCAAATTTCAGGAGCATTCAGTTACAATCATTCAGGAGCATTAAGTTACAATCATTCGGGAGCATTAAGTTACAATCATTCGGGAGCATTAAGTTACAATTGCCATTGACTTTGCCTTCTAAGTGAATGACTGCACCAAAACCATTCCAGGAAAATGCACCCCACATCACAGAACCACCAGAACCCTTCACTTTTGGAAACAAGCACTCCGGGTTGAAGAGTTATTTAGGTTGCTGCCACATGTGCTCTCGTCCATTTTCTTGAGAACATGGTGAAGGATGATTCATATGACTGTCACATTTCTACACTGTTTGGTAGTCCATTGCCTGTGCTCTTTTCACCACTGCACTCTGCTTTCTGCTCGTGCCCCATGTTGAAATTTGCAGCGACTGACCTGCTTTGCTTTGCACTTCAAATTAATGCACGAATATCATGATCCTGGATTATGCGCTTCTGCCCACTGTTGTCCTTTGCTGATGTTTTTCCCCTCGGAATTCCATGTCAATATCACCTTAGACACCATTGCTCATGAAACATCAGCAAGTTGAGCTGTCTTTGTCACTGAAGCTGTCGTGTCCATCTTGTTTACCCTGTGTATCCTGCCCCCATCCCTCTAATACGTTGTTCCACATCCCTCTGTTCCACAGATCTCCTTGTGTCTGTTCCCCACTGTTTTGTCCTTGCCCCCCCCCCTCCCCACTCTTGTCTCCTGCTCCCCTTGTTGTACGTTCTGTATTTTAGTTCTCATGCGAGCCTCGACATTGGATACAAATTTTTTTTAACCTCCTGCCAAACGTGCCCCAACAATCACCCCTCTTTTAAAGTCACTGAGGTCTCTTGCAGCCATGCTAGCCATAATTATAGGCAACCAGGCCTGTGCAGCAATTTTTTTATCCATGACCCGAAGCATGCTGGGATGTTATTTGCTTAATTAAGACACACCTGTGTGGAAGCTGTTGCTTTCAATATACTTTGTGTTCCTCATTTACCCAAGTGTTTCCATTTCCTTTTTTTGTCCACTATCTGTCCATACATACTTATAATTATTTTATTATGATGGATGATCCTTACATATGCAAATCATCTGTGGATTCCTGTTTTCAGCATTCCAACCACCACCACCCTTCCCCTCCCCTCTAAACCCCAAGGACAGGTGTGTGTGTGTGTGTGTGTGTGTGTGTGTGTGTGTGTGTGTGTGAATCTTTGTGGGTTGTTCACCCAGAGGACAAAGGTTCAAGTGGCATGTGCTTTGCTTGTTATTTTGCTTCAAAATTGCTTTGTACATCTCGTGCCATCTCAACGAGCTTTTATTTTTCTTCTTCTCTCGGTGCAAAGTCAAGCAAATGAGGCACAATGGGCTGGAGCCTCCATTTAAAATGCCTCGTTCTTGCTTCCTTTTCACGTCATCCTCCCTTCGGGTCTCGTGAATCTTGGATGAACGTACTTAAGACGGGGGAAAATGAGGCCTTTATTCACGAATGCTTTGGTTTGTTTTTTCTTTTCCCAATTTTCAAATAAGCAGCTGATTCTCACATCGCTCGAACCCCACTTTACTTTCCCACGTAATGCCCCCCTTCATCATCTTGCTTGACACAAACGCGAATTTACAAGCACATCATTCCGTTATTATTCAGGGGAAGGAATTACTTTTTCAACTGGTATTTTGTCGTCCTACTCTATAGGCTGTACTTTATGTATCGCGTATGCAGAATGACAAATTTTGACTACCCCTCTAGCTTTACCTCTTTCCTCCTTTTTCTTTCTTTGATACCCCACCAATCTCCATTACCCCTCCCCTCTTTCCTTATCTTCCCACTGTCATTCCCTTCTTGGTGGGCAGGATGGCCGACAGATATGCACATTTACCTCGAAGCTGTCTGACTTTGCAAAGTGAAGAATGAACAAACATCTTAAACACTTCATTTGGATGTAACAAAACTTAAGTCTTGTCCCCTCAACATATAAAATCGCACAATTATGCCAGCCATGAAACTTGCAGTTTGAAATAAAATTAAATGCTAAAGCCATGAAAAGCAAAAGTATGCATCCCACCTCTTAATTCATCAGGCCTCTCCAGGCAGTGAAACCCACTGAGCAGTTTAGTTTCCCAAGCTTTCTCCTTATTCAGGAAAAGGGTGAGTCAATGTAAATCCTCAAAGGCTGCTTGTAAATCTCATAATATAATGGAACAAAGGAAGGACGGCACAAATTAAAGCAATTCAACCAATAAAATGATCTGTCTGTTAAAATGTCGATTTAATAATTCATATTATAAAGGCGCAAAAAAAAATAAAAATGCTTCCGTTCTCATTGAATGTTGTCACTTTTACATCCCATGAACTCTTTCATAAATAGTAGGCCTTGGGCCCTACCCTGGCAAAAATCCAAATTACCTGTAAGCCAAGAGTAGCGCTAATCACCAAACCTCAATTCTGGTTGATAGCCATGTTATGGTGTATGAAGGCTCCATCAATACTGAGCATCCATTTGGAGATCAGATGGGATCCACATATTTTATTGGAGCAAAGATTGATACATTGGAAAGACATTTTAGAATTGGGTGGTCAAGTCGTAGTCAAACTAATCATTGTGTGAATAAATGTAAGGGATTTGTCAGAGCATGCGAGGAAGAAACAGAATATTGGAATTTCTGCCACTGCTCCAACGGAGTGTTAAACAACTTGTCCCTCATGAAAGAAAATGGTAATGAGAAGTGTTCTGCCAAATTTCCTTCATTTTATTCCCTCAATTCCATCAACTAAAGTCATTCCCTTAAGTAAAGCTCACAATTATCTCTGAAATGAATTTTTAAAGCCCTGTACAACCAACATATGCCAAGCAGCACCCTGATACATCTACAAGCCGAAATTGGCAGAAAAATGAATGCCGCCCGACTGTCTACTTACTGTCAGTGCCATGTCAAATGAGCCATGAAGCAAAGTTAAGATCACGTGATGCACTGTGCCTTATATCAGGATTTGACCTTTTCATCTGGTCCACGTTCAACATGTCTTCAATTCAGGGACCGTGCATGATCTAATCGAAAGAACTTGACCAAAATGTTGGTGAAACGTTTCAGACCTTTCCAATGTCAGACCTTTTTGGTAATCCAGCAACCTGGGCCAGCAATCATCCCCAGCAATCTCCTCCAGCAACCCCCTCTCTTGTGAAAGAAGAAATGCTAACCATCTCTTCTAGTTCCTGTTCATTAATTCCGTTTGTATGTCCACTTGTACAACTGCACAACCATCAGTTCGTTGCCTTATACCCTCTGTCACCTCACTCCACCATGAAACAAATTCTTGTGCACAAAAAAGTGCACCAATTCAATCTGTACAATGATTTGGTAGTACATATCAGGTCTGTGCTGACAACGGGAACCAAGGACATTTGATTTTCCTTTGTAGTCCAACAGCCGTGGTATACAATCTTGTATTTTTAAGCAATTATAACCTCATCACTGCCAGGAACTTTACTGTCCACCAACTAATGCCGGCAGATGGGACACCCAGTTTAACATCCATCCGAGGGATGAAACACATACTGATTAATTGCCTTGCCTGTAAGACCTCCCCCCCGCCCCCTCTCATCGTGCATGTGCATTCCTCAGAAGGCAACTTAAGTACTGATTTCAAGCTTGATTGTTAACATGCGACGACAGGCCGGAGTGTCATGAAAAGGCTAAATATTCTCCTGGCAATGGAAAGTCGTGCCATGTGTAGCAAGTCCCAAACATCAAGTTTAAAGGTCTTTGGTTGCATTGTTCCTTTTGAGATGCAACAAATCAAACAGCTAGTGCTAACATGTTGTTTTGTAAACAAAAAAATAACACAAACATGATGGTTAAAAAATTAAACGAGGTGATGTAATGGTTAGAGTGTCCCCTCTGAGTCTGGGAGGTTTGTGGTTCATTCAAAAGTTTCAAATGACCAAGCTCGACTCACTCAAGTTCAAATGACAAGGTTCAAAAGGAGGTCGAGTCATACCAAAGACTTTAAAAATGATACGTGCTGCTTTTTTGCTTGATGCTCCACATTTGAAAAGGATAAAGTACTGACAAACAACCATAAGTTGGCAATCATAGAGCAGCCATTGATGTGACTAATGGCATGACAATCATAATGCAGGCTTTGATGCGCCTAATGGCTTCCTCGTGCATTGAAGTTCCCTGTAAGGGAACTCGTATTCATCTCTATAGCTCTGATTTTGAAGATAATACATGGAGTACAATAAACAAACACAGGAGGAGGCTGTCATATCTTGTCATTCTGGGTCCTCTGTACTGCAAGCCCTAGCTAGATCTTTTGATTACACAGAATTCACTGCGATATTCAAGATGGATGCTGGATGAACTTGTGCGTCTTAATAGTCACAGAATCAACTATGGCAAGCCTACTCATAGCTCTCACCACAATTGACTGAGAGAGTTTAGAATTCTGTTGTTTTATGCATCATGCTTAAGGCCCGGTCACACCTTGACGTTTTAGCCAGCGATGGCAACGTATTAAAATGTATGTAAAACGCTGGCTTACGTTGAACTTTTGATGTTTTTTTTTAAAGATTCGGACGTATTCATAGCGACTTGGTCTTATGCATAACGCATTGGTAACGGACACAGAACGTTTCGTTGTGTTATAGATAACTTATACCAACGAATGCTGAACCTGTTGTCGACCTACACAACCGATGCCCAACGATAGTCTAACTTAGGCATAGCGCGTTACACGCATCGCCGACGATGTCGTGACGTAGCCTATTAAAAGGCTGACGCACAACGATTCGAATCATAACTGCCGTAGAAATGGAAGTGTCAACATCGCAGTCACACCTTGGCGATCTTGCCAGCGTATGCCGACCTAAGAAAAATGTGTCTAAAACGTTGGGGCACGTCAAATACGGTATGAGTAAGTTTGGTATACGTGAGTACAACGCTAAAGTACGCTATCATACGTCGTAGTAAGTAGAGTACGTCAAGAAATTTTAAACATGTTCAAAATCTTACAACTTACTCGGCGTATGACACACGTTCCGCATGCGATGGGGATAAGTTTTACACACGATATGCGGACGCTTACACACGTCCACAAAGGCTACTTATAAGCTACTCATAAGTCGAAACACGTCGCGGTAATGTCTTTTTTACGCGAAACTTATTTCTAACTTATGTTTGACGTGCTTTGAACCAATTCTTTACGTAGTCCCAACACACATCGACGTATGTAGATGTATTCCAATGACGTCTTCCGGTCGACAAAAAAAAAAAAAATTAACGTGTTTCTAGCTTACAACTGCCATATAAAGACATGTTCCCAGCGGTTTTGGGAATTGGTATATAAAAATGCTGCTCATAAAAGGGGAACCCAACAGTGTTTTCGAGTCCTTTTTGAGTCGATGTCTATGTCAGCAGTAACAGTATCAGTATCAGTATCAGTATTAGTACTAGTATAGTTTGTTCATGTTGGCAGTAGTAGGTGAGTGTGAGGGGGAGGGTGTGGGTTATGATGGATCGTCCTTGCGTCCGCGTGTCCACGGGTAGGAGACATCTTTTCACCATTGTTCGAAGTTCTTCGCGGCTAATTTTTTATGGGGCTTTTTCAACAATGAGCTATAGCTTCTTTTTACAATTTAGGTCTATTCATAACGGGTTGGACAAATGCACAATGAACTAATAATGTGCATAGAGCGCTTTGATTACTTATAGATACGATATACCAACGAATAATTATCGTGAAGCCGGCGTTCACAAACTATGCCCAACGATAGCCTAACTTATCCATATCGTGCGGCAGTTTATCTTTGCCGGTGATGTCGGGTTTGCTATTCATAGGCTGCCACTCAACGATTTAAATGGCTGCATCTCCACTATTGAAAGTAGACGCTTGCGCTCAACAATTCGATTTTTTTAACACTCAACGACTTTTAAACGGTACCACTCAGCTATTTTCATTGTTTGCAATGAACGATTTAAATTGCTGTCACTCGCCTTTGTTTTTTGACGCTTCAAATTTCAAAACCCCAGCGTTTCTTCTGAACGTGTAAAAACGCTCAAACTCGACTATTTTAAATAGACGCTGCCGATGGACAATTGGAATCATAGCCCAGCTAGACATCGAAGTGTGAACATCCTCGTCATGCCGAAGAAAAGTTTGAAAAATGCTGCAAATAAGTGTCGTGGCCGTGGACGCTGACGCAAGGACGATCCATTATACCGACGTCTTTCAGCCTATGAGTAACCTAAAAGTAACGTCTGTCGATGTGTGGCAACGATCGCGTAACGTGCCAACAACACGTTAATCATAGGTTAGAAATAAGTTTCGGGTACGCTAAACATTACCTCGGCGTGTCTCAACTTATGATTAACTTACAAGTAGCATGTGTTGACGTCTGTCAACGATCGCAGACCGTGCATACAACTTGTGGCCAGCGTAGCGGAACGTGTAAGTCATACGCCGCCATACGTCGTGAAATTTCAAGCATGAAAAAATTTGAGGACAACCAAAAAGTACAACGTTTAAAGTCAGCATACAACGACGTATGGCAGTGTTTTTCAGCGTGCTCTCAATGTTATCAAAACTTACCCATAATGTATTCAACGTGTGCCAGCGTTTTAGAAAAAAAATTCAAAAATCGGCATACGTTGGCTAAAACCTCAAGGTGTGACCGGGACTTTAGGTATGCATCTGTGTTGTTACAGGTTGTCCTGTGTTTTTGCTCGATAAAACCTATGCTGTCAGAGTACAAACAAATCAAGCCTGTTTCTTCGACAATCCCTCCAGCTTATCTCAGAAGCCATGAGGCCCATGAAGCCTGCACAATTATGCCAACATCTTCATACTCGCCCATCCCTTCTACTTCCACAATCTACATACCCATGCAACTCAATTTTAAAACTGTCCACTGACTCTACTGTCACTACACTTGCAGGGAGACCATTCCATGCATTCACCACTGAGTGAAAGACCCCTGCCCTCCTACAGTTTTATCCCCCACTTTGATTACCACCCCTCTGTTTTTTAATACTTCAACTATGCCCCATTATCCTGTCACTGTCCATTCTGCTTAAAACTCTTTTGCACTTAATATTTTGTCTCTACCCTGAACATTATCTTAAACGTCTCCATCAGATCTGAAACAATCCCCTCACAATCATCTCCTTTCTCATGTATAAAGTCCTGTCTCCTTCAGCTGCTCCTCATAGCTTAGTCTAACAAAGCCAAGAGTCAATCTAATTGCTCTATGCTGTACCATGTCTATGGCAACTCTGTCCTTCCTCAGATGTGGTAAGGCCTAGGTCACATTTGCCATGGCAGCCGTGGGGTCTCCAAAATCTGCGGCCACTAGCAATTCTACGGCGGCCGCAGTATTTCCACGGTCACACAATGTAGCAGTCACACATGTTTTTATTTTTTGGGGAGCCGCACGGCGTGTTTAGAAATTGTGGAGACTGAAAACGTGGGGGTGCCGTACGGTCTTTGATTTGATGTCGCACGGTGACCTTAGGGCATCCCTGTGGCGGCAATATAATTTTCAAGGCAGACGCAAGGAGACCTCAAGGTGCCCGCAAGGCGACCGCAGGGGGGCCTAAGGCGAACGTGCGGCCAGACGGATGGTAACGAGTGGGTATATATACTAGTCCTTTTTTTTACTGAAATAAAAATATACCAGTATATATAACTGAATATACTATAACTATAATATACTGTCGTCCCCCAGAATCCGAAAGGCCAAGCTGTTTGAACAAATTGGAATCTGAACATTTTTTTCGAGAAAGTTTGGCCCTAAAAACCCAATACATTTAAAAAAAAAACCGAACACAACGTAGCGTTCATGTTTGTTCACGTGTCTCCCCCACCTGTTCGACCCGCATCTTCCCGCTTTGTTCATTCAGTTCGTCGGTGGAAGTACTCAGTCACATTTGCTCTACGGCGAGGATAAGGCGGCCGCACACCCTCTGAATTGACAGAAACGTGCGGCAGCCGCAGAGAAACTGAGGTGGCCTTAAGGTGGCCCTACGCCGTTTGGCTATATTTTACAGGCCGTAGGGGCGCCGTGGAATTATAACTGCGGAGTTATAACTTTTTTCATTTGTACGCTGGCAGTAGCAATTCGACAAAGCCAAGCTATGATGTAGATGTGTTCCACGTCGACCGTACGTAGGGCGTACGGTGGGCTTGCGTTTTCCGTGCGGCTGCCGTAAGCTCTTCTTAATGAAAAATGAATTTTCCCAACCCCTAAAAAAATTACGGCACCCCCACGTTTTCGGTCTCCACAATTTATAAACACGCCGTGCGGCTACCCGAAAAATAAAAACATGTGTGACTGCTACATTGTGTGACCGTGAAAATACTGCGGCCGCTTTATAATTGCGAGTGTCCGTACATTTTGTGGACCCTCCGGGCGCCGAGCCAAATGTGACTTAGTGTGACAAATGTGACAAATGTGACCATCAGCTGTCTGACTGATGCCGTCTACTGAGGCGAGTGAAAACCTCGTGTTTTCACCTTCATTTTTATTTTTTTAATCATCTTGTGTTTTAATTATTAACACAAAAAGCAATCCGATCACATGGTGTGACGGACTGTCGGGCAAGGATTGAATTTCACAGCAAAACCGGTTGTAATTTTTAATATCCATGATTACGTCAGCCCGATGCGTTTGATGAAAGTGACTGTGGTTCTGGGGGCATCGTTTTTGATGAGCTGCCCTGGGGGCAGCGCTCTCGCAGAATAGGCGAGCGATCGAAACCCAGGCCGTAGCTCGAGCCTGTGTGGACCTTTTGATGTGGTGATTGTACCAGTTTACATACAATACACCGCCACCGAAGGTCGTTTACTCATCTTATTTTACCTTAAACATGGGGAATTTCAGTTTAAAGTGTCTTGAAAGTGGGTTTTCTTTGGGTCCACGAACGGATTAATTCACTTTCCATTATTTCTTCTTGGGAAAATATTTTTTGAATCCGAACTTTTTTCAATCCGAACAGCCTCCAGGAATGAATTAAATTTGGATTCTAGGGGCACCACTGTATAGGCAAACATCTATACTCCGATCTCTAGCGGTAGCGCATGGTGGACGCACGGTCGACGCAGACTGCCACGGAGGCCGTACGTAGGTGCACGGCGAGCATAGGGGAACCGTGCGTCGACCTTGCGTTGCCCACAGGTAGTCACACAGACCGCAAGGCCACCGTACGGCGACCGTGTAAATAGTGCGGCCGCCGTAATTTTTTGGGGGTTGGGAAAATTCATTTTTCATTGAGAAGAGCTTACGGCAGCCGCACGGAAAACGCAAGCCTACCGCACGCCCTATGTACGGTCGACGTGGAACACATTTACATCAGAGCTTGGCTTTGTCGAATTGCTACGGCGGGCGTAGAAATGAAAAAAAGTTATAACTCCGCGATTTCATTCCACGGCGACCCTACGGCCTGTAAAATATAGCCAAACGGTGTAGGGCCACCCTGAGGCCACCTCAGTTTCTCTGCGACCGCCACATGTTTCTGTCAATTCAGAATGCATACGGCCGCCTTATCCTCGCCATAGAACAAATGTGACTGAGGCCTTACCAAACAAAAAAAAATCCACTGATGAACTCAAACACCGGTCAAAGGTCTTCAGGGCACAACATTGTGTACTTCTTCTAACTTGCTGTATCAAGGTTATAGTCATGAATAAACGTGCATAAAATCATCACCTGTGCGTCTGTAGTCTTTTCCACTCGAGTGTAATGAGAATTTACTGTGGCTGATTTGTTGCATCGTAATTTGCCGCATCATTAAAGGATGATCTTCAAGTGTATCCTTTTCTGGATCATTTTTAGGCCAACAGTGGTGTAAATAAAACGGATCCTTTAATTATTAGGCCCAGAAAGGTCACAGACGCACAAGCCAAAGGCAATCATCGAAAACAAGGACTTGCTGCTCACATACAACCTGACCATCCGATGAGGAGAACACACTACACATGGAGACAGTGTTCAGGTATAAAAAGGAAGGACTGGCATTGCTAATTGTGGTGTTTGTACATGGTGATGTTGGCTGAACAAATGCATATATTTGAAAAATGACCAAGTACTTGGATGTGGAAAACAAAGCGAAGAGAACCTGGAAGATAAAAAGTATTCGAGGAAGATTCGAGGCTGTCCGAGGTTCAGTGAGAATCCTGAAAAGAACCTTTGGAACAAAGAAATCAAAAGAACATAAGACATGCTCCAGGGATATAAAAAGAACATATATGTGTATGTATCTATATATATATATATATATATATATATATATATATATATATATATATATATGTATATATTGTCACGGCTACGAGTACTGAGTGTATTATGAGGGGGGTTAATCCCCATTTGTCCTCGGAAGAGCCGGACCTGGGGCCACCGCTAACTTCATGGTATGGTGGGTTGCTTTCGAACCACGAACGCCAATCAGTTAACCACAAGTTCCAGTGTCCACCATCTAAGTTTTCCGTTTAACTAGAGGTCACGTGGTTTCCTGAATGGGGAGCGTGCCCTCGGCAAAGCACCAATCTTATCTTGATTAGATCTTAATTAGGGCGGCCGAGCGTTTAACTGCTGGTGCGTGCCGACTATTACAGGTCAATTAGTTTGGTAATTACCTCCCATTCTCTCTAGGTTCAGACAATGCTGAATCAATGGAAGGAAAGGACAAGCACGGACAGGTTAGGACGTCAACAAAGGAATTTATTAATAAGAAAATAAATAAATAGAAAGAACTTATTATTACCTCACGAAAATAAAAAGTTAATTCGAAGCAATCAAAATATTCACAAGCAAATAAATAATCAATCAGGCACCGATAGGAAAAGGGACAAAGAGCAGATGCTTATCTGGGATTGACTTACTTCACGATTAAACACAGACAAGGGGACCCAGAAGATCATTCAGGGGGGGAGAGAAATCGTCTCCCTCACCAAATAGCAGTCGTACGTCAAATAAAAACGTCCTGAAATGTGTGCGCGTGCCTTGTCTGTTGACAGCACCCAAGAAGCACGGACGTCAAGAATCAGGTACGCCAAGAGCAGGTCTCGAGCAGAAGGACCATTAACAGTCCAAGCATCACCCACCGCCAGGAGCCACAAACAATGGACAGCTGTAAGGAGCTGAGGCACTGTGAGGCACTGTGAGGAGCTGTGAGGCACTGTGAGAAGCTGTAAGGTGCTGAGACTGCCACCAACTCAGTGGCGCCGACTGACTGACTGCAAAAGCTGTCTGACTGACCGTCGCCAACTGACTCTCAAACTGATTGGTCCGACTGACTCCTCAAGCCGTCTGACTGACTGACCGGTCGACTGGAAAAGCCTTCTGACTGATGCTGACTCACTGATGCCAACTCCCTCATTGGAGGGTCTCTCCTCCAAAGGCTGTTGTGCTGGGAGCGTGCTCTATTGTTGTGCTGGTTCGTTCCTGGATTCATCGTGTCTCGTGGCCTTGCTGTGCCTCGTGCCTCACCTCGGTTGGCTCTGGGGTTCTGCTGGCTCGGAGTACGGGGTCGAACGGTGGGCGGACCTGCTTCCCTCTCCTGCTCGCAACTTGGCGCCAGAACTGGCTCCCTGGCGGCTGTGAGCAGACTTGGGCCGACACCAGGAGGTCGACAGCACCACGGTGTCTCCTGCACCAGACGAGCGCAACGCCAGCTCGTCCGACGCCAATCCAGGGACTGTTGCGTCCATACCACGGGCCAGCCTGACCACCAGGACCAGCTACGTTTTGTGTGTGTGTGTGTGTGTGTGTGTGTGTGTGTGTGTGTGTGTGTGTGTGTGTGTGTGTGTGTGTGTGTGTGTGTGTGTGTGTGTGTGTGTGTGTGTGTGTGCACCTGGCGCCTTAGAGGGTTTGAGATTTGTATATCCATTGGAATTGTTTGTATTTTCCCCACGCCCGAACCCACACCACCATCCCATCGAATCGCCCCGGATCCCTCCTCTTGCCGAGTCTTATTATTTCTGGTTAGAGAAATAAACATCATTAACTCAGTGAAAAGCGACTCGTGCCACCTTCCTCGTCCCGTTTGCGGTAGAGCGATTAGAACCGCCATCTTTGGGTTGTAAAGGATAAACCGCCTCCATCGTTTCGGCTCATTCTACGTTAGCGGGACTGTTCAAGTCCCGTGGACGTCACATTGGTGTCAGGAGTGGGATGTTCAAACCCCTCTAAATTATATTTGGTATCGGGAGAATATACCAAGATTAAAATCTCGCCACGAATTGGAATATAAAATTACTACAGAAAAGCGCGCGAGCGCGGGAAAATTTTGGCGGGAGTTTTCAAATTAAATTTAATTGGCGGCAAACGGGACTTCTGCACCATGGCGGATGTGCAGATATTTGAGGAGGAAGGCCACGTGTCTGGCAGCGAGTCGGGGGAAGAAGGGAGAGACGGGGGTAGGATTGGAACCTCCCCCATTCCGAGCGTGGACCGTGCTTCATCGCCCGTAATGGAGCCGACAGCGCCGGAAACTGGCGCGATGACGATCTGGACAATGTTGGAACGTTTAATGAGTGCAATTGCAGCACAGGGGGCAAAAATGACGGCACAGGGGGCAGAAATGGCAAATCAATTCGTGACACAGAGGGCAGAAATGACGGCACAGAGGGCAGAAATGACACATCAATTGGGAGTAATGGGGGAACAGTTGGGTGCACGGATTGATTTAATGAGGAATGAATTGGGGGAAAAAATGGATAAAATGAAAACTGAGATGCAGGAGTGTGTGGATGTTCAATTGGGGGAAATACAAAGTAAATTCGAGGATAGATTGGAGGAAACAAAGTTAGAAATTACATTGGAGGGGGAAAATATGCGGAAGAAATTGGTAGATAAAATTGTTGCAATGAACATTCAGGTTGATAAAGTGGATGAAAGCCTGGAACGTCATCGTGCCTGTGTGGATGCTCGTATGCAGCTGCAAGTAGAAGAGTGGGGAGAGCTGAGAAAGCAAGGGATGAATTTGGCGGAGGAGATAAAAGGGTTGGAGGCTCGTTTGGACGAACAAGATAAAATTACGAGCCAAGATGAAGTCTTGGATAAAGGCCTGGTAGAGCCGTCTTTTGTAAGTAGTGTCCGGGTTGGTTGAGGAGCAGCTACAAACTCGTGACGGAGCCTTGGAGGAGGGTGTGCGGGCCCAGAAGATCCTGCGGGAAGAGGTGAATCGGTCCATTCAACGTTTGGAACATGAGGCAGAATTGACCCATGAGACCCTCACCACAAAACATCTTTGGCCACAGTGGGCTCCGAAATTGGATACGCAGCCAGAAGGGTGTTTGATCCCTGGGCTGGATTCGGACAAGGGAGAAACTCGGAAGCGGGCCACCGTAAAAGTGATCCCCCTGGTAAATTTTGACGGGTCAGGGAGCCTTGAAGCTTTTCTGACGCAATTTGAGTGTATTTCCCGACTAAACGGGTGGAATGAGCGGGAACGTACAGGGAATTTGGTGGCAACGGTGCGGGGACCAGCCGCAGATGTGTTAAACGTGATCGCGGAGGGGATGTTGACCAGCTCCCACATTTGCGAAGCGTTGAGCCGTCGGTTTGGGTTCGCAGCGAACTGTGATCTGGTGCGGGCCCAGCTCCAGCACCGCAGATTAAAGCTGGGTGAGACAGTGCAGGAGCTGACACAGGACATTTACCAATCAGTTAGGATTGCGTATCGGGACCTAACAGTGGAGGCATGGGACAGACTGGCACTCGAGAAATTTTTAGCTGCTCTTCCTGACCCTGAGGTCCGAGCGCTAGTGGAGTTACAAGATCCACCCACCGTTCACCGAGCGGCTGAGTGCGCAGCCAGGCTGGCCTCGTGGAGTCGGCCGGGTCGGGTGCCAGAGAGGCCATCGGTGACGGTCCAACAGGCGGAGATTCAGGATCAAGGAGAGGGGCTGGGAGAAATTGGCATTACCCAAATGTTTCAGGAAATTTGCCAGAAACTGTCAAGTTTGATAAGGGGTAATTCGGTAGTTGGTGCGCCAAAGCGGCGGGGTCCAGCCCAGCCAATAGAGCAATTCGATTATGGCCGAGGGGGTCCGGAACCGGAAGAGACATTACACCGATACCCACGGGGGCCTTTTATGGGGAGTTGTTTCCGGTGCGGGCGAAGAGGACACATGCAACGATATTGCCGGTACCCGGCGATGGAGAGACCCTCCAATAGACTTTCAAGCCCGGAGTGGATGAATCCTCCTGTTGAACTGCCAGGTCTATCCGAGGTGCCCTTACATAGGTCGAGTCCGGAAATCACTGTCGGGGGTCGGGGAAACTAGATCGGGCTGAGCATATTGGGCCATGCTCGGCTGGTGAGATTGTGGCAAAGTGCCTCCTTTGGTGAAAATAGTGAATTGTGGGAAAAATTGGCATGGGTTTGTAAGTTCTGCTGGGTTTTAGAGTGACAATAGGGACAGTGGGTAATTGGTAACAAAGCGGGCACAAGTGGCTGTCCAATGGCTGGTTCGTGGATCGGGTGAGGAAAAGTGCTGGGTGAGTTGTTTCAAGTCAAGAAGTGAAAAGTCAAGAAATGTATGGTGCACACATTGATTTTTTTATTGGACATGGTGTGGTAACAGGGAAGGTCATGGTCGGTGAAGTGTTAGAAATGCAGGTGTCACATGTATGGCCGATGGGGTGGGGGAGTCGTGGGTTTTGTGGGTGGGGATGATGTGCTTGTCCACAGGGATTGCTGAAGCTCACGGTGAGCGGGAATTGCGACCCCCTTCAAGGAGATTCACCCCTGGTGGCTAACGGTGACAGTGTCTGGAGGCAACTGGGAGAGGGTCTGGTTGGGCGACCAAGGCGGGTAGGACCTTGGTGACCCAGGAAGGCCGGAGGAGCCAGTGAGACCCCTTCCAGTGTGTTGTACGGGGTTAGAGCTGATGGCTACCAGGGGGGTGGGAATCAAAGGGAGCGGGGCGGAGAAACGTCCGGGTTGGACTAAAGCTTACCTGTGGGCATGGTTGCACCTGAGATGCCCCCATCATCTTGTGGTAACCCACCCCACAGCCATGACGGAATTCAGCCTGCATCATTAAAATGGGGACCATGAACTAGAAATGTGATGATGACCATGGTGTGAGTGTTGTGAAGATGTGTGAGTCCCGCTCGATCCCGCACAACATGACATGTGCAGCAAGGGCATGATGTCCGCATAATTTTGGGGCAAGCAAATTTGAAAATTGGCTCCCCAGGTAACGCTGGGTCTATTAGCATCCACTGGGGGACACGGTCAAGTGTAAATATTCCGTGAATAGTGTCGTTAAGGCTTAGAATAGGAATGTAAAGTATGTGTTGTGTTTTTGTGGAACCTTTTGTTTCCCCTCCCCAGATCACTGGAAAAAGTGTTGGGCAAGAGCGATGATCCAGAGGATGGAGTGCAACTTCGCTCAATGCTCTAATGTGATAAAATAAAATAAAAAATAAAAAAATGAATGATTGTTTAGGCGAGGATAAGGCCATAAGGGGGTAGTACGTTAAGCAGGATAGGTAAGTTAGCTGCGGCTCGCTGCCCATTGCCCCTCCTACTTTATTTCGTTAGGTTAAATAGGTGTGAGTCAGTAAGTGTTAAGGCTGGTACGGTAGCGCCTGTGATATACCTTGCAG
Source organism: Eptatretus burgeri (assembly GCF_056783735.1). Taxonomy (NCBI): domain Eukaryota; kingdom Metazoa; phylum Chordata; class Myxini; order Myxiniformes; family Myxinidae; genus Eptatretus; species Eptatretus burgeri. Next base: position 50,057,645 of record NC_140974.1, read on the forward strand.
GAGCTGCGGTACCAGATGAGGGGGCAGTGTTACGTTTGAGGGGGGGTATGCATTCAAAGGGTAATTAGGATGTTTAATTAGGTATGCCATGCTGTTCGAGTTTAC
>NC_140974.1:50065249-50067749 GCF_056783735.1 Eptatretus burgeri
GCACAGGCCTTGCAGCAAAACAACAGCTGCCGATGAAGTTGGCCGGCCTCTGCCTTGAAGCAAAACACGGCCAGCCGATGAAGTTGGCCAGCTTTTGCCGTTCAGTGGAGGTTGGTGGAGGGAGTGCGGTGGTGCTGGCCACTTGGAAGGCGGGCTCGGACCTACCTACCTGTCTCCCTCCCACCTATCGCCTTTGCCTGTCACTGTACATACCCACTCCCTTAATTTGTTAAACCCCAATTTAGCCCCAACTTATTTTTTTATTTTTTTCTTCCCCACTATAAATCGTCCCCTAACCCCCTTTATCGTCCTTGTTCGGCTAACCTATCCTGTCACCTAGCCTACTCCCAACCCCTACGTTCCCTTCCCGGAGGGGAATAAGGGAGAGCTAACGTCCTGTGTCGAGGCTCAACGAAGCCTCAGGATGGCCTCCCCAGAGTTCGGCGATCTAACCCAAAGTGGGTCCAGCAGCCCACAACGACAGCGAGGGGATGGATGGTGCGGAGGGGTACACTTCCTAATCTACCCTATCCATTTAACTGTTAAACTACCCCGGGGCTTTCAACAAGCGCCTCTCGCTTAAACTATTGGTTCTAACAACACAGATTCCCGTCGCCTGTGTTGGTGTCCTCACAATTTCGGGCCTCGCCCCCCAATTTTCTCTCCGTGCCCTCACACGGTCTCCTGGCTGGGACACGTGGCTCCCTTAGGCAGGCACGACCCTCTGCCGAATCTCCCGCTATGGCACCCCCGGGCACTACACTGCCTCCGAGCCTACCAGCTCCCTAACACCGGGGAGTGCCCCCCATGGCACCTCCCCTGAAACGCACACGTGGCAGGCCGGCCTCCCAGGCCCCTTTCCGAGGGTCACCCGTGCCCACAACACTGCCCACGCGGCTAATGGCGCCCCGGGCCCCCGCACCAAGCAGGCGCACCCGTGCCCACTACGCTATCCCGGCCCCCCATGGGCCCTTGGCCTACCGCGGCCGACTAGCCTGGTGCCCGGGGTACCCACTCAGCGATACTCACCTTTCGCAGCCACGCTCCCAAGCCCGTCAACAGGGCTCCTGCACCCCTCCAAATGGGTCTCGAGCCTACTTTCCCACCAACAACAAAACGACCTCCATTTTTCAATTTGACTAACCCAGCTAACTCAATCTACACTGACCCCGGGGTCCCTTGGGCGGGAGTCACTCCTCCCCCCAATCACTCATCGCACCATGCATTCCCCATTCACTCCATACACACAGACCCGCTGGCCTCACTCACTCACCAAGCACATGCTTCCACTTCACTCACCAACTCTTCAACACACACACCACTGAACTCTGCCATCCTTCTAGCTGCACCCCCTAACTAACTCGTGCTCCCACGTCGTCCCTTACACTATAGCACATTCCTTTTAACACTACGTAGCTAAGCTACGTCCCCTCTACACATTCACAAGTCTGTCCATGTCCTCAAATAATTCCATTAATCAATTTCCCAGGGGGGGGTTTCCTCCCTTCCTACTGGGCTCGTGAACTCGTTGCAAGGCTCTGAGAGCCCTGCGCCTCTGCGGGAGCGGCTGTTCCAGCACCGACTCCTCCGGCAAGACATATCCATGAGGGCGTAAGGTCGCCCTTGTAAGGCCTCAGGCGGTCCGCGTGGACGATCCGAGGGAGGGCTCGTGGTCCCATTTTAATTTTAGGACCACGTCACTGACTTGCGCCAGGACGACCCCCGGGCCCTGCCAAGGTGAGGTGAGCTTCGGGCATCTGCCCTTCCTTCGCCGGGGGTTAAAGAACCAAATCCTCGCCCCCGGTGGGTATTTGCTCACCTGGCTCCGGTGGTCGTACCTGCGCTTCATCTTTATGCCCGCCTGTTGGAGCTGGTGTCGTGCGAAGGCGTGGACCTTCTCCAAGCCCTCCTCCAACCGACGGGCATAGCCCTCCCCCGGGGGCCTATCAAGCCGCTCAGGCGTCGGACCGCACAATAAATCGACGGGGCTTCTCAGCTCCCGTCCATACATCAACAGCGCCGGACTACATGCGGTAGACCCGTGCTGGGACGCGCGATAGGCCATCAGGAGGTACGGAAGGTGTTCGTCCCAGTCCTCCTGGTTAGTGGCGGTGAAGAGGGCCAACTGCTGGACCAGGGTCCTGTTGAACCTCTCCACCATGCCATCAGACTGTGGTCTCAGGGGCGTTGTCCGTGTTTTTCGAATTTCCAGGAGCCTGCACACCTCTTTTAGTAATTCACTCTCAAAATTTCGTCCCTGGTCCGTGTGCAGCTCCTGCGGAATCCCATACCGGCATGTAAATCCTTCTACGAAGGCCTTGGCCACAACCCCTGCTTCCTGGCTGGGAAGGGCAAAGGCTTCTGGCCATTTGGTGAAATAGTCCATAATTACGAGGACGTACTTATTACCCTGGCGAGTGGGGGCAGTGGTCCCAAAATGTCCATGGCCACTCGCTCAAGGGGAGCCCCAACCTGATGTAGTTGGAGTGGGGCCCTCATC
>NC_140974.1:50072749-50087749 GCF_056783735.1 Eptatretus burgeri
TCAAATTTTTCAGTCCATTCAAACATATTTATTATTTTCTTTACATCCTCTAACTTATTGGTTTTTAAATTGATTCGCATATTTGTTTTATTTACCTTTGTTTTAGATATTTTTTCAATAAGACTTATTTGATATTTTTCACATTCATTATGTTTTCCATTTATATACCAAGACTGAGATTTTCTCCACTCTTTAGTTTGACTAATACTTGGTTCGACCATTTATATATTGTGAAAAACGCGGCGGAAGCCCTTAAAAACCCTAACCCATCTTCCCATCGTTAAAACTTGTGTCCATATGGAACACAATCTATTCTATTCACTCTATCATACAATACCCATATGGAACACAATCTATTTTATACACTCTATCATACAATATCCATATGGAACACAATCTATTCCATTATCTAAAATAAATCTCTTATCATCAAAGGCTCCTAATGCCTTTTATTTACTTCTTCACTATATATCTTATGTTTATAACTTCTTATTGTATTCATTTTCCTATATTCTTCTTTCTTATTCATCAAACAATTATAATAATTTCTAAAAGTTATTGATTTCTTTATTACATATTTCTTTATTCCCTTTAACCTTTTATCAATCTGATCACCATACTTATAAGCATATGCCTTTGCTCTCAATCCAATAAACTCACTCATTACTTTTCCACCCAACTCATCCTTAAACTTACCAATAACCTTTTCATTCTTTTTTGAAAATAACTCACTCTTCTTACTAAAATTACTTGTATCATATACTCCAATGTTTTTCTTCATATCCTTATAAACATCGTCAGTTTTTATATCTAGAATAAAACTATCGGTGTCCATATACAACAATGAAGCATTTTCACCATACTCTTTCTTTAAATCATTATACAAATAATCATACATCAATATCTTTGATAAATCAAGAACTGCTGTTCCAATATAAATTGGTTTATCCATGACAATACTTTCCTTTTTCATATGAATAGCAGAAAAGTTCTCTGAAAAAACCTCTTCTCTCTCAAAACTTGGTTTATTTATCAATCTAGAAGCTTCTTTCCAAGATGTTGCAAATCTAATGTTTTGCCTGTTTCTAACATTCTCCATTGTCTTTCCAAAGACAGCATTATTCATCAATTTATAGAATTCCCCTTCAAATTTTACTTTTGTATTTGTTCTCATATCTGTATTGAATTTAATATACTTTTTCATCCAAGGACTTTGTTTAAATTTTAAAACTCTATGAATTTTAGCTACTCTCAACCCAGCAGATAAATATTGTCTCAAGTTCCTTTGATGCAAAACATATCCCTCTTTATCATAGAATGTTGTTAATAACTTTTCTGTTGATTTGCCTTTAATATTAAAACTTTTATGATAATCACTGAACCATTCTTTCTTTGGGGTTTCTTTCTCACATGCAAAAGGAAGGTCTTTATGCTTATTATGAAGATCACTCGGGTACTTCAAATCAACTTCAAAATAATAACCTTCTTCTTTGCCATTCAATTTCTCTTGAGAAGAAATAACAATATTCATCAAAGCCTTTTCATAATCCTTTTCTTCCACCCACTCTAATTTACCATAAGGCAGAGATTGAGACATTGCCCATCCATACAAATTATTAGCATCAAAGTACATCAAATAATTACTATCTTTTTCACTCTCATAATTTGGAAGATATTTATTATTTGCTTTAGCATATCTTTTTGAACATACTTGTGATATTCCACCTCTCTTAGACTTCTCAATCATCAAAAGCATATCTACATCACTGACTAAATCTATATCTTGTTTTGTCATTTTCAACATTGCACTCCAAGCTAAACCAGGAGCTGTGAAATAGTGGGCAGGATCTAATCCATAACAATTTTTATTATGACAGAGTGATCTAAAAGCTTCAAACACATCAGCTAGCAATAAAACATCTGTTTTTAGATACAAATCATGATATTCTCCAAGGTTCTTTATCTTAAATAATTTCCAAATTTCTTGTGCGTGTTTATATTCCTTATCACTTATCTCTTCTTCATAAAGGTTATTATAGAAACTTTCTTTTGAAGGAAGTTGTGTTTCTTTAAATCTCATAAATGAATCCATATAACCATAAGGATAAATTCCCTTACTTGTAAGAATTTTCTCTTTACTTTGGATTTCATTCCTTGTTTCAATTTCCTCTCTAGTTAGAATTCCCTCTTTAATCAGAATTTCATCTATAATCAGAATTTCCTCTTTAGTTAGAATTTCATTCTTTGTTCGAATTTTCTGTATAATTAGAATTTCATCTTCAGTAAGAATTTCTTCATTCATTTCCTCATTAATTAGAATTTCCTCTTTACTTTGAATTCTCTCTTTAATCTGAATTTCCTCTTTAGTTAGAATTTCCTCTTTTGGAAAGAATGAATTAAGATTTGGAAAAGAGCCCGTGGAGCTTAGATTTGATGCGAGGTTGGCTAGTGGTGTTCCCATAAACTTGTAAGAATCAAGAAACCTTATACGAGTTATAGGTTTTGTGAATATCATTTTTGTAAATGAAATGTACTTTTGACTTGTGTTTGTTATGGCAGAAATATTCCCTGGTGTTTTTGAAAGTTCATTTATAAATAGATGTGTGTCATAGTTGGCGCTGTTGTGAAGAAAGACTGGAATAAAAGAAGGTAATTTATAATTAAGATTACAACAGGAATGAGCGGGACCTCTATATTTACCAGTAAGATGACAATGATCCCTAACTTTAGACTCCTCAATTTCCTCCTCACAAATATGACAGATATTGTTCTTTCTAAATTCTAATTTTTCTTCAATGGTTAATTTCATCGGTTCATTTGTTTCTTTCATTAATTTACTTAGTCTTATACAATCATTTTCTAATCGTTTTACAAACTCTTGTGAAGCATTTTTTCCACTATACTGTTCAAGTTTATTATACTTTTCTCCAACAGATGATTTGATATAATAACAGAAACCACAAGGAATATGTTTTTGATATTTATTTGTATATGGTTCTTTTGGATTAGGAGAAGCAGTATTTATCTTTTTAAGGATACATTCAAAATCAGCGTATATCACAAATGGGTGCATGATAGATTTATTATAATCTTCAAAAGAAATCTTTTCACCAGGTTTAGGCATTGTAATTACAGCTGATTTATGATTACTACAATATTTTGAATGTTGTTCTAATCGTTCTTTTGTATGAAATGAATTAAGACATCGCTACAAGGATATATTTTGTTTGCTGTTCTGAATACCTGAGAAGAGATTAATCTTGATAAATTATTGATGTATGTGTAATGTGAATTATTTCCAACACTAAAATATAAAAGATCAATGTGTGTTTCTTCATTTTTATAGTTGTTTGAAATTTTTAATATTTGAACTTTGTTTGTATCCGTTAATCCATATACATTAATAGAAAGATTATTCTTTTTCTCAAATTTAGGAATATCTGTTAGTGGCATTGGGAAATTAAAATCTTTAATGTCCAAGGTATTCTCATATTTCATATATTGTTTTACTCTTTCTGAATTACATTTTGGTGGATGTAAGTGAGCAAGAACAGACCAGAGAAAACATTTATTATCATTATTCTTAATATTAACAACTGCCTTCTTTCGTTTTATTTCTTTTGGTAATTCAATATAAGAAGAAGCTTTAAGAGGGTTTGATTTTAGAATGTGTACATCTAAAAAGATGATTTTTTTAATATTGAATCCACTTCCTACCACTGTATTATCAACATCCTCCTCTTGTCTTGATAGTTCTTCATAAACCCCACTATTCAAAAAATCTTGAAATGATGTTATAAAATGAAGATCTGTCCTCATATAAGGAGTTTGTTCTTCATCTTGTCTTTTCATATTCATTTTCACTCCCATATAAAACTTTAAAGTTTTCATTTCTTTTAATGTTTTTTTAATAAATTTTTCAACATCAGGTTTCACTATTTCAATTGATTCAATTATTGATGATGGACCGGGTTCTCCAAATTGAAAAATCCTTATTTTTATATGCCCTTTAAATGCCCCATCAGTGTTTTCAATATAATAGTCTCTCTTTACTTTAAACTCATTTTTCTTGTGTTTTTGTGATTGAAGATGCCTATTATAACTACTCTTCAAAACATCCTTTGAGCAGGTATCACAATGTTTTCTTTCCAACTCAAGAGGGGATATTTTGTGAAATAGATTAAATGTGTGTTTGTTGGTTCGGAGGTGTTTTCTATAATGTTTATATTCGTGATTACAAACATCGCAGTATGTTGTATTCACCATATTTATATAATAAAACTTTGCTTAAACTAAAAATTTCTTGATGAAAATTTCGTTTATTTTACAGGTGAATCTGTCCTTAAACTAAAATTTTCTTGATGAAAATTTCGTTTATTTTACAGGTGAATCTGTGCTTAAACTAAAATTTTCTTGGTGAAAATTTCGTTTATTTTACAGGTGAATCTGTGCTTAAACTAAAATTTTCTTGATGAAAATTTCGTTTATTTTACAGGTGAATCTGTGCTTAAACTAAAATTTTCTTGATGAAAATTTAGTTTATTTTACAGGTGAATCTGTGCTTAAAACCATTTTATCCTCCAACATTTTCACTTAATAAATACAATGTTTCAAGACACAAAAGACAAGTTTCAATCAATCTCTTCATTTGTTAAAGATGCTGAGAAATATGTCAAGGATGTAAAATTGAACAAAGATAAATATAACAACTATTGGATAAAAACAATTATGGTGGATATGATGAGTTCTTCAATTTACTTCAGTGGAAGGGCTTTTAGTATACCTGGAAGAACATCAATTAAGGTATCTCTAACAAAAGTTTCTCCTCTCCTTCTGGCAATATATTCAAAACTAGAAAAAGCAATGAAACAAGAAAAGGTATCAAAAAATAAAAACCTTATGGATGAAGCTTTAGAAAGAAAAGATAAGACCATCTGTAATATGCAAGGAGAAATTTGTATTTTTTTCAACAACCCTAAAGATATAAATCCTGATGAAATAAAGGATGTTAATATATCAGGTGAAATGACATTTCGTTCAATTGTAGTTAAGGATCATTTTAAAATTACCTTTAATATAAAAAATGTAGCAGTTGAATCTGTTAATGAAAAAATGTATATCGATATCGATGGTAATGTTTTTTCTACTAATTAAATGAGCCAATATTCAACTGAAGATTTTGAAGATTATGAGAGTGATTATGATACCGAGAGTTTGCATTCAAACGATAGTTATGACACCGAGAGTTTGTGTTCAAATGATAGTTATGAAAGTATAGATGATTCTGAAAGTATCGAAGATGATATCGAAGATGAATTTCAGTTTAAGTAAAGTTTTACTTTATAAATATGAATAGTTTACTCGATTTTGAGCCTCTTGAATTCCATGATTCTCCATATGACAAATTTGAGAATTGTCCTGCGTGTGAAAGACGGGGATTAAACACAGAGTCAAAAGCCTATAAACAATGTATATTCTGTGATTATCTTCTAATTAATGATAATCAAAAATATAAAAAGGAAAATAATTCTTTTAGATTTACACCAAAAATGAATTACTTTACAAGATTGATTCGAGAAATGAATGTAAAGAACGAGGGTGAGAACACACCTTTCCTTACAAGGGAAGAAACTGAACGTATTAGAGAAATGTTCAAAGGATTGTTGTTATATCTTATTCATGGATGTGATTTTCAGGGAAATATCAACACAAGATATTGCATAAATAAAATAATGGATTATCTTGAAATTAAACCTGAACTTAGGATAAAATATAGAATTTCGAAAAAAGCCAAGAATAAATTAAATAACCTGTTTTCCAAATATATAAATGAATGATTTTTTACCTATTTGGGAAAATAAGATAAAATTTGACAACCATAAAAATCTCCCAAATTCATTAAGATGCCTCATAGTTGGTTCAAGTGGATGTGGAAAAACCTGCTTACTTTTAAAGATGCTCCTCACTCCCAACTTTTTAGATTATGATAATTTAATAATTTTCACAAAGTCGAGTTTTCAACCAGAGTATCAACTACTCTCACAAGGTTTTAATGCTGGTCTTCAAAAAGAAGATATAATCGGTTTATTTAAACTTCAAAAAACCTAAATGATTTTAACATTGAAGATATAATACAACTATTTTGTGATACACAGAGATGTAAAAGAAATCAAAACCGATAACTTGTATTCTGAGTGATAATACGGATGATATACCGTCTCCCCAAGATTTGGATAAATCCAAAAAGAACCTCGTTATCTTTGATGATTGTGTTAATGAGAGAAACCAAACGGTAATGGACAGCTACTACACAAGAGGGAGACATTCTTCTTGTAATTGTATTTATCTTAGTCAATCGTACTTTCAGCTTCCTCGTCGTTCCATCAGAAACAATGCTAATACTTTTATTTTATTCAAGTTAAATTCAATAGATATAAACAATTTTTGGAGAGACAATTGTTCTACATTATGTAGTAAAAAGGAATTTGGGGATTACATGAAACACACGACTGAAAAATATAAATATATTGTTGTGAAACAAGATGAGATATTAAATGATATTTTTCAATAAATAAATGGATGCGAAAGAAAGAGCAAGAAGATTTAGGGAACATCAAGAGTTGGTTTCAAAAGTTGTAAAACAGCAGGAAGACATAAAGAAGAAACGCAGACAGAAACTAACGGGCGAAGAAGCATTTGAAAGAAAACAAGAGAAATTTTTAAACCACTTTTAAAAACTTCCCAAGGAAAAATGAAAGATGTTTCCACATTTCCCACGGTAGAATATACTCCTAAAAACTTCAAATGTTAAAAGATTTCAGTCAAATGACGGAGGAAGAATTAGAGCATTTAGGAGAATTAGAATATGATGATGAAGGTTTATTTCAACAACTGGAAGAGATTAATCGACCCCCTGATTATATTGTGAATGCTCTTCAAAACAATGAATATTCAGCGGATTCAAAAACCAAAGCAGGACTCATTCCAACAGAACAATCAGCAATATTTCATCTTGCTCAAGAAAAGGTATTGATATTTAATGATGAATTAAGGTTCTTGGGTTCTGCTCAACCCCTGTTAAACTAACTCCAAGATTAATGTTTCTTCTCACAAAAGATGGAAGACAAGGTTCAACTGTGAGGGATGAATCAAAGTATATTGATAAACCATTGGATATGGAAAATAATGATGATAGAGTATATATTGATCTGCTGAACACTCTAAATTATAAGGTTATTCTTTCTGGTAAAAGTAGGAAGAATGAGAAGGAGAAACACATTATTCAGGCTTTAAGTATCCTTGGTTCAGGTGTTAGTTTTCTTCCAAATGACCCATTGCAATTAGTTAATAGACTGTTATTGTTGTTAGGCAGTAAGAAGGCTGGAAATAACAATTGTTTTAATGAAGCATCAGCCATTTTAGACCAGTTGATGAACATGAAAATAATTAATAAATATCAATATAAAGACATTTTATCTCATATTAAATAAGATGAGAAGCACAATCCTTAGTTTCAATTTCACAACAAGCGACCACACATCTTCATTCCCATACCCACTACAACTTGACACAACAAAAGAATATGAGGCATCTTTATTGTCCATGGAAACTTATAATACCTTATTTAATATAACCGAGAAAAATGACAAGTTTAGTTATAATCCAGGAAGTGGATACAAAACGATAACAGTCTCACCCGGAGCATATGAGATTTCTCAAATATCTTCCGAAATTGCTCGTCTTATGAAAGAACAGGGTGATGAACCAAAAAATATTGTTATAAACATTCAAAAACATACTTCAAAATCAACGATTAAAGTTAAAAATAACTACAAGGTTGATTTCACAATTGATAATTCATTTGGAGAGTTATTGGGTTTCTCCTCAAAAAAGATTGAAACTAATGGGACGTTTTACAGTGATAATGTCATTCAAATATCCTCAGGAATAAATTCGGTGTTAATTCACTGTGATTTGATTGATGGTGCTTATAATGATGGGAAAAAACAAATACAATATTTTCATTCAGCGCATACTCAACCCCAATTGGTTATAAATTCAATATGGAACCCAAAAATTTGGTTTATCTACCTGTGTCAGGAAAAACCATACACAGAGTAAATTTTAGGATAACCGACCAAGATAATCGTGTGATTTCTTTTAATGGAGAAGTTATATCCATCAGAATTCACCTACGTGAAGTTTTCCAATAAATAAATACGATGGTTATTTTGAGGAAACACGAGTTGGGAAAATATAAAATAATTACAGGGGATGGGATGTTCCTTTCCCCATACTACAAGGGTGAAGGTATGTATCTTGGTAGAGGATACTATAAACCTAAGAGACAAAGGGGTGTTGGACATCAATTTAGAGGAGATGGGATAATTGATACTCTCATGGGTATTGGTTCAACTATTCTTAAACATAAAGATCTAATTGGTTCAACTGCTTCTGCTGTGGGAAATGTAGCAGGTGCCGTAAAGAGTATAAAAGATGCTCAGAAGGAATCTCATAAATTACAAGCAATAAAAGAAATTAAGAAAGGCAAAACTCAGTTGTCCCCCAAGAACGACAGAAAATAATTCAAATACTTGGATCAGGGTTTCAAAAGTTTTAACATCTTTTTTTCCTAAATAAATACAAGTATGGAAGCAATTGATAGTATCTATGATTTGGATGATACTATTATTATCTCAAACTCCACTAAAAAAGAAGATTACTTCAAGGTAAATGCAATAACTGGAACAGACTGGAATACGAATGGTACAAAAAGTTTTGAAATAAATAATCAACAAACCTATTTGAATCTCTCCGAAAGTTTCTTGTTGTGTAAATTTAAATTCACTAAGGCTGGGAATAACACAAACGCTACACTTGTAAATGATTTCTTCTGGAAAATGTTTGATAGTGTGCGTTTGTATATTGGAACACAAGAAGTTGAAGCGGTTGATTATGTCTCTGCTGTATCTGAAATGATAAAATTTACACTCTATACATTCAGTGATAGAATGGGAAAGGGGTCTGTCGAAGGTTTTATTCCTGATATGTCAACGGGAACAAACACAGACCCTGGGTATACTCAAAGGAAAGGAATGTATAATGATGATACAAAAGCAGAAAATAGTTTTACTGTGGCAGTTCCTCTTAAAGGTATATTTGGATTTTGTGATCATGATAAAGTTCTGTATGGCCTTAAAATTAGATTTCAACTACAAAGGAATGATAATGAAAATCGATTGCTTTTTGGTGTTGGTAGTGCTTTTGGTGATCAGAATAAATTTGTAATTGAGGAAATGAGTTGGTATATCAGTGAATATACTCCTAATCTTAAAACAGAAGAGATGTTGAATCGAAGACTTAACTCAAAGAAACCACTCAGTGTATCATACCTCAAAAGAAGATGTCAACACGTTAAACTCAATCAAACAACTTACACGTGGAATTTGGGTGTTCTGGAAGGAAAGCCACGATATCTGTGGATCATTTTTAAAAAGCCAGATGGTGATACTGCGACTGATAAGAATAATGCATTGAGTGATAATGCTAAGGTGAAACAACTTCGCGTTTCTCTAGATGGAACATTTTACCCACGAGATAGATTGGAAATTAATTGGGAAAAAATGATTTTGCTGAAGCATACAAGTCTTACCAAAAGGTGTGTGAAAGTAATGGAAATAAAGAACCTATTTTGGATATGACAGCATTTAAAAGTTTGTATACAATCTATGCGTTTGACCTGAGCGCTCAAAAGGAAACTATAAAGTCTAATCGAGTGGATACTTCCCTATACATTGAAAGAGGAGAGAGTGAAGAAGTTGATACATATTGTTTGCTTTTGGAAGAAACAGAATTGCAGATTAATACAGATAATGGTGTGATGATTAGTCTCACATAATTTTTTGTTAAATAAATGAGTGGCAAAGTACCAACTGGGGTATATGTTAATCAAATCAATCTTCATAAACTATCATCTTGTGTTCAAAATCAAAAGCCTTGTACGATTAACGTTAATACAATTCAGAGAAAAGGAGCAGTAAGAATTGATGTTTTTCTCACAAGAGAACAGGTTAAAATCTTGAATGACACTGGCTCACTTAAAATTAAAATGACAAAACCAATGTTGAAAAAATATTCAATAAGAGAGACGAGTGGAGGATTTCTCCCATTTCTAATTCCTTTATTTGCTGGTTTAAGTGCGGTTGGAGCATTGACGGGTGGTATTTCAACAGCGGTGAAAACTGCCAACGAAAGGAAGGCTCAACTCCAGGCTCAAAAAGAATTGGAAAGACATAACAAAGAGTTGGAGAAACAAATTAGTGGAAGTGGTGTAATTGTAGATTTTGCTGAAAAACTTGAAGGTCTGCCTGATAAAGCGAGATTGTTAGTTGGAGATATGCTTTCTTCTATAGCACAAGCAGGTGTAAAATTAACGAAAAGAGGTAATGGATTATATCTTTCTAATAAATAAATGAGCATTGATGAGTGGTTGAAAAAATTTGGAAAGAATACAACATCAAATTTACAACTTGTCAAATATTGTAAGAAATTAAAAATTCATAATGTGGTTATTTGTATGAGAGATGAATTAACAAATGTGTCGAAACATACAAAGAATATTATTATGAACTTAGAAGATAATAATGGGAACGGTTCTCATTGGGTTTGTATTTTTAATAGTCAAGACAAATATTATTTTGATAGTTTTGGTCTTCCACCACCTGTTGAAGTCATAAAATTCTTACAGAATGGTGTTTATCAAACATTTCAAGTCCAAGAATTAAATTCCAAGTGTTGTGGCCAATTATGCCTATATGTGTTATTTCAACTCAACAAAAATAAAAAATTTTATGATATTATTTTTAATCTAATATAAATGACTTATGTTGGTAAAGATGGTTCTATCTTTGGTTTATCTCAAGAACTGGATATTGATTTATCAAATTATTACACAAAGGCACAGGCTGAACGACATAAATATAATATAACCAAAAATATTAACATGAAAAATGCTTATAAATTAAAAAATTATCCAAGCCCGACTGACGCGAATGACTTGGTGAGATTAAGCGATTTATCACAATATATATCCTTAAATAAAACGGCTGTGTATTCCAAAGATACAGAAGTGTTGATATTATCTCCAGGTCATACAGAATTCACAGTTCGAATTAAAATAAATTTTTATAAAGAAGGGCGTATCGTTTGTATGAGAATAGAACAATGGGGGTATGATATGAATGATTTAGGGTATAATTGGTCATTTAAAATTAACCTCGAAGACCTGGAACAATTAAATCAGTCTCGTAAGGAAGAATATTATCCACTTGGTATCGAGAATGAGTTTTGTGGGGCTACGATTAGTAAACAACAAATAAAAAGAATTTAATAAGGGTAAATATAATAATGGTTTTGCCCTTGTTTATCTCATGAAAACAGAAAAAACAGGATTATATATAATAAGTAAGGAAATACAAAATGATTTAACTATGGGAAGATGGGGAGGTGTTTCGTGCCATAATATTATTCTAACATATATTTCTAATACATAAATGACAGCAAGAAGGCTTCAAGAAAATTATCATTTCTGTGTCCAAGCATACCTTCAAGAAAAGGGTATTCGGTATTTTAATAAATATGTTCTACAACATAAGAATGAGGTATTTTCAATAAAAGATTGGCATTATGCTGATGTTGATAAACCGACAACTTTAGATTTAATTAGAATGTTAAATAATGAAAAAATTATAAAGTTAAGAAAAGGTAAGGCACTTTTAGAAATTCAAAAGAAATTTTATTGGTTTCCTGTTGTAAAAAATTATTTTGGATACAGGAATAACAAGAAATCCTGATGAATATATGTATAATATTCTATGGGGTGTAAGCGATTCAAGGATAGTAAGGGATGAGGAAGGAGTTGAAGAAGAGAGGGAAGAGGAGGAAAAGGAGAAGAGGGAGAAGAAAGAGAAGGAGGAAAAAGAGAAGAGAGAGAAGGAGGAGAGGGAGAAGAGAGAGAGGGAGGAAAGAGAGAAGAGAGAGAGGGAGGAGAGAGAGAAGAGAGAGAGGGAGGAGAGGGAGAAGAAAGAGAAGGAGAGGGAGGAGAGGGAGAAGAAAGAGAAGGAGGAAAAGAGAAGAGAGAGAAGGAGGAGAGGGAGGAAAGAGCGAGACAAAATAAATATCAAAATATGGAAACCAGTGAGATTAAAAAAGATTAAGGGTATTACAGAAAATAACTCAACCCACCGAGGAGGAAAAGAAAGAATTGACAAGTCTATTTGCAATACTTTCGGCAAGACTATTGGCATCGACAAGATATGGATTTTAATTCAAGTTTTTCATTTTTTTTTTCTTAAATAAATGGAGGAGAGAGTGAAGGCATTTCTAAGGATTCTTTATGTTTTAAAAATCAAGATTCAAATGTGCATGTTGGAAACTAAAAAGGTTTTTGCACTCTGCAGGAATTTTTCTCATAAATAAATGAGTTATTGTCTCAAATGTAAAAAGAAAACTAATACTAAAAATATTTCATATATTAAAAGTAAAAATAACAGGGTTATACAAAAAGGTATATGTTCGGTGTGTGGTTCAAAAAAAATCAATTTATCTCCCAACACAAACTAGGAGGAGATATCCAAAAGTTTTTATCAGGAAGTAAATTTACAACTACTGGAATACCAGGGGAATTACATCTTCCAGGGTATTCTTTCTGTGGCCCAGGCACAAACTTGGATAAAAGATTAGATGAGGCAGACAATCCTAAATCCTGGAGTAAGCCTATCAATAGAGTTGATGAAGTGTGCATGAGACACGATATTGATTATGGGAATACCACAACGTTGGAAGAAAAGCATGAAGCCGATAGAGAAATGTTGTATAATTTGTCTCTGATACAAAATCCAACCTTGAGAGAAAAAGTTGATCGGTTCATTGTGAAGAAGATGATCAGTGCTAAATTGAAACTTGGACTTGGAAATTCAAAAAACTTATAGGCTCTAATGATGCCATTAAGACTGAAGAGCAATTAGCTGATGAATTACATAAACCAATATTCACAAAGTTTCAGAGAAGGAAAGTTTATTCCAAGGAAGTAGATTATATCTGGTCTGCTGATTTGATTGAACTCAATAATGATAAGGGGTACAAGTATGCTTTAACCGTTATTGATTTGAGGAGTAGATATGCGTGGGTTGTACCATTAAAAAACAAAACAGGTAATACTCTTATGTTAGCCTTCCAACAGATATTTAATAAAAGTAAGAGAAAACCTAAAAATTGTGGACTGATGAGGGTAGGGAGTTTTATAACAAGACATTTATGAATTTTCTAAAAAATAACAGTATTACATTATACAGTACCTTTAATGAAGGGAAGGCAGTTGTTGTTGAACGTTTTAATCGTACCTTAAAAGAGAGACTATATAAAAAATTCACACAACTCGGTTCACAACAATGGTCATCTTTTATTCAAGATATTGTGGATAAGTACAATGACACGATTCACACGTCAACAAATATGAAGCCATCAGAAACATTTACAAAATTAAAATATGAAAAAGAGATTAATGTCAGAAAACCTAAGTTCAAAGTTGGTGATATCGTAAGAATATATAGGTGGAAATCTCATTTTGAAAAAGGTTATAGAGAAAGATGGACCAACGAGCTTTTTAAAATTGTTGATGTAATAGATACGGTTCCTTGGACTTATAAGATATATGATTTGGAAGGGGAAGAGATTTTAGGTTCATTTTATTCACAGGAATTACAAAAGACAAAGATAAATTGAAATTTTTTGACTCCGCCCCTTTTTGGCTCCACCCACACAAGCCCCCGCCCACGCAAGCCGCGCCCACACAAATCGCACGCAAACCCCACCACACAGCCCCACAAGCTCCAATAAATTGAAATTTTTGACTCCGCCCCTTTTTGACTCCGCCCACACACGCCCCTCCCACCGAAGCCCCGCCCACACAAACCCCACACAAGCTCCACACAACCTCCACACAAAAACTCCACACAAGCTCCACACACACAAACCCCACACAAGCTCCACCCATATTCATCATATTCACATAATTAGTGATTAGTTAATTAGTTCCCCACACACACAACATGTTTATTTAATTAAAAAATTATCCACCCATCCACACAAGCTCCACTCATCCACCCATCCCCCATCTCTCCACCCATCCATTTATCCACATAAGCCTCATCCACATTCACCCCTCCCACACAAGCTCCACCCACATAAACCCCTGCCCATATAAACCCTGCCCACATAAACCGCTCCCACATAAGCCCTGCCTACACAAGGTCCACACAAAAACTCCACACACATAAACCCCTCCCACACAAGCTCCACCCACATAAACCCCCGCCCACACAAGCCCCACCCACACAAGCCCCACCCACACACACCCCGCCCACACAAGCCCCCCCACACACACCCCACCCACACAAGCCCCCACCGAAGCCCCGCCCACACAAGCCCCACCCCCTCATCCCCCTGTGCGCCCCCACCTTTGACCCACCACCTCCCTCATCCCACCCCCACCCTTCCCCACACACACACATGGGGAGGGGAGGGATGGGATGAGGGGGTGATGGGTCATTGGGGAGCGCACCTACCCCCTCCCCCCAACCCCCCCCCCCCTTTACATCTCTTTTATTCTTTTCTTGTAATTCAGAATCAAGTAATTGTAAACAAAACAAATATAATTTATTAATATTGAAAATATTAAATATTCATTTGCGAGAATGTACAATCTTTCCCAGCAATCTTCTTCAGATGCCTTGTGATTTCGAAACTCAGACACCATATTCTGTTTTGAAACAAAAAGTGGATAATAATTAGGTTCTATAAAGATAATTACATGGTAATATGAATAAGCCTCGTTGACCACTGAATTAACACACCAGGAGCCTGTCATCCTTTCAAGGTCAATAAAATGAATTCCAGTGTACTGACAAAACCACGTCCAAACTAATGATGCAACCAACATAA
>NC_140974.1:50095249-50225249 GCF_056783735.1 Eptatretus burgeri
TACCCTCCGCGTGGGTACTTAGGTAGGTCGAATTTGGCGAGCAACCCTATCCCACGCGGGGGCTGATTGGCTCGATCGCGGTGAGACCGAAAGGTCCACCCGTGACTGGTTCCCGGCGTTAGTCCGAGAGGGTCACGACTGGATTGTCCGTCCGGTGGGCGACGTGCCGCGATTCGAGTTACGTGGCCGTCAGCACGCCGGCGGGCGCGAAACCGCAACAATATATATATATATATATATATATATATATATATATATATATATATATATATATATGTGTATATATATATATATATATATATATATATCTATCGAGTGTATATATATATATATATATATATATATATATATATATATATATATATATATATATATATATATATATATATATATATATATCTATCGAGTGTATATATATATATATATATATATATATATATATATATATATATATATATAGTGTATATATATATATATATATATCGAGTGTATATATATATATATATATATATATATATATATATATATATATATATATATATATATATATATATATATATATATATATATATATATATATATATCGAGTGTATATATATATATATATATATCGAGTGTATATATATATATATATATATATCGAGTGTATATATATATATATATATATATATATATATATATATATATATATCGAGTGTATATATATATATATATATATATATATATATATATCGAGTGTATATATATATATATATATATATATATATATCGAGTGTATATATATATATATATATATATATATATATATCGAGTGTATATATATATATATATATATATCGAGTGTATATATATATATATATATATATCGAGTATATATATATATATATATATATATATATATCGAGTATATATATATATATATATATATATCTCTGGAAAAAATAAGAGACCACTCCAAAAAAAAATTAAATCAGCATCTCCACATGTATGGCAGCCATTCCATTCCAGTGTCTGTTGAATTCCAACACAGGCACACCTCATTCGACTTCGTGAGGTACTGATTAGGTGATCAGCTGAACCAAATCTTATTTAACAAGGAAAAGTATAAAATCCACTGCTGTGGTAATCACTGTCCTCTTGCAATAGGACTCGATGGCAAAAACATTGCTCGTAGTTCCTCAAAAGTAATTGGAATCAAAAAATAACTATTGACCATGCCAAAAGAGTTGAAAAGAAAAGTTTTGAGTGAGGAAAAGAAGGGTTCAATTCTGGCTTTACTGGCAGAGGGATACAGTCACTGGCAGAGCATCACGTTGCTTCCATCCTTAAAATTTCAAAGATGGCGGTTCTTAAGAACAAGGTCAAGCAGCAGACATTGGGGACAACAAAGCTACAGACTGGCAGAGGGCGAAAACGACTTTCCACTGACCGGGATGACTGCCAACTCATTTGAATGTCACTCAACAACCGTAGGATGACATAAAGTGACCTCCAAAAAAATGGCAAACGGTAGCTGGGGTGAAGTGCACGGTGAGGACGGTTCGAAACAGGCTCCTAGGGGCAGGGCTGAATTCATGCAAAGCTCGAAAAAAGCCCTTCATCAATGAGTAGCAAAGAAGAGCCAGGCTGAGGTTTGCAAAAGACCATAAGGATTGGACCGTAGAGGACTGGAGTCGGGTCATCTTCTCTGATGAGTCCAATTTTCAGCTTTTCCCAACACATGGTCGACTAATGGTTAGACGGAGACCTGGAGAGGCCTACAAGCCACAGTGTCTCGCACCCACTGTGAAATTTGGTGGAGGATCGGTGATGATCTGGGGGTTCTTCAGCAAGGCTGGAATTGGGCAGATTTGTCTTTGTGAAGGACTCGTGATTCAAGCCACGTACAAGGTTGTCCTGGAATAACACTTGCTTCCTTCTGCTCTGACAATGTTCCCCAACTCTGAGGACTGTTTTTTTTTCCAGCAGGACAATGCTCCATGCCTCACAGCTAGGTCAATCAAGGTATGGATGGAGGACCATCAGATCAAGACCCTGTCATGGCCAGCCGAATCTTCAGACCTGAACCCCATTGAAAACCTCTGGAATGTAATCAAGAGGAAGATGGATGGTCACAAGCCATCAAAGAAAGCCGAGCTGCTTGAATTTTTGCGCCAGGAGTGGCATAAAGTCGCCCAACAGCAATGTGAAAGACTGGTGGAGAGCATGCCAAGATGCATGAAAGCTGTGATTGAAAATCAGGGTTATTCCACAAAATATTGATTTCTGAACTCTTCCGAAGTTAAAACATTAGTATTGTGTTGTTTAAAAATGAATATGAACTTGTTTTGTTTGTATTATTTGAGGTTTGAAAACACTGAATCTTTGTTGTTATTTTGACCAGTTGTCATTTTCTGCAAATAAATGCTCTAATTGACAATATTTTTATTCAGAATTTGGGAGAAATGTTGTCAGTAGTTTATAGAATTAAACAAAAATGTTCATTTTACTCAAACATATACCTATAAATAGAAAAGCCAGAAAAACTGATAATTTTGCAGTGGTCTCTTAATTTTTTCCAGCGCTGTATATAGGATACCGTGTCTTACAGAAAGACGACACCCCCTTTCAAAATTTCCACGTTTTGTTGCCTTTTCGCCTTGGAATTAAATTGCATCAAATCAGACTTTTTCCACCCTCATTTACACTTTGTAACCCACAATCTCTATGTGAAAAACAAACACTACAAATGGCAGAATATTAATTAAAATACAAAACTAGAATATCTTGGTTGGATAAGTGTCCACCCCCCTGAGTTAATACTTGGTGGAAGCACATTTGACAGCAATTACAGGTGTTGGTCCAGGTCTCCACCAACTTTGCACACTTTGATTGGGCAAAAGTTGCCCATTCTTCAGTACAAAACTGTTCAAGCTCAGTCAAGTTGTGTGGGTAGTATTGATGGACAGCAATCTTCAAGTCATGCCACAGATTTTCGATTAGATTTAGCTTGGGACTTTGACTGGGCCACTCAAGGACATTTACATTTTTGTTCCTTAGTCACTCCAGTGTAGCTTTGGCTGTGTGCTTTGGGTCATTGTCATTCTGAAAGGTGAACTTCCGTCCCAATTTCAGTTTCCTTGCAGAGGCTTGCAGGTTTTCTAAAAAAAAAAAAAATGATTTTTCTGTATTTTGCTCCATCCATTTTCCCTTCTATCCTGACAAGTGCCCTAGTCCCTGCTGTGAGAAACTATGCCAAAACATGATGCTGCCACTACCATGCTTCACAGTCGGGATAGTGTTATTTTGGGGTGATGTGCTGTATTGAGTTACACCAAATGTAACGTTTTGCATTTAGTCCAAAAAGTTCCATCTTGGTTTCCTCAGACCACAAGACATTTTACTGCATGGCTTCAGAATCTCCGCAGTGGTTTTTTGAATCCTTTGAAAGGGACTCAAGGTGGGATTTTTTGAGTAATGGCTTCCTTCTTGCCACCCTACCATTCAGGCCAGACTTTTGGAGTGCTTGGGATATTGTTGTCACATGCACACAGTGACCAGTCTTTGCCATAAATGTCTGTAGCTCTTTCTAAGTTGCCATTGGCCTCTTAATGGCCTCTATAATCGGTCTCCTCCTTGCTTGGTCATTGAGTTTGGAGGGATGGCCTGATCGAGGCAGGGTCTTCGTGGTACCATACGCCTTCCACTTCTTATTTATTTTCTTGACTGTGCTCCAAGGGATATTCAAGGCCTTTGAAATATTTTCATACCAATCCCCTAATCTGTGCCTTTGCACAACTTTATCCCAGAGGTCTTTTGAAAGTTCCTTGGTGCTCATGGTTGAGATTTTGCTGTGAAAAGCACTACCCTGCAGAGGAAACCTACAGGAACAGCTGATTGTTTCAGAATAAATTCAGAAGCACGACAATTTAACACAGGTGGAGGTCAATTAACTTGGTGTGTGATTTTGAAGGTGATTAGTTACACCTGAGCTAATTTACAATTGCTATTATAATGGGGTGGACACTTACCCAACCAAGATATTCTACTTTTGTTTTTTTAAGCTAATTTCCTGAAACTTTTAGAATATTTTTTTTTCATTTTTAAGTTGTGGGTTATGACGTGTAAATAAAGGTGGGAAAAGTCTGATATAATGCAATTTAATTCCAGGATATAAGACAACAAAAGGTGAAAATTTGAAAAGGGTTGTAAACTTTCTATTGGCACTGTATATACATCTATATGTCAAAAACTTCAAAACTGATCACTTGGTGTTTCCCTCAGAGAAACTTTACAGCATGGTCCAGCAAAGCAAAATATGGTATATTATGTCCCAAAACTAATTTTCAGGAGTCCCAGAAAAAAAATGATCACTGTGTGTAAATTTAACACTTTTTGGATTTTATAGCACAAACACTCTAATGTTGTCCAGTAAGGCCAAATATGATTACATTATGTCTCAAAAATAATTCTCAAGTGTATAGTTTGGCCCAGAAAACACCACTTTGTGGAAATATCATCACTTTAAATTGCCTCGCGAAGGTGGACCGAGATGAGCACTCCCGCCAGAAGGTTGCAGTGCTGATGCTAGATATTGGAATAACCTAAACTTTTGCACAGTACGATATATATATATATATATATATATATATATATATATATATATATATATATATTTTTTTTTTTTTTTTTAAATATATATATACACAGGTGCAAAAATAAGATCAATAAAGTGCAATAGCTCTTGACTTGGTGTTTCTGAATGAAGAGCAGTTTCCCATAATGAATGTATATAATTCAAAACACAGGCAGACGTTTGTTTGTGTGGGCAAACCTGCATCTACCCATTACATTACAGAGTGCAGCCACCTAGCGATAACCTGGAGGAAAACTTCAAATGGGAGGCTGCTGGATGGATTCATGCCCTTCATTAGCCAGATATCCTTTGTGCTGAAAGAGCTTATTTAATGCAAAGAAGCCACGGCAAAGCGTGAGGGCAAGGGTCGCACCAAGCCAAAAAAAGGATAATCATCCTTTCATGGTGTGCACTATGCAATGTAGCTAGCTTTGGAAGTAAGGAAAGGATGGGAAGATTGGTTTTGCTTTTTCTATATCTTCATCGCACAGCCGCGCAGTGGGAAAGAAGAGGAAAACCTATTTTTGGAATTCGATGTCTCAACATTGCTGGAATGGAGAACAAGTGATCTATTAACAAGGATGTGTGCATGCCTGACACTTATACAGGAAGTGGCCAACAAACTTGTTTCAAGGTGTTTTGATCTCTGGGATTGGGAATAAATGCATAATAGACTTGAAAGTTTGAAGTTGAAGAAAAATTTGTATTCAACTGGACCCTTGAAAGACATAATTATGAACAATAATAAGGGTCGTTTGCCCTTTGAGATTAATATTGCAATTCAAATATGACAAATATCTGGGTAAGTGAATTTGTTTTGGGTTGGAGCTGCAGCTTGCAAGGCCAACATGTTCTTGAGATGGCAAACAGTGGCACCTGGTTTCAAGAAATATTCAAGACGACCAGAGTACTCGGGCTTTCCCACTGGCAGAATCATTATCCCAGAAACCGATTTGGAGTAAGTAAACTTGCCTAAGGTTTGACCATAGCACGGCATCGAATGTTGATCCCCTTTCTTGTAAGACAAGCATGTTTTTCATTACACCAAAGGGCAAGACCCTAACCCTAACCCTAATATAACCCTAACCCTGATCCTAACCCAGTGAGTGGTTCATGGTCACTGTTCCAGTTAAGAAGTGATATAATCGCAATGGTGACCCTTGACAACTTTGCCACAACATAACTTTCTAGTTAATTTGCTTTTAGCAGTGGGTGGGTTTTGTGTTTTTCAGAGACTGAAACTGAGCTGGGTTTTGTTATTAATTTTTAAATACAGTGCATACATGCATGCGCACATTCAGGTAGCAGACAAAAGAGAAATGGAAACACATGGGAAAATGAGGGATACCAAGTATATTGAAAGCAATGGTTTCCACATAGGTGTGGCCCATGTGTCAAGCAAATAACACCCCAGCATGCTTATGGTCTAGGATGAAAATGCTGCACGGTCCTGGTTGCCTA
The DNA here is from genome assembly GCF_056783735.1 of Eptatretus burgeri. NCBI lineage: Eukaryota > Metazoa > Chordata > Myxini > Myxiniformes > Myxinidae > Eptatretus > Eptatretus burgeri. Next base: position 50,101,326 of record NC_140974.1, read on the forward strand.
TAATTATGGCTAGCATGGCCTCAGTGAAGAGGAGACCTCAGTGACTTTGAAAGAGGGGTGATTGTTGGGGCAGGAGCTTCAGTTACAAAGACAGCTCAACTTGCTGATGTTTCACAAGCAATGGTGTCTAAGGTGATGTCGGCATGGAACTCCGAAGAAGAAACGTTATCAGCACTAGGCGGAAGTGTATACTTAAAAATCGTGATATCCATGCATAAATTTAAAGTGTAAGGCAAAGCAGGTGTGCAACTGCAGATCAGTTAACTGTAATTTTCAACCTGGGGCACGAGCAGCCAGTTTCATCAAAAACGGTCTGCCGAGAACTCCACCAAGCAGGATACCATAGTCGGGTAGCATTGCAAAAATTGCTCATCACACCTGGCAGTGCACATTTGTGAATCCAGTGGTGCAAGGAGCACAGGCATTGGAGTACCAAGCAGTGGAGAAATGTGATATAGTCAGATGAAGCATCCTTCACCTCATTCTCGACAAATGGACGAGTGCACATGTGGCGCCAACCTAAATAACTCTACAATCCTGGTTGCTTGGTTCCATCAGCGAAGGGTTTTCGTGGTTCTGTAATGTTGTGTGGTACATTTTCCTGGCATGATTTGGGTGCAGTCATTCCCTTAGAAGGCAAGGTCAATGCCAATGGCTACTTAATGGTACTGAGTGATCATCTTCACCCCATGTTGCAATATTAATTTCCTGCCAGGAGGGGTGTCTTCCAGGATAACAATTCCCCAATCCACAGAGCACGTGTTGTTGTCCAATGTTTACTGAGCATGACACTGATGTTATCCATATGTCTTGGCCTTCTCAGTCATCAGATCTGAACCCAATCGAGCATTTATGGGATATTCTGGAACAACGCCTGAGACTACGTTTTCATCTCCCTCAAATAGGTGTGAGTTGATTGACTTTCTTGTGGAAGAATGGTGCCGCATCCTTCCTCCAGAATTACAGATGCTGGTGGATTCTATGCCATGGTGTATACAGGCTGTACTGGCCTCATGTGATGACCCAACACCCTATTAAGTGACTTTACATTGGTGTTTTCATTTTTTTATCCACTACCTGTACATAAGTAAGTACATACATGCATTTAAACATACTGTCATTATCGACAAGTCTGACGAATGTCACCCATCGCACCAGGAGCTTTTGCTGCTCCTAAAGATCGCCGAGCTAACTGAATTCACAATGCATTCAATTAACTGTTCCTTACCTTTTATAAAACCCCAAGGATCACTACAATCTGAGGCCGAACTTGGTGGCACATCGCCACAACACACAGGAGGCAAAAGGTGGAAAATGTCCCATAGTTAAAATAGTTTTTTGTTTTTTTTGGTTAATGCCTTGAGAAGGGCAGACAAGACACTATCAATAAAATGGATAAACCAAGCAGTCAACAGACACAGGTAGAAATGGGAGGGCACACAAACTTATGTACATTACAATGAAAAGAAATAACCCACAGTGGCACCAAATATAAATAGCAGGACTCGCCCAACAATGGGGAACAAGCGAAAGGTTGAACAAAGCATGAGCTGGTTTTGGGTCCGGTATGGACCGTGAACGCTGGTCTTGCACAGGGCTGGAGGGTGACGATGAGGAGAGGTATGGTGACGAAGAGAGGGATGCTGTGTCTCAAAAGGTCCGGCTCCATCTATAACTCCAAATTTCACACTGCACCTCCAACTCCAAAAACTGATGCACTCCATGTGGTCATGGCCATCATAACCTTTGGGACTCCCTTCAGACATGGCGGGTCCCCATCATTGGCCTGGGTCACCCCACCCCACAGCAGCCCCAATAAAAAGTCTTACCTCCCTCTCCAAGGCTCCGTGCCCGACCTCACCACCATGGCCTATGGTGCGCTGGCCAATCAGACTGTGCTGTTACCTCTAAAAGTGAAACTCACTTTCCAGTTGTGCCTTGGTGCACAAGTCCTCACCTGGCCTCGTTGAAAAACAGGAGGTTTTACAAAACAAACTTACTCTATACTTCTTTAAGTGAACACTCGATCACTGCCGCCTCAGTGCACTTTTTACAATACTACTTACTCTGACATTTTCCGTTACAAAAATAATGAAACCAACACAGACATAAGAACCATATTATTTTTAATACAATCGAGCTATGGATCCTCCCCCACCCCCAAAACATTATTATACAGCAATTCATGTATCTTAAACCAGGGGACTTTAAATTGTCTAATATACCTATGAGACTCAAGAGATTGGGCCAGCTCTACTTTTGTCCAATATATTTTGAGACCTTGTGGATAATCATGTATGCACTGTAGAACCAATTGGGTCCGACAGAAAGGTGAAGCCAGAGTGCACTCACCTTTGAGCTCTCTACTCTGGGTTCAATTCCAAACCTAATTATAAATTGCTTGTTTGGTATGTCGCACACAGAGTGTTCCATCAAAAAGTGTGCCGTCCCTCGGGTGGAAGTTAACTTGGAAGTCCCTTGTCTGCTAACATTAGTTGGTCAACATGACAGATCCAATGTAGTCCTTCTCATAAAGGAGTTGTTACCAGGACCCTGAAGAAATTACAAATTCCTGCCCAAACTGCCTTCACTTGAGCATCAGGTGTGACCAACCAGTTTGTGAAAAACTTGGGTCAAAAACATTCTGAGCACACAGCAAGGTAGAAATAGTTGGGGCCCTCAAATAATTAGTAGTAGTCGTAGTCAACAGACTGAGACATGTCTCAAACCTGGAAGGCAATTAAAAGGGCATCATCCATCTTAGACATCGGAATAAGCAATTATGAAAATAACTGGTGTGTGTGTGTGTGTGTGTGTGTGTGTGTGTGTGTGTGTGTGTGTGTGTGTGTGTGTGTGTGTGTGTGTGTGTGTGTGTGTGTGTGTGTGTGTGTGTGTGTGTGTGTGTGTGTGTCATTTATAAGTTGTTTTTTTTCATTTGGCTCACTTCTTATTTTCATTTGGCCCACGCAAACACAAATGCCATCAGGTTCTCCACCAGGACATTTTCCAGGCGGATTAAACAAGCCTCATTGCCAAATCCACGTCCAAATCCACAAAATCCCTCTAAAATATTCTGTTTGCAGCGACACTGACACCAAGCAGGTTTTTTTATTTATTTTTTACGATTCACTCGGTTATCTTGGAGCCAGAGGCCTCGGATAGGGACATCTGCTCCAAAAGGGATAGGAATACATGAATGCATAATGCAATCTCGATCAGCACATGTCATGAGCTAAGAGTTTGCTTACTTTGCTTTGTTTTCATCTTTCCAAACCTGCGCGTTCACATATACATCTTTGTTTTCTCTCTTTCCTTTGTTGTGTCTCACCATCTTTTATCGACCTTGATATTACCTCCTTCTATGTAGATGTTTTTTTAATACTTACCTCCATTTCCACCCCATTTTTCTTTCACTCTCCTCCATGTTATTATTTATTCCCCATGCTCCCCCCCCTCCCCAGCCAGGGGAATAATCTGTAATCAGGTATTGGATTATGTCAATATTGCACCCCCTTGAGAAGGCCGCTATCGGCGAGATGAGTTACCTATGATTGCTTGTTGATGTAAGCTTTTGTAGTCCAATATGAACTTTGCTCGGTCGATAATGGAAGTCTGGTATACTTATCTTAGGATACATAAAGTCATTATTTAAACACGCACGCACACGCACACACACACACACACACACACACACACACACACACACATACACACACACACACACACACACACACACACACACACACACACACACACACACACACACACACACACAACAAGAGGGCTATAAAGAGAGCTATAATACGTTTCAAAAGTCCAGAATCATAGGAAGCATTTTTCATTTCTTTCATTTTTGCTGTTGAGATGGAACATTGTTGTTGAGACGTTTGAGATGGATAGGACGTTGTGAACCACATCATCCAGAATTTAACGCCACTTTACTTTTTTCTTTGGGGACACCTGGAATCAGTGGCTAATACCATGGGGCCACATATTATTGAAGATCTAGATTCAAGAGTGTCAATGTTAAGGAACATTCAAAACACCAACATGCAAGAATTGATATGTGCATACATGTCAGTGGCTCACAACTTGAGCAATTTTATTACCAGCAAACCAATTGGTATATTTGCTTTACTGACAGTAATATTAAGGGGGGTGGGGGAGGGAGAGAGAGAGGGAGATTTGGGTGGGAGTTGGCTCCATCAGTGTCAATTTTTTTCGATATCGACATCGATATACCAGTGGGGTCATGCTGCTACATGTATACCTGGTGTTGGCTTAATGGCTAGAGTAGTGGGCTTGGAATCACAAGCTCCTGAGTTAAAATCCTGCCGGCTGTTAAATTAATACCAGATGGGGTTGATTCAACCTGTCATCCTTCTGAGGTTGGCAAAAATAAGTACCAGCTTGCTGGGATGATGTGTTGGAGTGGAAACCTGTCCAGGATTGTGCCCAATAGCTCAGGAGATTGCTTCGGCAGCACCAATGCTCTGCACAGACTTTAGTCCCGATGGATGGATTCCAGTGTACTGGTATTATTTTAAAATAATAGTAATAATTCTTAATTTTTTTAATCAAGTTCCAAAAATTCACAATGGTCCAATGGTCCATTACGTATTCATAGATGACGAATCTTTCTTCCAGAGGATTGTTGAGAAGGTGGATCGGGGGGGGGGGTCTAAACGGTCCTTTCGGAGAGACATAGTGAGAGTGTGAGATTTGTCAGGATTGAAAGACATGTTCTACGTGTTGCACCAGTTTGTGATTTTATCCAGATCTGAAGAGAGTGAAGAAGCTGCAGCATGCCGGTCTGAGGAATGACAGATGGTACGGCAGAGGATGGAGTCATCAGCAAAGAGAAATAGAGGATTTTCCAGAGAATCCGAGAGATCATTGCTGAAAACCAGAAAAAGAACAGGGCCCAGAACGCTGCCTTTTGGAACTCCAGCCTGGACAAGAAGAGGGGATGAAATCACTCCATTTAGGGCCACACGTTGGCTGCGACAGGAGAGGAAGTCTGCGAGCCATGAGTGGAAATGGCCTTGGATACCATAGGAAGAGAATTTGGTGAGCAGGGCAGGGTGCCAGACTGTGTCAAAAGCACGTGATATGTCCAGGGATACGGCTCTGATTTCATGTCTGGCATTGAGGACCTCCATCCATTGTTGGGAGAGCAGAAGCAGCATATGCAGGGCAGAGTGACCTGGTCTGAAACCAAATTGATGATCGGAAATCAAGCCATTGGAGAAGAGGAAGGATTTAATGTTTGAAGCGATGATGGATTCCATTACCTTGCTGATTGGGAGAAAGCGGATTTGTCTGTAGTTGCAGGGATCTGTTTTTGCACCTTTTTTATGCAGGGTGATAACGTTCGGTGATTTCCAAGAAGATGGCAGATGACCTTGAGCAAATGAGAGGGTGAATAGAACAGAGAGAGGGTGAGCAAGAGCAGAGGAGCAGGTTTTTCAGACATGTGGGCTGATGCCGTCTAGACCGGTTGCAGAATCTGAGTCGAGGTTTCACAGCAAGCTCACCACTTTGTCAGAAGAAAAGGACACAGAGTCCAGGGACAGTTTGGTGTGACTGGGTCAGGTGGGTATAGAACGCGATGGGTTTTGGACACAAGATTTAGCTGCAAACACCGAGTTTAGGCATTCAGCCTTTTCACGTGCGGTATCAGCAGTGCAGCCATTTGAGGTCATGGAGGGGATGGAGAGGGAACATACACCAGAAACAGATTTGATTCGACACCACCAGGATTTGGAGGAGGGAGAGAGGTTTGAAAGTTCAGACTTGAGATTAGAAAGATGTTGTTTTCTGGCTCTCCTGAGGGTAGATACACACTTGTTCCGAGCTTTATGGAAGGAATTGAGATTACCCTTAGTTGGGTTTGCTTTCCATGAGGCAAAGGCAAGTTGTTTCAGAACAACTGCTTCGCCACAAACTTCAGTGAACCAAGGGTGGGAGGAAGGGTAGGACAACTGAAGACAAGAGGGGATAAATCTGTGCATGAGAGAGAGCAAGTTTCTTTGAAAGAATTCCCAGGATGAGTTGATGTTGGAGAAAGTAGCGATAGGAGACCAGTCTACAAGTTTGATGGCTGCTTGAAGACCTTGCCAGTCAGCCTGAGTGAAATGCCAGACTCGACGGCGGTGAGGTGGTTCTTTGATAACAGCCAGAGAGATGTCCACTTTAACAAGGATGTGGTTAGAAGAACCGATTGGAGCAAAGGAAGAACACCAGATATTTTCAGGGAAATTTGTCAAAATCAGATCCAGAAGAGATGGAGTACCATTGGTTGAGATCCGGTTCAGGAGATTGACTGATCGAGTCAGTCCCAATGGATCGCAGAAGTCTTTTGCTGAAGTGCCATGACAGGTGAGAGAGGAACCCACACCTAGCCAACTGGCATGATGACAATTGAAATCACCACATATGACGAAGAGAGAGTTTGGATGAGAAGATAGAAGTTGGTCCATGTTTTCGGATAGTGAGGTGTAAATGGAGTCATCACTGTTGGGTGGACGGTACAGTACACATATAAACATGAGGTGGGAGTGGAGGGGAAGCCGTAGCCAGAGGTATTCCTGGGGGCGTGGGGTAGTGAGAGCAGTGCATGAAGAGTGAGGAATAGAGTCTTTTATGAAGAGAGCAACTCCTCCACCAGGATGGGACTCAGGTCTGTCTTACCGGAGGAGGGAGTAACCAGGGAGAGATACTTGGGAGTCAGAGATGTCTTGAGGGAGCAAAGTTTCTGTTCGGCAGATTATGTCTGATTTGTCAGTAGCAACCTGTATGGAAAGATCAGGTTTGAGCAAAGACCCCGGATATTTGAGGTCCACACTGTTAATGAAGAGGGAGGGGACGAGGCTTTGGGTGAAGGGCGGGTAGGACAAGGGAGGAGGGAGAGAGGTAAGGAGCGTTGTTGAAAGAGTGGGGGGATTGCAGAAGAGCTAGGGGAGGAGGCCAGATGAGGAGGAGAAAAGGCTCTGTGATGCTGGGTTGAGGTACAGTGGGGAGTAATAAGAGAGGGGGCAGAAGGCAGTTGGGGAATGAGTTGGAAGAGAGAGAGGGCAGGAGAAGGAGGCAGCTTTGTGGATGTGAGGGGGGCAACTTTGAGAAGGGGGAGTGAGGGGAGAGGGGAGATGAGAGGGAGAATGGTGAGAGGGGCAAGCTTAGGGGGAAGGGTGAGGGGGGAGTTTTTGAGAAACATGAGAGGGAAGCTTGGAGGGAGAAGAGTGTGATAGTTCCTTTGAGAGGGAGGGGTGAGAGGGGTAAATTGGCACTGAAGTTGGAAAAAAACGACGATTGAAGGAAAGCGAACATGCATAGCAGACTGGGTTTTTATTTTTAATTTTTAGTTCAGAAATGCGACTCAGGACATTTCTTGAGGGATGCAATAAAGGTGAATTAAGAGAATGGAGAGAAGAAACGTTGTAACAGTTGGATTTTTTTTAGACAAGGTATGAAGGAAAGGTCGAATTGAGAGCAATCTGTTTAAATAGAAAAAGAGTGAATTATGATACAGTAATGAGAACCACACGTGTGAAAGAGGAAGATAAAAAACAAAGATTGAATTTGGCCAATTCGCACATTTTTTGACAGCTCGTCTTCTCCTCAACCTCCAGAGAGTTGTGTGGTGGTGGAGCGGTTTGGCAGGAGGATAGCATGAGGGGAGGGGAAGGGAAGGCAGTGTGGGGGGGAAGGGAAGGCAGTGCGAGGGGAGGGAAGGGAAGGCAGTAATATAATTGTAAAATAAATATTCCTATGATTCTGAATTCTTAAAACACCCTGTATTCACAACATACGTGATAAGACAAGGAACTAATTACAAGATTTTAAATCCTGAGTTGTTAAAATGTCAAGACGGCATCAAATGAATTCAGGCAATACTGCATAACCAAACTGACACAAATTATTACTCAGATATTCAGCACACAAGATATGAATATGGAGCTTTATCGTCGAGAATATATTGTATACTATGTACTTGTAAGATAAGATTATTACATTTGCTCAGCATCACCCAAGAAGACTTTTCTGACTGTGAACTCACGGGTTGGTCCGACAGGTTGGATGGACTTGCACTGAGCAGGTGAACAATTCGTCAAGTTACAAATCATCAATTGATATTTGATATTCACATTGCTGCACAATTGTCTTTCACCAGTCAGAACAATAAAAGTGAGTAAATTGCATGATGATGTTTCCTCGGAAATTTTGGCCGTGACTGCTTTAATTGAACGACAAATTAAATTTGAAGAATAAATGAAACAAATGAAAAATAAACGGTATGAATAGTTAAACCCAGACACAGTGACATAATGGTTCACGTGCCCGCTCTGCGTCTGGGAGGTCAGTGCTTCAAACCCCGGCAGAGTCATAACCAAAGATTTTTTAAATGGAACATGCTGCTTCCTTCCTTGATGTACAGCATTTAAAAGGATAAAAGCATTGACAATTCACATAGGTTGGCATCCATGGGGAGGAGGAAATTCCTCCTTCGGAAATGCCCTGCTGAGTGGTAAGAAAGGCACCACCATTGTTGTGAAGTCTCTGATAACCAGAGTGCCCTGGGAAGTGATAGCACTTCCCACAAAATGCAGCAGCTTTTGTTGTCTTATCTAATAGTCCAATGCTGTGTCTCATCTGTCTGTCCATGTGTGTGTGCGTGTGTGTGTGATATCTGACTGGCAGCTCTATAACGAGCCTAAGATCTTGTGTTTAAAAAGGAATGAATGCAATCTGTGGGTGAATACAATAAATGTGCTTTGTAATGTACAGGTGATGTATACGTTCAGTACCAAATGATTGGAGAGTTGTAAATGTAACAGCATTATTGACGAAACGATCCAGAGAATAATTGAGGAACTATAGAGCTGTTGGTTTGGCATCAGTTGTGGAGGTGGTGTTGGAGATGTCAATTAGGGATCAGGTGGGGAACCATTTAGATGCATTTCATTTAAATTGAAGGTAGTCAGCACTGTTTTACGAAGGGGATGTCACTTATCAAATTTATTGCAGTTCGATAAAGCAGTTTCTGATTCGATGGATGAGGGAATGGTGGTGGACATTGTACATCGAGAATTTCAGAAGGCACTTGATAAAGTACCACGTAGGAGGTTGTTTATTCAGGTGAGGGCTTGTGGTTTGGCTGGGCAAGTAACTAACTGGATTATAAACTGGATTAATGATAAGAAGCAAAGAGTGGTTTTAAGTGGGAGGAAGTTTTGCTGAGAGGATATGGAGGTCGTGGGGTACCTCAGCGGTCAGTTCAGGTACCATTATTATTCATATTTTCCATCAATTATTTGGACAGTGGGGATAAGAGTCAGATTTCGAAATTTACAGATGACACAAAGCTTGCAGGTAATGTGGATAACAAAGAGGGGTTGAACATATTCAGGAAAGTTTAGACTCGAGAATGTAGATATATTAATGGATTAGGCAACATATTGAAAGATACAGTTGAACAAGAAGTGATCTTCACTATGAGCAGCTTCACTGAGAGCATTAGATCCTGTAAGAAAAAAGAAATGTAAGGTGCTGTGGATGGGTAAACAAAATAATGAAAATAGGGATTACATGATACAAGGGGAAATATATATATATATATATATATATATATATATATATATATATATATATATATATATATATATATATATATATATATATATATTTAGAGATACATATATTGCATCAGGAAGGGCATCCGGCATAAAACACGTGCCAAATCACTATGCAGATCATACGGATGATCCGCTGTGACAACCCCTAACGGGAGCAGCCGAAAGACGAACAACAACAACACACATATATATATATATATATATATATATATATATATATATATATATATATATATATATATATATATATATATATATATATATATGTTGTTCGTCTTTCGGCTGCTCCCGTTAGAGGGTCGCCACAGTGGATCATCCGTTATGATCCGCATACTGATTTGGCACAGGTTTTACGCCGGATGCCCTTCCTGACGCAACCCTGGTCGCCTCGTACAACACAGGGATAAGGATTGGGTTTCGCCATGATTCCGGGCTGCTCTACACCCTCTCATAGCATGGCCCAGTGCAGAGCTCCCATATATATATATATATATATATATATATATATATATATATATATATATATATATATATATATGTTTTAGAACACCCCTGTTTTTCCAGTTTTTACTGAAATTTAAGCAGTTTCATATTTCAATGTACTCTGGAATTAAAGCATAGAAAAAATAAACAATTTCAGATAAAAATGAAATCATGGAATCGATTTGTTGAACAAAATTTAATCTAAATTTTTGACTCTTCAAAGTAGCCTCCTTTTGCAGAAATAACAGCTGAACATACACGTGACATTCTTTTTACAATTGAAATCAAATATATGTTCAGAAAGTTCTTCCCAACAGTGTTGCAGAAGTTCCCACAAATGTGTTGCACTTGTAGGTTGCTTTGCTTTCACCCTTCTGTCCAGTTCGTCCCAAATCAGCTTGATGGGGTTTAAGTCTGGAGACTGTGCTGGCTATTCCATGATTTGAAGCCTACCGTCTTGTCTAGTTCTGACATAGCTTGGAGGTATGTTTTGGGTCGTTATCTTGCTGTAGGATGAACCCCTGACCAACTAGGCGTAGACCAGATGGTATTGCATGGCACAGAAAAATTGCTGTGGTAGCCCTTTTGGTTCACGGTGCCAGTCCCTTTGTGCAAGTCGCCGACTCTGGGTCCATCAAAAGAGCCCCAGATCATCACGCTTCCTCTTCTATGTTTGACAGTTGGTGTCACACACTGAGGAACCATCCTTTCGCAGACTCAAGGCGAACAAAAACCCTGCGTGATGAACTGAATATTTCAAATTTTGATTCATTGGTCTATAAGACCTTCTTCCAGCTTTCAGTAGTCCACTGGTGGTGCTTCATGGCCCAGGTAAGCCTCTTTTTCTTATTTTGCCATCTTAGCAATGGCTTTCTTACTGCCACTCGACCTGTCAAACCTGCAACTCGAAGTCTTCTCCTCACAGTTAAAACTAAGACTTCCTTACTTCGAACCAGTGTTACGCTGTGCTTGAAGCTCCTGTCCTGTGAGCTACCAATCAGGCAAGCTGTTGACTCTCAGAAACTTGTCTTCTGATTGTGTTGTGACTTTGGGTTTGCCAGACCTCTTCCTGTCAGACTTTCCTCCAGTTTCCAAGTGCCTTTTGATGGTGCAGGAAACTGTACTTACTGACACCTTGGCTTCTTTGCAATTTCTCTAAAGGAAAGACCAACACTTTTAAGGGTGGAAATGGTCTGTCTTTCTTCCTTTTTTAATTGTCTTTTTCTCACCATTATGATAGCAATATACTACTTCCTGCACTGCAATATTGTCCAAATAATACTTCAGAGGGTGTAGCAACACAGTCTGTTCTAACACTGCTTTTATTCAGACAGAGGGTTTGTAACTAATCAACAAAAGTTGGGACACCTGTAGGAATTGTTTGCATCAACTTTCAAAGCATAATTTACTTCTGTTGCTGCAGAACAGCTGCAGTAGCTAACCCATTACGTGTTCCCTGAAAAGGGCCTTTTTTAACAACTCTGAAATTTACATTATTTTTCAGTTTTTGGTAACCGAAACTTTTTTTTTTAACCTCTGGCAGTTTACTGCTTAGCTTTGTACCATTTCAGGTTATTCACTGGACTTGAACTGCTTAAATTTCAGTAAAACTGGAAAAATGGGGGTGTTCTAAAACTCTTGACCAGTAGTTTATATTTGTATATATACATATGCATATGAAAACATATATTTCTATATACACATAAATATATATTTACACATATATACATATGTATGCACATATATATATATATATATATATATATATATATATATATATATATATATATTTATATATATATATATATATATATATATATATATATATATATATATTTATATACACATATATTTTAAATCTTCGCTTGATCTTGATTTTGAAAAAGACGACTCCTCTTCTATTTGTAACTTTCAACCAATATCAATTTTTCCTCATCCCGTATATCTAAAATTCAAGAAAGAATTGTTTACAATAGCTTGTATGGTTTTTCTGCTGAAAATAATTTACGAAATTTAGATAAATATGAGTTTAGAAAGCTGCACTCCACATATTTAGCACTGACACAATTATATGACAGAATCACGGGATCATTGGTGTTCACAGACGTGTCATTGGTGTCACAGACGTGTCACCTTGGCGGATCACAGACGTGTCATTGGTGTTTTCATGGATCTTAGCAAGGCTTTTGACACTTGATTACACTATAGTTTTATGGATATTCAATATTATGGAGTCAGAGGGATTTCTCTTAATTGGTTTCAAAATTATCTGTCAAATGGAAAGCAATACCAATGTTATGATTGCACCGATTCTGAAACATTACTTATATAATGTGACGTTCCCCAAGGATGCATGTTCGGTCCCCTTCTGTTTTTAATTTACATAAATTATACGTCAAATACATCTACTCTCTTACAATATACTCTTTTTGCAGATGATACAAATGTCTTTTATTCCCACTCGTATCAAAATCCTAAATATTGAGTTACCAAATCTTTACTTGTGGTTTAGAAGTAATGTTATCTGTGAATCTGAAGAAGACGATTTTTATTCATTTCAAGAGTTCTAGACAGCTAAATAATATGTAATATTCCGATATAAAAAATGATGTCACTTAAAAGGAAAATAAGTAGAAAGTTTATAGGCATAATCTTATGAATGAATATTTGACCTTGAATGACCAGACTCAACATATATCTGCTTCCATCTCACGTAGTATCAGCATACTCTGTAAATTTAAATATTATTTGCCTCTTAATGTTTTATTCACACATATCTTATTGTAATATGATGTGAGCAAATTCTAAATGTAATACTAATACTATTCTGATACTACAAAATAAAGCAATTCCATTCTGTGCTGGTGCTGGTTACCATGACCATTCAAATCCTTTATTTACGAAGATGAATGCACTGAAAATTAGAAGCGCACTCAGTAAGAGCACATACGTCTGCCATGCAATGCCCGATCCAGTGGAACATATCGGGCCCAATACATTTTGGAAATATCATGCTATTTATTATTGATTTTGGGCCCATCTCTCAATGGTGAAGAATTTAGAAATTAAAAAAATTCTCGTTTCCGTATCTGGATTCGGATCTTCACCAAAATCTAATCAGATTGTCCTTGTCACACACCCAATCTGCCCACCAACTTTCATCAGAATCCATTCATTCTGTCCACAACTTTTTGAGATATCCTGCACACAATCAAACAAACAAACAAACAGACAGACAGACAGGGGTGAAAACATAACTTCCTTCCACTTTTGGTGACAGAGGTAATAAATGATATATATTTTCTATAAAATGTCCTTTTCATGTTCCGACTAAATTCTCGTCAACTGCCCTCTTTTTCCAACATGCTACAATTTAACAAAGATGTTCACTCCTATCCCACAGCTGTTAGACAGTCCAATAAGTATCTCATTTTGAATACAAAAATGGTAATGGCCCACAAATCTATTAGACACTAGATCTAGCTATTAGACACAAAGTCCCAACATCTGGAATTGTCTTCCCCTTGATATCTTAAAATTGAGTTTAATTTACTGCTTTATAAAATCTGTAAAGAAAATGCTTTTAAATCAATATCTTACCAAATTATTTATTGAATTGACATCACAGCTGACTTATTACTGTATTTACCTTTTCCTTTCTGAAAAATGTTGTTGCGCAAAATCGTCCATGACTCGGTGCCAAATAATTTGTCAGGCGCAATGAGGACAAGAGGACTTTCCATTCTTTCTTCTTTTATTTATTTTCTTTTGTGCTGTCCTGCTCATGCAGTTGCAGTTGTGAAATTTATGATAAAAGGGCTGTCAACCTTTCAAGCTACTGCTTATTTTGACAGTTCTTCTGTATGATTACAAACTGGTTATTTATACAAATGTTCATGTGCAACTCCACTGTAATCATACAGATAATAAATTGAAAATGTGTAAATATTTGATCCCCACACCACACCTGAGGAAGGACATAGCTGCCATAGAGTGGGTTCATTGTGGATCAACTACAGTATACTGTATATTGATTTTGGGATAGCTGGACTCAGTTCACAGCTCGTTTAGCAGTACCTGGAGAAAATATTCATGCCCTGGGGGCAGAATAACTATGAGAATCAGCATTCACAACATCTCACACCCTGAGAGCAAAATAACTGTTTACGATTCTGTATTTTGACTGAAATTTTTTTCCTATAACCATTAAAATCTATATTTTATTTCAGTTGAATTAATTGAATGAACATGAGAACACGAATCACCTTTTTGGGACTTTCAAAAACCTTCCATTTAGCAATACATACTTGACAAAACATTCATGCCTTGAGGGCAGAGTACCAATGAGAAACTGCTATGAGAATCAGCATTCACACCTTCTTGTGCCTGAAGACAAAATAACTGTTTGACATTCTGTATTCTGATAAATATGGCGATGTATAGCGCTGTGTGGTCATCATCACACCTGTTATGCAAGGTTCACAAACAAAACGAATGTAAATCATGCTCAGACATGCAAAGCAAGAGTTTAAAAGACTTCTCCCATTTCCTTTTTCTCACGACTGTGTGGGGTAAGGTGTTCTACGAACCCTCTAGTTCAATAGTAGGTACTTAGAATCATTGGGGAAAGAGAGGCACAGGGATATTGGCATAATTGCACGGGCAGGATGGGCCTGATAGCATCTTCCTGTGTTCAACGTCCCTGTATTTCCTTGTAAGTTGTGTATCAGCTGTGTTGTAGTGTTAGACAGTGCATAGGGTAAGGATTACTGATTTGCCTCATTGTAGGAAAGGATGGAATTGGTTTTTTTTCTGATATGAATATGTGTTTATGCAAATGTAAATGATTATGGGATTGCAACTATGGAGTATGATAACTTTGGAAGGCTGGTTGTTGTGGTTTGTCAGCATAAATTGGGAACGGGCCTACTTCCTGAATGGTTAACTTTGGAAGGAGTCTTCTTGGTTGTTTTGTGTCTTCATAGGCCTGGGCTTGGTTGTCATACCAGCAAAGAACCAATGCATACAGACGGGTTAATTCCCCCCAGATTTGGTGTATTTTATTTTGACTTGTAATACCCTCTCAAACCAGGAGCTATACAACACACATTGATAAATATTATTTGCTTCTTCCCACCAAAGCCTGAACCCCTGACAAATGAAATTTTTTTATTGCCAAAAACCTCCCCGTGTACACCCTGAGTGCATCCACAGCTTTTCAACTCATTCTGTTCTGCGGTTTAGGAATCCATAGAAGTCAAGCAAACAAACCCACAAACAAACAAACCCACAGAAACAGACAGACACTTTCCAAATTATAAATAGTATGATAAATTTACATGTGCAGATACCTCATGTAAATATACAGGAACATCACATTGCTATTGGCCCATCCTGGCAGACTCATAACGATAGTAAAGGGCTGAAACGATGAATGATACCAGGAGGTCCTCAAGTGATGATGCAGTTGCGGGTCATCAGTCATGTCGGTTATGGTATTCTGTAGATAGGTTTCTAGATAATTTTCAGGCTGTTGTGAGAGTGGACAAATATTTGTAATTTTGTTTGTCTCAGTGTCTTTTGCATTGTATGAGTGCATGTTTAGCTGAAGGAATTCTTAAGATACTGTATATATCTCTCTTGCACTCTAGCTCTCGTAAGAAATACTTGCATTGATAAAGATTAATTCTCGAGTGCATCTCAGCACTCAGGTTAGGCTCTTTACTAGCTTGGTTAGGCCAAAGTCACATTTGCCACGGCGGCCGTGGGGTCTACAAAATCTACGGCCACTAGCAATTATAGGGCAGCCGCAGTATTTCCACGGTCACACAATGTAGCAGTCACACATGTTTTTATTTTTCGGGTAGCCGCACGGCGTATTTATAAATTGTGGAGACCGAAAACGTGGGGGTGCCGTACGGTCTTTGATTTGACGTCGCACAGTGACCTTAGGGCGTTCCTGCGGCGGCCATAGAATTTTCAAAGCAGATGCAAGGCGACCGCAGGGGGACCGCAGGGGGCCCTAAGGCGAACGTGCGGGCAGACGGATGGTAACGAGTGGGTTCTTTTTTTTTACCAGTTCTTTTGTTTCGGCTTGTCGAATTGCTACGGCGAACGTAGAAATGAAAAAAGTTATAACTCCGCGTTATAATTCCACGGCGACCCTACGGCCTGTAAGATATAGCCAAACGGCGTAGGGCCACCCTGAGGCTACCTTAGAAACTATGCGGCCGCCGCACATTTCTGTCAATTCAGAGGGCGCACGGCCGCCGTATCCTCGCCATAGAGTAAATGTGACTTAGGCTTTAGTCGTCATCTTGCACAGACAATAGCCAAAAAAATTCAGACTCACACTCGCCTCACCGTCTAGCCTGGGTTTGAATCTCGGCCAAGCTACAAACTGTCAGCCTGGTGTTTCACAGGCAGGTTGAGGAATCAATGTGTGTGCTGTCCCTCGAACAGACATTCAACTGGGCATCCTGTCTGCCAGCGTTAGTTGGTGGATGTTCGCTAAGTTGTCCTTCCCAAAGAGTGAAGGAGCTATCGCTGGCACCATGTACAAATTACAAATTCCTGGTCTAACCTACAGGGGGTATTGCATCAGCGACAGAGTCCTGCCCTTCTGAGCCAATGATGCTACACCCGCAGCCCTGTGCTGCATACGAAAGAAGAAGAGAAATTCAGAATCCGATCTATTGCTGTGTATAGATGTTTGTTAATTATACTGGGTGTTGATGTATGTAAAGAGCTGCAACGGTGAAAGTTATTTCCCTTACAGCATTGATGACTTTAAGTTTTTTCCGAGATGAAGCAAAATATTTTTGAAGATTTTTTTTTGATCCATTCATAAATCTCTGTAATGGTAAACTCCTGCAACTGGGTTATCCCATGAGGAAGTGGCTCTTTGGTGAAAAACATCCACCACTAACAACAACTCTGCGGTGAAAAAGCAAGTGTGCTTTCCTTAAAGAAATTTTACAAGCACTGACCTCGTCAATGATATTGCAGAGGTGCAAAAATCATGCAAATTGGAATTCTTACAGTGGTTGTGATTACCATGAGAACTGTGTCGCTATTTGACGTGGAAAAGAACCAAATGGACTGCATACAGTTCGTTGTTCTGAATGCAAGGAGTGTACTCTGGACCAAAGGAAGAACGATGAGCAGCTCATCGAATCCCATTTTGCACCAGAACAGATTATATTTGTGCATGTTGAAGATCCTACGGATAACTGTGCGATAAGTGCATCATCCCCACAGTTGATACTGATGGAGGCCCAGTAATGGTCCATAAAAGGTTCAGCTGCCATTGTTTAGGACCTGTCATTCCACTGCAAGGCCGGGGTGACATCCAGAGAGATGTCAGCGGATTGTGACCAAACAAGTTCATGCCTTCATGTCGCTCATATATCTCATTAATGATGGGACACACACCTTTCATGTGTATCAGTGATAAATTTTGGGATGTTTGATCTTCACCTATAACAATGTTTTCTCCAAAATTCTGACCATGCAAGGTTCTCTGTTGCCTTTTGCTCTTTAAAATAGGCCAAGTCAAAAAGCATGCGTTTACTGCAATGACCTTGTAAGCCCATTTATTCTATTATTTGGCAAATCTATAAAGATATTGAAGAAAGAAAAGACAGGAGAAAAAGTCTATTTGTCAATATAGCCTGGATAATGTCGTTATTCGATGAACACACACATTTATACCACAACACGCAATGCGAGGGCACAGTTAACAAACCAACCATCCATTAGAACCATACTCTGTGCAGAGCGTTGGTGCTGCCTAAGCAGTCTCTTTGGCTATTACACCCCAACACCTTGGTGTTAACAAACACCCGAACATAATTACCTTTTTATTGCAAATGGGGGATGGCAGGATTGATGGAGATCTTTACGTAGTAGTGTGCAATGGTCGAGTATTTCAGAAGTTGTATAAACGTCAGGCACATGCAAGGACAATAAAGGGAAGAATGGGGTTTTTGTCGGTGAGGGCATGGTGTAATTTGGAGGGGTGGGGGATTTCCCTGATTTTTTTTTCATCCCTGGTACTACACTTGAAATTTCTATCCCCAGCGGGGGTGGATAAATCCCCCCTACCCCCCATCAAAAAATTGATGTAATTATTAAACGTCTGGCATTTCAAAATGATAAATGTGCGCTGCATCGTTTATGAGCACGAACTGGTTTTTGAAAGCTTGTTCAAACCACACAAACAGTATAAGATTGAGAGGACATCATAGTTAACATGATTTTAAAAAATGACAAGTCTGAAGACGACGATGGTTCACGAGCGGTATTTGACGATGTAGATTGTTTCAGAAGTCAAGGATGAGACAATGTGATAATGTTTGACCAAGTTATAAAAATGATCAACATGATGTGGTACGAGTGACAGGTTATTAGCTGCAAAATGTCGAAAACCCGGTTTCGTTCAACAACTTAAAAAATTTGACCTTTGCATAACCTTTAAAGGTCACAAAACAATGTTGTGGACATTAAAATAAGGAAACAGGATACGTGCTATAGATTATTGGAGTTCGTTCGTCGAAGAAGGTTGAAAACCTGGTTCGATTCCCACAACTTTGAAAATTTGACCTTTGTGAATTTTAAAGGTCAAGGATTATATATATATATATATATATATATATATATATATATATATATATATATATATATATATATATATACATACATACATATACCGGGGGGGGGGGGCGCCACGGGAAAGGTGTTCGAGATAGAGCAAAATGGTTTTAAGACTTTAGGTGGGGAATGACCTCAAGATTATGCATAAAAAAATATTGTCATCCCAGCTCTCAAAGTTTGGGCGGTCGTATGATTTTTATGTCAAAATTCAAAATTTTCGACCTTGTGACCTTGACCTTGGGACGAAAATGAAAAATCGAGCTCTGTGGGGCTATGCAGGTGCCATTGGGCTAACCAAATACCGAAACCCCTGCCAGATTCGACAAACCCCCAAGGAGAAGATGCAAATTGAAATCGGCTACCCCCTAAAAACACGTTTTTTGGGCGTGGCTCCGCCCATAATGGGCGCATCACGCCTATTTTCAGGAAAACACAACTAGATCATGATATAAACCTCCCACCAAAATTTTGTCAGGATCGGATCAAAACCCACAAAGCTATGCTCGGGACAGACAGACAGACATACAGACAGACACACAACAATAACGAATGTAGTGGTCACTTATTTTTTTCGTGAAAATATTTTTTCGTGAACCAAAATGAAGTTTGGTTTCACTGGGTCCAGATCATGATGTTTGGGTGTATAAAGTGGATTTGATGGGATTCCACTTATCTGTTATTATCATTACACAGCACAGCAAATTAACCAAAGAAAATCGACTACTCATTGTCATTACGTTGTTGTATTTCGATCAGACATTTCAAAAAAAAAAGATAGATACAGTATATATATATATATATATATATATATATATATATATATATATATATATATATATATATATATATATATATATATACATACATACACACATCTGTTATTATGCTGTCAAATTTTGATATAAATGGAAATAAGGTTTGAATGTGCACATGTAGAGCGTAAATAGTTCCAATATTATTTTTCACTACTTTTTATTCAGTGTGACAAATGTATGAGCGACATATTTTAATTGTAATGTGACTTTTCAGCTTTATGTCATCATTGTTATTTATAGCTTGTAAGTTGTAAAAGTCGGAAAAAAAACCCCAAATAAAGAACACGATGTCTGTCAATTTTATCCCCCCCTCACTGGAAATTTTACAAATCACACCTGTGTGAAGGTGAGCATGATGGGCTGACTTTGGGGAGGGGACAGGGGGTGGGGGGGGGAGTGGGGAAGCGCAATATATACAGAACATGTTTATCAAGCACACACAGCCCTTTCATTTTGTTTAACAACTCACTCGTAAGATCTATTTACTTTCATTATCCAAAAACAATAATTAATTATGCTTTGACCAATAGGATGGCCAGTTATTGTGACATGTCAATGTCGATGTCACTCTGATATTTATCTTTTTAATTATTTCTTAGTTTGTGAATCGATGTGTTTGTTCTCTTTTCTATCTTGCGAATGACGAGAAGAGCTATTGAATTTTGATCAGTCAGTCAATTATACAATGGCAATTGATGATACAAACGACAATTACTTTGAATAATTTTAAAAGTTGGTTTCCAAAACCAGCCGTTGACTGGGCATCCTCCATCGTGCAAAGTCCTTCCTTGGCAAACCTGAACTCCTATCCACCTACAAGACTTTCTGATTTTCATCCACAGCTTGATTGAGCACTGCTTTCCCCTCTGGACTGGCTCCCCTGCCTCACATCTTGCTCAGATTGACGACGTGGAAACCAAGGCATTCAAGATTATTAGAATTTCCCGCAATGAAGCTGAGTCTATGGGCATATCACTTTGCCATCACAAAAAGGACAGTCGTTTCACTGTCTTCTACTACCTACCTTAAGGTCTTGCACCCTCTGCTCTTTCTGTGTTTTGTCCCCCCCCACCCCCCAGGTTTCTGTGGGGTACACATGCACCACCATCAACCCCCTTCTGGTGAAACGACATAAATCCAGGATCACTACTCACCTCCACTAATTTGTGTGGGTGGAGATGAAGAGTGATCCACTCACCACTCACCTCCAATCCTAACCACCTGGGTTTAGTTGATTAGGTGTGACACATGATTGGCTATTCCCTCCATTTACCATTTGCAGGTGAGAATTGTGGGTGGGTCTTTATCTACATATCTTCTTCTCTTCTTCTTCTTCTATTGGCTGCTCCCGTTAAGGGACGCCACAGCGGATAATCTGTATGATCCGCATAATGATTTGGCACATGTTTTATGCCGGATGCCCTTCCTGACACAACCCCGGTCGCCTCTTACGACACAGGGATATGGTACACCTATTTTAACTGGGGTATACACCGGCCCAGTACACTGGTACTCATTTCGCCGACCTCGGAAGGATGACAGGCTGAGTCAACCCCCTGGTGTATTAATTCAGTGGCCCAACGGGGCTTGAACTCAGGACCTTTTGGATCCCAAGCCGCTGCCCTAACCACTGCGCCAACACCAGGCTCTGGGTCTTGATCTACATACATATATATATATATATATATATATATATATATATATATATATATATATATATATATATATATATATATATATATATATATATATATATATATCTATACATATATATCTATACACATATATCTATACACATATATCTATACACATATATATATATATACATATATCTATACACATATATATACATATATATCTATACACATATATATACATATATATCTATACACATATATATACATATATATATACACATATATATATATATATATATATATATATATATATATATATATATATATATATATATATATATATATATACATATATATATATATATATATATATATATATATATATATATATATATCTATACATATATATCTATACACATATATCTATACACATATATATATACACATATATCTATACACATATATATATATATATATACATATATATCTATACACATATATATATATATATATATATACATATATATCTATACACATATATATACATATATATATATATATATATATATATCTATACATATATATATATATATATATATATATATATATATATATATCTATACATATATATATATATCTATATATATATATATATATATACATATATATATATATATACATATATATAATATATAAATGTATATATATGTATGTATGTATATATCTATATATGTATGTACCGGGCGTAGTGGTGTGCGCCTGTAATCCGGCTACTCAGAGGCTTGGGTTGGAGGATCGCTTGAGAACGGGAGCTCTGCACTGGGCCACGCTATGAGAGGGTGTAGGGCAGCCCGGAATCATGGCGAAACCCAATCCTTATCCCTGTGTCGTAAGAGGCGACCAGGGTTGCGTCAGGAAGAGCATCTGGCATAAAACCTGCGCCAAATCAGTGCGCGGATCATAACGGATGATCCGCTGTGGCAACCCCTAATGGGAGCAGCCGAAAGACATATATACATATATATATATATATATATATATATATATATATATATATATATATATATATATATATTCAGTATATTCACACACAAGTCAGAAAAAAACATTTTATAAAAATAAAAAAAAACATGTAGGCATGGAATCCCCCAAAAAGCAACCAAACAAGGTGAGAAGGAATGACAAGTGAGGAATGACACCACAATACAACACATCAATCCTTTAACAGATTGGCATCATGACATCTTTTGACATGGGTCTTTCCAGTTGGAATCGTTGAAATTGCTTTCGCCGTTATTGTGCTCGGCACAGACATTTATCAACATTGTGAGGATGAACAAATCACCGATTTTGTGATATCTCGATCTGGTACTTTAACGATGTACTTTGGTGTATTTTTCATTCTTGTTAAGAAAACATTCGAGAATGAAAGGTTTACCTTTTAAATGCTTCTGACTTTACTCTGTAGAAATTTTTATGTGTACCATTTTGTACACATTTGAATGGGCAGCCATTCCCCCCCCCCCCCACAATGCTATCCTTACATATGAAGTACAATCAGACTACATGATATCGGGACATATATGAAGTACAATCCATCCATCAGGACCATACTCTGTGCAGAGCGTTGGTGCTGCCTTCGCAGACTCCTTGGCTATTGAGCACAATCCTGGATGGGTCACCACTCCAACACAGGATACCAGAGCATGCTGGCACTCATTTTGCCAACCTCAGAAGGATGATAGGCAGAGTCAACCGCACCTGGTATTAATTCAACAGAAAAGTGGGAATTGAATTCTGGACCCTAGGATCCCAAACCCACCACCCTAACCATTAAGCCAACACCAGGCATACATGATATTGTTTTCATTGTAATTATTGAACATCGATATAAATGTGAGTTTGCCTTAACAATGTGTGGTTTGTTTTTTGGATTATCCATCTTAAAGTGTTGCGTTAAAATGTAGTCCAAGCTAAAGTGCGTACGTGTGCATCATAAAGAAATTAAACATTAAAGGGTCTATAATGTATGTTCTCAATTGTCCGTTGGCTGATCTTCCCAACACACTAGGCAGGATGGCTTGGAACGTGGATCGGGGAACAAGGACTAGCGATATTCAAGACTTTTGAGTGGAATAAAAGTGAGAAGGATAACCCCAACAAAGATTTGGACTAATTCTAATTATAAATTTGTTTCCGGAAAACAAGCGCATTGCAAGGCATCGGCTGTTCAAAAGGAAGCAAGGCCCTGAGGAATCATTTGACAACTTTGTTAAAGACTTGCGTTTCATTCTCATGGACGGTGAGTATGCGAAATCTGAAGATGTGCTCGTGGATGTGATCACCGAAGGTGCATATGAGGAGAAGGTCTTGGAACACCTGGTAGAGAGAGAGAGATAAGGAACTTATGCTCAGCAAAGCTCTTGAAGTGGGTGAGCAATATGAACTTCCAAGGATGCGTATCACATTATCTGTAATGGGGATGTGAGTGTAGCCGCTGTGCACCACAAACAAGCAAAGCTGAAACCACAATCGAACCCAGCACCAACCCTGAATAAACCCCATCGTAAGGACAGTTTCCGCCATTGTGGTGACCATGCATGGGATCACGATGAATGTCCAGCAATTTATTACCCCACGTGCGTGAAGTGAGAAGTGGGGTGAAGCAATCAGTCACGTACGTACGTACAATTCAGCATGTATGTACGGACGTGTCTACATTTTGTTGAGAGTGCACATCGAAAACAGTTCAACAGAGGAAATTGAAACTTTGCCACATGTTACACGACCAGTTGAAAAAACACATATTACGTGGATGATGCACGCCCCCTCAGAACTTACATAGTGAATTAAACAAAGCCTAATGCTGAGAGACAATGGCACTTCCTCACGTTAGAAATTAGAATCTGGAATGTACTCGATAGACAGGGACGAAGGCTCTGAAGTGGGAACAACAGGTTTAATTTGGACACGGGCACAACGCAGCACAGCACAGCATCGGAACATGGGCGGGTCACATGACCCTGCTTCACCATGCCCTGGTGCACCCACGTATGTATGCATTATCATAAACTACTGATACCTCTCATCTCCCCTCCCACTTTTTTTTTTTTTTTTACAAATCAAGATGCTCAGGAGGCTTACAGACATGAGAGGATCTTCTCAGGGCTTATGGAGGGCTGTCCTAGCTTACAACTGCTGTGGGCTTCTCAATAAGGGGTACAGGGTCGGGAAGTTCAGGTACATTGATGGGTGAAAGCTTTCATGAGGAAACACCTCAAGTTCAAATGCAGGTGGTGTTAATACAGGAGTGGGTGACAAAGGCACTTGAGCCGATTCAATGCTTGGCTCCCTGTGACATAACCTGAGTTGGTCAATATGTTTACCATGCATCTACCTTCACACAACTTCACAAGAAACATCATTTCAGCAATGTTATCGATAATGATGCCAGATAACCACTTGGTTCCACATCCGGAGTTCAACACGTATACAGGATGATTGATCTGGAAGTTGCGGTATAGAGACGTTTGGTCGTGATTACGTTTCTGTTGATACTTGTTATTCTTGACCTCAACCGTTACGTCCGGGTGCATTAATGATAACTGTGTTGTCAATTCACGACCCATCAGAAGCTTGGCAGGTGAGCGACCGGTGGTTTGATGTGGTCTGGTTCTGGTAGTTGAGCAACACACGAGCTAGATGAGATTGAATGGAGCCTTCCTTGATGCGACTTAGACCATTCTTGATGATCTGAACAGCACGTTCGGCTTGACCATTACTGGCAGGTTTGTAGGGGGCACATGTGTAGTGCTTAATGCCATTAATTTTATAAAAGTCCTGAAACTCTAAACTCGTAAATGGTGATCCATTATCTGATACAATGGAGTTTGGAATACCATGTTATGTGAACATGGTATGTAGAGCTTCAATTGTTACATGAGAGGATGAGGATGGCACCACAAGATCTTCAATCCATTTGGAGTGAGCATCAACTACGATAAGGAAGAGCTTCCATTGAAATGGACCAACATGGTCGATGTGTAGTCTGGACCATGACTTTGATGGCCACGACCACATGGCCAATGGAGACTGTGGCGGTCTTGGCATGGGCTTGACAAATGCAACAATGATGTGTACTGGACTTAATGTCACCGTCCAAACCAGGTCACCAAACATGGGCTCAGGCAATATCCTTCATGGTGAGTATGCCTGGATGAGCGTTGTGGAGTTCACTGATAATTTTCCCATGGAGTTGAGGCAGAATTATCACTCGGCTACCCCAAAGCAGGCAGTCTGCATCCATAGAGAGCCCATCCTTCTGGATGAGGTACAGTTTTGCCCTTTCCGGTAGTGATGCCAAATTACCTGACCTAACGCAGCGTTTAATTTGTGACAAATCTGGATTGCTATTGGTAGCACAAGCAATCTGATTAGCGGTTACGGGTGTCTCATCGTGAATGACGTTAGCCATGAGATGAATAATATCACCAGATTGTGGAGGTTCTGGGATGGTTACGGGAAGAGGCTCACTGCTTCACCAGTTTCCAACTCACTGATTTTGAAGGTTTTGTACGACCACCAAAGCAACTTTTAAATGCAATTTGACATTCCCTGAAGGATGCATCCTTGATGTAATGTTCCACGAGCAACACATTTTAACACAGTGGGCACCATGGCGTGACCGAGTGAAAACCATTAAACATCACTGCCGGGTCACGTGACAAGTCATGTGATACCTGATAACTCCGAGGATCATGTCACGTCTTTCTGCAACATGAGGATACATTTACACAAAATATTAAGTTCATAACTGATATCGTTTTTAGTGTATGGGAATTATTTAGGGTTCTTGAGTAAAAAAAACAAAAATCACCCTGTATTTCAAAAAGTTGTGGATGGGTTGGTTAGGTGACAAGTTCACCCTGACGGAGGTATACGCCCTACCGAGTGCCGTTCTAGTTGTTATTGAAAACAGCAGAAAATGTGGAAAAAATAACAAGGTCCAGTTGTGACTGATCCAAATGATTTTAAGACTGTCAGGACAAGACTACTGAGTGGAACCCACAGCTCTGATGGCACGTTGACACACGGAGTTCAGGAGCCAGGTCCAGTCATGGCTTCAGGCCTCGTTCTCGGTGACACCGTGGCTCAGGAGGGAAGTTGTGCCATATACAGTGGCTGAGTGCTGCAACCACCCTCACTGGTGTGGGTTCGATCTGCGTAGCTGATCACAGTGAGGTGTAAAAAAAATTGGTAAAATCAAACCCTGGAGGGAAGTTATAACTGTTGCTATTTTTTCTACATTTTTTGGTATACAGTCAAGACTCGTGGAAGAGCTGGAACACAATGGATCAGTATGCAACATAAAAGGAACAGCAGAAAGACAAGGGGGGAAATGCCAACAGTGGGGCTGAGGGAGAATACAGACGGAGACGGGCAACAAGGGATGCGAGTAATTATGAGGGGTGGGGAGAATGCAAATGATGGACAGAAGCAAACTCTTGGGAGGAGTGGGGGTGGTTCAACAGGTACGGAAAGATTATGGTTTTGGTCTTCCAGATGATGGACGATCTGAGATGGGGGTGAAGAGCTATCTTTGAGACCTGGAGGGAAGGGCGAGATTGAAGAGAATGTGAAAGTTGGTTCTATAGGCAGAAAAAAAGAGAGGAAAAAAATGAGTGGAGTTGAGCAATAATTCTGGATTTTGGGAGTTCCACTAGAAAGGGGTTGATGGTGGACCGTGTGCATCCTGCAGATAGCTGGGGAGTGGGGTGGGGGGGGGGGCACGGAGAGCGCAGAGAGTGCAAGACCAGAAAGGAGGCGGAAAAAGACAGAGAGATCACCGATCTGTCAGCGATGACGAATTGATAGGTCCGTTGAGTCAGCTTCATCACGAGATATTCCAATGATCTTGAAGGCCTTGGCTTCCATGGGGTCAAGCTAAACAAGCTGTGAGGCAGGGGAGCCACCCTTGAGGGGAGAGCAGTACTCCATCATGTGAAAAATGAAAGCCTCGTATGTGGATAGGAGCTCAGGTGTGCCAAAGAAAGACTTTGCATAATGGAGAATACCCAGTTGGTGACTGGCTTTTTAGGCCAACTTTGAAATGTGGTTTGCTCAAGAAAAATCATGCCTGAGAGTATGACCCAATATTTTGAGTGATTGATCTTCTTTGAGAGGGTTGTTGAGAAAGTAGCTGGGAGGGTTTTTCAGGCAGTCCTTCAGGAGAGAGAGTGAGTGTGTGGGATTTCTCAGTATTAAAAGACACATTTTCTCAGTATTATCTGAGTGTTTGACCAGTTTGTGATTTTTTCAAGGTCTGAAAAGGGGGAAGGGGCCCGCTGTCTGTCTATCTATTTGAAGGATGAGGAATGCCACGGCAGAGGGTGGACTCATTAGCAGAGATAAAGAGGATTTACCAGAGAGTCATAGAGCTCATTGATGAAGATCAGGAATAGGATGGGGTCTAGAGCACTACCTTGGGGCACTCCAGCCTTGCTCGACAGGGAGAGGACTTGAAAGGATTATGTTGACAGCCACACATTGGCTCTGAGAGTGAAGGAAATCAGGCAGACAGTTTGGAGAGCAAGGAAGGATGCCAGACTGTATCGAAAGCTCAAGATATGTCTGCAGAGATGGCCCTGACCTCACGTCTGACATTGAGGGTTGATATCCATTGTTGGGAGAGTGGATGCCCAAGGTAGAGTGACCTGGTCTGACTCCAAATTAATGATCTGAGATGAAGTCATTGGAGAAAATGAATGATTTTATGTCAACTGCGATGATGGATTCCATGACCTTGATGATGATTGGAAGTAAGCTAATAGGTCTGTCGTTAAGAGGATCCATTTTTGCACAGTTTTAAGTAATGCTGTGATGTTGGCTGACTTACAAGGGGATGTAAGATGAAGGGGGGGGGGGGGAGGGCAGAGAGAGGAAGTGCAAGAACAGCAAAGTAGATTTTTAGGACACGTAAGTTGATGCTGTCCAATTCAGTTGCAGAATCAAAGTTGAGGATTGTCAGAAACGTGTCCATCTTCTTCAGTGCAACAGACAAAGTACAGGAGCAGTTGAGTGTGACGGGGAAGGGTGGCTACAGAGGGAGAGGTTGGGGAAACAATATGTGGAGGAAAATACAGAAGTGAGGCATTTAGCCTTCTCATGAGTGGAATTGTCTGTGGTGCCATTTTAAGTGAGGGAAGGGATGGAAGGGGAACATACACCCGAGACAGACTTGACAAGGCACCACCAGGTTTTCGAGAAGCAAAATAAGTTTGAAAGTTCAATCTTGAGGTTGGACAGATGTTGTTTTCTGGCTTTCTTGAGAGTAGACACAATTGTTGCTGGCTTTATGGAATGATCTGAGATTGCCTTTGGTCGCATTTGCCTTCCAGGAGGAGAATTCAAGTTGTTTCAAGGAAACTGCCTTACCACAGGATTCAGTGCAGTGTACCATGGGTGGGAGAATGGGTATGATTACTGAAGATGAGATGGGATTAATCTGTGCACAAGGGAGAGCAGGTGTCTGTGGAAGAATTCCCAGGCTGAGCTAATATCAGGGGTGGTAGATATAGGAAACCAGTCCTGAAGTGTAATGACTGCTTGCAGTCCATAACAGTTTGCTTGAGTGAACTGCCAGGCTTGCTGATGCTGGGGCTGTTCCCTGAGAATGACTAGAGAGATGTTGACCTTCACAAGCGTATGATCAGATGAACCAATTGGATCAGAGGAAGAGCAACATATATTGGTGGGGAAGTTAGTCATAACCAAATCCAGAAGGGAAGATTTGTCATTAACAAAATCTGCGTTGAAAAGTTTACAGATTGCATCAGTCCCATGGAGTCACAGAAGTCCTTAGCAGAAGTGCCATATTCGGTGGGAGGAGGTACCAACACCCAGCCGATTAGCATGGTGACAAATATTGAAATCACCACAAATGAAGGAGAGTTGGGATGAGTGGTAGAAAGTCGGTCTTTGACGTTTGAAAGAGAGATGTAGATGGAGTCGTCACTATTTGGAGGACATTAGAATACATAGACAAACATGAGGTGGGAGCGGAGGTGAAGTCGCAACCAGAGGTACTCCTGGCGTTTAAGAGGTGTAACATCAGTTCACGGAAAGTGAGAAATTGAGTTATTGATGTACAGTGTGACTGCCGCCAGGACAGTGTTTAGGTCTATCGAACCAGAGGTGACAATAGCCAGTGAGAGGCACTTAAGGAGTCAGGGACGTCCTGTGGGAGGAAGGATTATGTTAAACAGATGATGTCCGGTCTATTGGCAATGGCCCTGATTGATCTGTCAGGTTGGAGCGGAGGCCTTGGATGTTTGAGGTCCACACAGTTCAGGATAGTGGAGGAGGACCTGTTGGTAGGGTGTAGGAATGTGGAAAGGAGCAAATAGGGGTGAAAGGTTGGGGTGAAGCAGGAGGGGGTGCTGGGTAGAGGGGAAGCTGAGCGGGGGTGGGATGAGGCTGAAGCAAAGATGAGGTGGGACGAGGGGGAAGCTGAGAGGGGGTGGGATGGTGGGAGGGGTGATACTGACATGGACCGTTTGACACCATGAATGGACTTGAAGGAGAAATTATTGTCATGTACTCATGAGCTCTGCAAAATGGATGTCTCAGGATTCCCAAACTCGATAATTGGCGACAGACTTCTTGGTGGGATCGTAAAAAAATTTTGGGTTGAAGGCATGGAGGAAAATTTGGCTGTAGGTACAAGAGAAAGCTGGATGAACAAAGCATTTAGGAGTGAAGTGGTTTTGGGAAATTTGTGAAACAGAAAATGACAAGAATTTGCTGAAGAAGGAAAAAGTACATTTTTGAAGCATTCTTTAAATGTTATGAAGAGCTTTTAAAGGAAGAAATATTTCATTCAGTTTGGCTATATTGAAAAGGAAAAAGAGAAGGGAGAGGGAATGAAGGAGGAATTAAGCACGGGAGATCGAGTTCAGTATTGTTTTTGAGGGGGGGGGGTTTCCGAATAAAGAAGAATGCTATGTTGTTTGTATTTTTTTGGAGCGAGGAAGAGGAAAAGGTTGAGCCGAAGGATCAGATGTAACAATACGTGGGATACAAGGAGGGAAACCGAAGCACGTGGGATCAAAAACGGAGGCAGAAGGAACACCCCGACTAGCACTAATAGGCCGGAGTTTACCATGGATACAAACCTGACGATTCAAAACAACAATATACGGTTTGGCACAGAAAATTGGATGAAAAACACTACCAGCAAAACAAGAATTAAAATAAAACAGTAAAACACGATGAATCTGGTCCGGGAAGTTCGTTTGCTGCCGATCCATCATGGACGTGCAATAAACCCCAAACCGGAAGTCCATTTCAACAAGCTCAAGTGAGCTAAGATCCTCGTCCTCTTAATGATGACATCATAAAAAAGAATATGACGTCATTGTGATGTATCAGGTTTGCGATAAATAATTATCTGTGCTAATGCCCGGCTTGATTCCCGCAAACAAAATTCAAACAGCTTGCCTAGTTTCGGAGATAATGGTATCGGTGATTTCCATTAGCGGTGATATTATGATGTCAACTATTTTCTAGGAAGAATTTCCGAAATCGGAGATTGTTACTGCCTGCGCGTGGGCTTTCTGCATATACATGGCAAGTTTCATGAAGATCCGATGAAAACTCTGGGTTGTGAAACAAAAAATAGGAATGACGTCATAAAATTAATATGACGTCATAGTGATGTATCATATGTGTGGTAATTCATCTCTGCTAATGCCCTGCTCGATTCCCGCAAACAGAATTCAAAAAGCTTGCCTAGTTTCGGAGATAATTTTTTAGGCGATTTCCATTAGCGGAGATATTTTGACGTCATAACTTTTTTTCCAGGAGGAATTTTCAAAATCGGAGATGGTTACTGTCTGCGCAGGGTATTTTTACATATATACGCCAAGTTTCAGGAAGTTTCGATGAAAACTGGAGGCTGTGAAGCAAAGAAGTCCACAAGAAGAAGATGAAGAACAACAACGTGAGTAAGACTTCAAGATCCTCCACGAGGATCTAAAAATTCACACCTATTGTGATCACCTGTTTGTCATTTATTGCAGAAGACTTGGATTCATGCATTTGATGTCCACCATGTCTTTGCTTTTGCAAGTCAACCGTACTCAGTAATGTAATGGTTACCAAATCTGCTCTGATCAGTCTGGAAAGTCAGAGGTTATAACTGTGTCCGAGCCATGCCAGACATTAACAATGGTACGTGCTGCTTCCTTGCTTGATGCTCAGCGTTTAAGAAGGATAGAGCATGGACAAACAACCATATGTTGACAACACTTGTGCAGGCTTTGATGGGCCTATATTATGGCCTCCTCCTGCGTTGAAGTTCCTTGTTAGGGAACTCATATAATTGCATGTGCATATGATTCGCACATTCCCAAGCGGGATTAACTTTTTCCAAAACAAAGGTGTGCAGCAGGCATTTCAAACTCGTTTGTAATGAATATGTACCGTACAGAGGTGAAAAGCCGGCTGGCTACTGGATGAAAAGAGGTTCACGACATTTCTGTCACATTGAGACATGGCTAAGGCAACTGTGGGTATTATCCTGAGAAAATGGAAGACGACAAGGCATGCCAGTGTTGAAAGGACAAGTGAGACCAACTAATACTCACACCAGGCAAGAATAACCTCAAAAGGTGAAAAGGCTCCACGGCACCAAAACGGCCTGATAGGTACCAAAAAGTGGTGCAAAGTGTTAGTGGCAGTGTCTGGAGCTTTGCCTGGGAGCCAAAGTCAGACCAACACCCTAATGGAGACAGACATTGAGCAAATGGACATTAGTAACGCTGAATATTTCCTTACTGACCACAATACTTTTAATTGTAATATACCTTCCTTTCCTTCCATTTCTTTAAACTCCTTTCTCGTCCCCAACCTCTTTTCCTTGTACTCCCTCACTCTACGACCCCCTTCCTAATCCCTCAGATCCTCTTTGTTTTGTCATTTTAGTTCCTTTATTCAACCCAACACCGTCATACGTACGTAATATGTAAATGACCCCATACGACTGAGCCTCGTCTATCCTTAAGACTGTGACCACAGCATGCACGCCATACATCCGTTCGTACCACGACGCAAATCCTCACGATCCTCTGGGTCTCGACCACAACATTGTTGCGGCAGGAGGACCACAAAGACTGTCTGAACCAGCACCGATTTAGACATTCACCCGTGGCTTATGACGTCACAACATTTAATAAGCGACAGGAATGAGAGTCCTGTTGACCTGGAGTGTATAGACTATAGACTATAGATAGATGGATCGTGAAAGTGATGTAGTAGCTCATGAAGATCACCGGTATGAGCCCACGTTGGTGAAGGGACGGTGGGAGGGGGAGGGGGCACTGAGTGTCTGGCTTTGTGTCGGGAGATGGAGGCGACAGGTGAAAATTGTGACTGAGGATGTGGAGGAGGAATGAAGGTGGTGTGAACGCCAGAAATGAAACACCAAGTGATAAAACAAAAAAAAAGAACAAAGAAAAAAAAATAACGAGGCTCAGTGAATGTGGTGGACGAGCTGTTTGAGCTAGTTCTCAAGATCTCCATTGATTATTATCGGTTGTTGGCAAACTTTACACTTGTTGTGCGTTGTGGACTCATCATTCCAGCCACATTGGCTGAACTAGCAGTCTCTCTCTCTCTCTCTCTCTCTCTCTCTCTCTCTCTCTCTCTCTCTCTCTCTCTCTCTCTCTCTCTCTCTCTCTCTCTCTCTCTCTCTCTCTCTCTCTCTCTCTCTCTCTCTCTCTCTCTCTCTCTCTCTCTCTCTCTCTCTCTCTCTCTCTCTCTCTCTCTCTCTCTCTCTCTCTCTCTCTCTCTCTCTCTCTCTCTCTCTCTCTCTCTCTCTCTCTCTCTCTCTCTCTCTCTCTCTCTCTCTCTCTCTCTCTCTCTCTCTCTCTCTCTCTCTCTCTCTCTCTCTCTCTCTCTCTCTCTCTCTCTCTCTCTCTCTCTCTCTCTCTCTCTCTCTCTCTCTCTCTCTCTCTCTCTCTCTCTCTCTCTCTCTCTCTCTCTCTCTCTCTCTCTCTCTCTCTCTCTCTCTCGTTTTCCATGAGGTGGTCTTGCCTCTGTTTTCCTCTTGGCCCGTGCAGTCGGTACATGCAGTAATGGTGGAACCGACGGGTCAGGCAGCTATTGGTGCAAGATGGTCGAGTGCAGGAGCGTGGTCAGATTGGAAGGATGGGAATTTGAAGCTGCTTGATAGCTAGCCATCGTGTGCAGCCTGTGGCTGCTCGTTGTGTCATTTTCTGGAAGCACAGCTGTGCCACTGATGCAGTGCCCCTGTTACCAGCAAGCTGGTACTCATTTTGTCAGGCTGTCAGCCCACCTGGTGTTAATTCAACGGTTAAAAAGGGGGCTCAAACTCAGGACCCTGAGATCTTAACCCACCACGTAAACCGTTAATCGGACACCAAGTTTCAGTGTTTGATAAGATGGACGGGATGATTAGGAAAAGAGAAGTGTCTCACTTTAATTGTACAAATTCCCCCAAAAACAACCAAGAGTATACCGCTGACACCGGGAAAACCGAATGAATATCATGGAGAATCAACGAGGGAGACATTGGATGATGCGGCTGTGATTGGTGAGTCTGCAACAGGGATGCAGAGATACGATGACAAAAGAGAGGGGGGGGAGGGAGACCCGACACAAAGACCCAAGAGTACCATTTATTACATTTGGACGTTTATTCATTAAGCAGGTCGCTCCCACTGTATCTTCCATGCCACATTAATTGCGTTGACTGTGCAAACCGGGGAGACATTTTCTGCCAGATAATTAAGGTGACAATCACCTCCGGACTGCGATGGGGGCGCTGCCATGGCGTAGGAGCTTGTGTGTGGATGCGTGACGATAGCCGACTCGGGTTGGTACAGCGCCGGCATGGTGGACCGAATGGCCTCCTTCTGCGCCAAGGTTCCTCGTGTGTATCTCAGCACACTCACCACCAACCCTCCTCCGATCCCCCAAGTGAAAGAGCAAATTGAAGTCTTGGAATCACTTTGGAGACCCTTCTGGCTATGACGAATCTTCCAAAATATAATCTTCACATCCCACGGGCAAACATCTCAAGCCCTTGTTTCCCATCTCGCTCTCCCAACAAGCAACATTTCTCGGGGTGGGTGAGTGAGGGTGTCGCGGTCTCTCGCCCAGCATAAAATAATTGAAGGTGGCGCCGGCTCCGCATAACGTTGATCGAGACAAGACTGTTGGTGGTTCTGCTGGTGATGTCATTTGGAGTCACTCGGACGAAAAATGACGGATGCTCTGCTGTCTTCCATTTGGGTCGATATCACGCCTAAATAGGGCGTGCGTATTATATAGATCGAGTGATTAAGATATAAATACGATTCTTATTCTTCCGTCTTATGCAGCACAGCACAAGGCTGTGGGTCGCATCATTGGCTGAGGGGGCTGCTGTGCTGCTGATGCAGTGCCCCCTGCAGGTCAGGATGCTTAACATCGACCAACTTAACATCGGCAGACGGGACGCCAATTTAACATCCATCCGAGGGACGGCACAAACATTGGTGAAACATCCTGCATGTGAAACACCGGGATGACAGTTTTGAGCTGAGTCGGGATTCGAACCCAGACTCGACAGATGAGATCTTATTGCTCGTACTTTGCACTTAACTTCACAATCAAAGCCAAATTGGGCAACACGTCTGTTGGAAAGCAAGAGCTGGTAGGATGAACTAAACTCTAAAAGTGTGTACACTCGCCTCTAAGCTGTCTAGCCTGGGTTTGAATCCCGACCCAGCTATATACTGTCATCCTGGTGTTTCACAGGCAGGATGATTCATCAATGTGTGTGCCGTCCCTCGAATAGAAGTTAACCTTGGCGTCCCGTCTTCCACCATTGGTCGGTGGACATTAAACATCCCATGGTGTCCTCTGCGAATCAGGGTTTATTTTAAGGAAATTTTAGAACTGCACAAATCTTTGAGGCAGGTGCAATGGCTCAGTGTTTGAGAAGCATTTGTAATGGCTATTTTTTTTCACATTTTATTGGTTCAGGAGTCAGTAAGTGACCACTATATTTGTTATGGGTGTGTCTGTCTGTCTGTCTGTCTGTCTGTCCCGAGCATAGCTCCGTGGGTTTTGATCCGATCCTGATAAAATTTCGGTGGGAGGTTTATATCATGATCTAGTTGTGTTTTCCTGAGAATGGGTGTGTTGCACCAATTATGGGTGGAGCCACGCCCAAAAAACATGTTTTTTAGGGGGTAGCTGGTTTCAAGTTACATCTTCTCTGAGGGGGTTTGTCGAATCTGGTAGGGGTTTCGGTATTTCATTAGCCCAATGGCACCTACATTGCCCCACGGAGCTCAATTTTTCATTTTCATCCCAAGGTCAAGGTCACGAACTTAGAAAATGTCAAAAAGATCAATAAATCGAGCTCCTTGGGTTTTCAACTGTTTCGAATGAAAGTTGGTATGCAAGTAGTGCTCTTCGATTACGACAACTTTCATCATTTACGTTTTTCCCGATTCCCGCCAGTTTGCCCATGGCGTCCCCTCGAAGGTCAAAAATAAAAAAGACGAACCGTGTACATTGCCCATGAACCACCACCATCTCCAGACTTGTAGGTTTTAACTTCCTTTGTATCCCTTGACAAGGTACACAACACAGGATGCCTCACTGGAGTCTATAAAATTAGAAAATATATCTAGTCTAATATATATCTAGTATACTAAAAATATATATATCTAGTCATATAAACACAGTGTTTTAAGTTTTAACCTTCTTAGTATTTGACAAAAAAAAATTAAAACAAAGTACTAATCAGCATACATTTGTGGGTGTAAAATAAAAAATATATACTTCTTGTCATCTAAACAGTAAATAAAGGTACTTTTGCTTTTCAGTATCATGGTCATGCATTGACTTCTTGTTTTTTTATATGACTGGAGTTTTTATTATAAATTTTAGTACTGCACAAATTGATTTAGAACTGCACAAGTAGGGGTCTACTGCACGTTAAAATAAACCCTGCTGCGAATAGTGGGCGAGCTATATCACCGGCACCCAAAACAAATTAAAAATTCCTGCCCTAATCTTGGTCAAACGTCAGGCCTGGCCAGCCAGTTGATGAAAGACTTGCGCCAAGATTCCCCTGGCCAATTTCACAAAAACGTGGGAATAATTGTGGTTGCTAAAGAAGAAGGAAATCTGTTGGAAAACAAAAGTGGACACTTTCACAGGCTTTTGCTGCCACCTGGTGGGGAGAAACAAGTTTAGGACGTCGCCAAACCCTGGGAAGGACACGGATGGAAAGAGGATGGAGGACCACTCTGGTGTGCAGATGAAATGATCTTACCGCAAAAACGAATTGTTTGTGCTGGAGAGAGATGCAACAGAACTGGAGGAATCTGATGATGAAACAGGAGAACAGGAATATGCTGCAGATGTTGATACAGCCCCTCTGATGAGGACTAAAAGAGTGAAAGTGAAATTTGTCATCATGGAGTACTGGGACATTATGTTTTACTGTGAGCATGCAGGGAGAGGACATTATTAGCAGATCGGATTGTGTAAATAAGTGTTATCTTAGGCGTTGGAGATTCACAATGACATTTGTTCCTAGTGGGACTAAAATAATAAACAGGTGCTTATAAATCTATTCTAGAGGCTGAAATAATGAGTAAATCAACTTGTTCGTTTAAAATATTGACAAAGAAGACACGCTGGAGGAGAAAAAGTGACGCGTTTTCATTTTCCAATTGGACACTGTCTCGGGAGCGACATAACAATACAGGTTACAGGCACACAGGCACAGACACACACACACACACACACACACACACACACACACACACACACACACACACACACGAATTACCAAATACAGCAAGGTTTGAAAGCGAGACAAACTTTCAACAATTTAATTTCCACATTTGGTGGACTCGTCCACCCGCTTCCAACGAGAGCAACATAGGATCATGTGTACGTGCAGACCATGCAGACAGCAGTTTGTTAATATCCTTTTTGTTTAACAGCCACAATTTTTCCCAAGTTATTGTGGGGTTGCCTGGAGAAAGGTTGGTCAAAGTCTTTCACGAACCGTATGGCCAGGCCTGACGTTCGACCAAGGTTGAGGCAGGAATTTGTCATTTGTTCAGGGTGTCAAAAGCTCACCTACTCTTCGTGAAGGACACTGAGATCTTTAAAGTCCACCAACTAATGCTGGCAGACGGGATGCCAGCTTAACATCCATCGGAGAAATGGCGCACATTGATGAATCACCCTGCCTGTGAAACACCGGGATGACAGCTGGGTCGGGATTCAAACCCAGGCGAGACAGCTCATAGGAGAGTGTGCACAGCTCGAGGCCATCCTTCCGGCCCCCATGTTAATATTATCATCATTATACCATTATCATTGGACGGAATTGACCGATAAATTTGTGGTTTCGAATAATTTTGATGAAAAATGTACCTTTGATGACAAAGAGGCTGGAGTCAGGATCTCAGCTTGTTGCGTGCTTGCCAAGTGGCTCGCTTGAATATTTAATAAGACGTTCGATCATGTCATTGGAAGGATCAGAGCATACATAACATTATAATATGTTATTGTTACAACGTAAAGTCCCCACTGTTACAACGTTCGCTTTCTCCATTATCTTAATTCTCATTTATTGCATCCCTCACATAATGTCTTTAATCGCATTTCTAACACGAGTGCGTGGCCGTAAGTGCAAAAAAAATAAATAAACTTTCAAACCGCGAGCCAGAAACAACCACACAGGCCGTTCCTTCACTCTCGCGTTCTCGCGACAACCACGCTTCCACACACAAAGTTAATTTAAATCTAGTTCACCTCCCTGTCTTTGCTTGCCATGACATTCGCTGCCATGTAACCGCACCGCCCGTGACGTCATCGTCGGCCGGCCGCGCATCGGCCTACGCAGCAACGAGTCATGTCATTGGTTGGTAAATTAATGGCCGCAGCAACGTATCATGTCATTGGTTGGTAAATAAATGGCCATAACTTGGGAAGCACTTGTCCGATTAAAATCAAACCTTGAAAAGGCACATACTCGGGTCCCCAGCAATATACCTCACAAGTTTCAATGAGATCGGACCAGTGGTTGTCGAGAAACAGCGGTCACAGACACACACACACACACACACACACACACACACACACACACACACACACACACACACACACACACACACACACACACACACACACACACACACACACACAGCTGGAATTATAGATAGATTATAAAAATTTAAATCCCATTTGCAATGCGTGCTCGTGTTCCATCAATTGTCCCTTTTTCCAACTTCAGTGTTAATTTTCCAACTTCGAACTTTTCCATGCCTTCTTCTTCCCTTTTTCACCATGCCACAACCAAGTCTCATCCCTTCCCTCTCCCATCACCCTCCTGTCCCTTGTCTGTGCCTGCTCTCATCATCTCTCCTCATCTCAAAGCTTCTCTCTCACCACTCCCTCTCAAAGCAACCTTCACACTCTTCCCCCCCCCAAGCTTCCTTCTCACCTTTCTCAAAAACTCCTCTCACACTTCTCCCTCAACTCTCCCCTCTCACCATTCTCCCTCCAATCTCCCCTCCCCCCTCTCAAAATTGCCCCGCTCACATCCACAAAACTGCCTCCTTCCCCGGCCCTCTCTCTTCCAACTGATTCCTCCACCTCTTCCAATCTTCAACTTCCCTTTTCCCCCTACTGTGATTCAATCCCATCACCACCGAGCCTTTTCTCCTCATCCGGCCCTCTCCCCGAGCTCTTCTGCAATCCCAGATACTCTGTCAACAACCTACCTCCGATGCTCCTTCCTCGTCTTACCCCCTCCTCCCCTCCCCTCCCCTACACCCAAAACCTCCTCCCTCCCTCTTCCGTAACAGTGTGGACCTCAAACATCTGGGGCCTTCACTCTAACCTGACAGATCTTTCCATAGAGGTTGCCACTCACAAACCAGAAATAATCTGCTTAACAGAAACTTCCTCCTTCAAAACATCTATGACTCCCGAATTACTCCCTCCTCTGGTATGACAGACCTGAGCCTCGTCCTGGTGGAGGAGTTGCTCTCTTCATCAAAAACTCTATTCCTCACTCTCCACGCACTGCCCTCACTCCCCCGAACCCCCAGGAATACCTCTGACGACGGCTTCCCTCCACTCCCACCTCATGTTTATATGTGTGTTGTACCGTCCACCAAACAGTGATGACTCCATTTACACCTCGCTCACGGAAACCATGGACCAACTTCTATCCTCTCATCCGAACTCTCTCTTCCTCATTTGTGGTGATTTCAATTTCCATCAAGCCAGTTGGCTAGGTGTGGGTACCTCCCTCACCTGCCATGGCAATTCAGCAAAAGACTTCTGTGACTCATAGAGACTGAAACAATCTGTCAACTTCCCAACCCAGATCTCAAACAATGGAACTCTATCTTTTATTGATCTGATTTTGACCAATTTACATTAAAATCTGCTGTTCTTCCGTTGCTCCAATTGGTTCATCTAACCACACGTTTGTCAAAGTAGACATATCTTCTTCTTCTTCTTCTTCTTTCGGCTGCTCCCGTTAGGGGTCGCCACAGCGGATCATCCGGATGATCCGCATAGTGATTTGGCACATGTTTTACGCCGGATGCCCTTCCTAATGCAACCCTGGTCGCCTCTTTCGACACAGGGATATGGTACACCTATTTTAATCGGGGTATACACCGGCCCAGTATACTGGTACTCATTTTGCCGACCTCGGAAGGATGACAGGCTGAGTCAACCCCCTGGTGTATTAATTCAGTGGCCCAACGGGGCTTAAACTCAGGACCTTTTGGATCCCAAGCCGCTGCCCCAAACCGCTGCGCCAACACCAGGCAACGCCAAAGTAGACCTCTCTCTCTCTCTCTCTCTCTCTCTCTCTCTCTCTCTCTCTCTCTCTCTCTCTCTCTCTCTCTCTCTCTCTCTCTCTCTCTCTCTCTCTCTCTCTCTCTCTCTCTCTCTCTCTCTCTCTCTCTCTCTCTCTCTCTCTCTCTCTCTCTCTCTCTCTCTCTCTCTCTCTCTCTCTCTCTCTCTCTCTCTCTCTCTCTCTCTCTCTCTCTCTCTCTCTCTCTCTCTCTCTCTCTCTCTCTCTCTCTCTCTCTCTCTCTCTCTCTCTCTCTCTCTCTCTCTCTCTCTCTCTCTCTCTCTCTCTCTCTCTCTCTCTCTCTCTCTCTCTCTCTCTCTCTCTCTCTCTCTCTCTCTCTCTCTCTCTCTCTCTCTCTCTCTCTCTCTCTCTCTCTCTCTCTCTCTCTCTCTCTCTCTCTCTCTCTCTCTCTCTCTCTCTCTCTCTCTCTCTCTCTCTCTCTCTCTCTCTCTCTCTCTCTCTCTCTCTCTCTCTCTCTCTCTCTCTCTCTCTCTCTCTCTCTCTCTCTCTCTCTCTCTCTCTCTCTCTCTCTCTCTCTCTCTCTCTCTCTCTCTCTCTCTCTCTCTCTCTCTCTCTCTCTCTCTCTCTCTCTCTCTCTCTCTCTCTCTCTCTCTCTCTCTCTCTCTCTCTCTCTCTCTCTCTCTCTCTCTCTCTCTCTCTCTCTCTCTCTCTCTCTCTCTCTCTCTCTCTCTCTCTCTCTCTCTCTCCATTCCATTCCTCCCGCCCATGGTACACTGAACGTTGTGGTGAGGCAGTGGTCCTGAAAAGACTTGCCTCTGCCTCATGGAAGGCAAATCCAACTGAAGGCAATCTCAGTTCCTTCCACAAAGCTCAGAACAAGTGTGTGTCTAACAGGTCAGATCAGGTCAGGTCAGGTCAGGTACACTGGAGCAGCACGTCACTGCGTTTACTTTCCACCGGTACTCCAGAGGCCTAAGTCTGGCCATCCCCCAGGCAGATGCCTGGCCCATCACAATCTCCTTGATATGCTGATCAACCTGCTGCAACCATAAGGCACGTGGTTGGCCCATTAGCCTCCTCCACTCACGAGGCTCCCCCGCTGAGAGAAGCTGGTGAGCAGAATCAGGTCAGGTCAGGTATGGGAGCATGTGCCAGAACAGCACGTCGCTGCGTCCACTTTCCGCCGGTACTCCAGGGGCCTCCGTCTGGCCATCCCCCAGGCAGATGCCAGGCCCATCCCCATCTCCTTGAGATGATGGTCAACCTGTTGCAACCATGAGGCACGTGGTCGACCCACTGGCCTCCTCCACTCATGAGACTCTCTCGCTGACAGAATCTGGTGAGCAGGATCAGAGTCAGGAAAACGAGCCACATGTCCATACAGCCGCAACTGACGCTCACGGACTATGCAGGTAACAAATCTCATCCGAGTCTCTCTCAACAACCGCTCGTTGGACACAAAATCCGACCAGCGATAGCCAAGGATTCTCCGAAGAGACCTGGTACCAAAGGAATTAAGTCTCCGTCTCAGATCCTTGGTCAGAGTCCAAGTCTCGCATCCATAGAGCAAGACTGGAAGTACCAAGGACCTGAAGACTCGGACTTTCGTCCTCCCGCACAGGTACCGGCAGCGCCACACCCCATGATCCAGTGAATCCATGACTCCCCAGGCCCGACCCAGACGTCTATTGACCTCTGACTCGCAGCCAGCAGAGACATGAATATCACTGCCAAGGTAAGTGAATCTCTCCACGACCTCAACATCCTCACCACAAACAGACACAGACAGGACAGCAGCATACAAGATGTCACCGAAAGCCTGGATCTTAGTTTTGACCCAAGAAACCCGTAATCCCAACGGCTCCGACTCCTCATTCAGCACCTCGAGGGCCCCCAAGAGGATGTCTAAAGTCTCCGCAAAGATGACTGCATCATCTGCAAAATCAAGGTCCGAGATCTTGACATTCCCAAATGACGCACCGCAACTTGATCTCTCCGACATCCTCCCTAGAATCCAGTCCATACAAGTGCTGAAAAGTGTGGGGGCAAGTACACATCCCTGACGAACTCCAGTAACAACTGGAAATAAGTCAGAGATGGTATCACCACACTTCACAGCACTCTCAGTACCAGAGTAGAGTTCAGACATCAGATCGATCAGTTTTGGTGGCACCCCACGAAGACCAAGAATCCTCCAGAGGACATCCCGATTCACTGAATCGAACGCTTTACAGAGATCAACATAGACTGCAAGCAGCCCCTGCCGAAACTCTCGTCTGCGTTCGGTGAGGACACGAAGTGCAAGGATACGGTCAATCGTTGACCTCTTTGGTGTAAAGCCTGACTGCTCTGGACGCTGGTGCTCAAGCAGATGGTGGCGAACCCTATCGAGAATTATCCGAGCAAAGACCTTGCCAGGCACTGAGAGCAGCGTCACCCCTCGGTAGTTGTTGCAGTCTTGGCGATCACCCTTCCCTTTCCAGAGAGGGACAACAAGGCCCCTCTTCCAGTCAGTTGGGATGATGCCTGTGTTCCAGGCAGAGCACAAAACTGCATGCAACGACACGAGTGCAGCATTTCCACCAGCCTTGAGAAGTTTGGCATGGATGCCACAGATCCCTGGAGCTTTGCCCCATTTCAACTGGTTCACCGCAGCCCGTGTTTCCACAAGCGTAGGTGGACCACAGTTGATTCGAGGGTCAGCAACAGGGATTGTAACACTTTTGACGTCCAACTCGACAGTTGGGGGATCAGCCTGGTACAACCGCTCAAAGTAACCGGCCCAGCGGGCCTTCACTTCAGACTCCTCTGTCAAGAGCCTACCACTCTCTGCTCGAACTGTAGTGCTCCGAGGGATGGGCTTGGATGAACGTAATGCGCGAATTCCCCTGTAAGCGGGACGAGAATCACCTGTCCACAGGTGATGCTCTACCCCCTCACAGATTCCTCGCACATAGGCCTCCTTGTCCACCCTCAGTGCACGTACAGTTTTACGCCTTAGCTCCCTGAACAGCTCAGCTCTGCCGTTCAGCCTGGCCCTGCGACTCTGGTCAATGGTATCCAGTGTCCCTTGAGAGACAAAATTCTTCTTTGCCCTGCGGTGAGCTCCAAGGCATCCACGGGCAACATCAAGGACGGTGGTCTTGAAGGCGCTCCACAACTCTTCAGGACCCCCCAAAGCACCCAGACCCCCCAAGTGTCCACTCAGCCTGTTCGCAAACTCCTCAGCTACTCTCTCATCCCTGAGCTTGGCAACATCCAGCCTCGGCTGGGGTGGTACCATTCTCCAGGATTTAAGGTGCAGCTTTAGAGTTGCTACAACAAGCCTGTGGTCAGTATTGAGGAACTGAGCACTCCGGTAGACCCTGCAGTTCTGGATCATCCTCCAACGACCATCAATGAGGACATGGTCAATCTCCTTTGCCACACCGCCAGCGTTGGAATACCAAGTCCAGCGATGAGCTTGTGGGCGCTGAAACCATGAACCAGCCACCCTAAGTCCATGACTTCTTGCAAAGTCAAGGAACTTAGTGCCATTCTGGTTCATAGTTCCTGACCCATGGGGACCAACACACACCTCATAACCATCCCTATCAGTTCCAGTCGATGCATTGAAATCCCCCAAGACTAGAAGTGTATCTCGTCTGGGGCACTGATCAACCACAGACTCAAGTGTGGCGTAGAATGCATCCTTCACGGTGAGATCACTCGCCTGAGTCGGAGCATAAACAGAGACCAGGGAAATGACACCTAAGGAGTGACGAATCCTTAATCTCATAATACGCTCGTTGCCCGGTGTTACCTCAATTATCATTGGGGTCAGCTTATTGGACACAGCTACAGCAACTCCTTGGGTATGGTAACCATCAGAGCGACCAGACCAATAGTAGGTGTAACCACCCACCATTATCTCGCCGCAATCCGGTCTCCGAACCTCAGAGAGAGCTGCAATCCTGATGTCCAAACGCTTGAGCTCAGATGATAACAGAGACAGGTGATCATCCTCTCTTAGGGATAGGACATTCCAGGCACCCACCCGAAGGGACCGCCTCAGGTTAACCCAAGGAGACCGCCGTCTGGTGGACGACACCTCAGCACCACTCCGACACACTCTCCCGCAATCTGACCCAGGGATGTTACCCCGTGGTTTCCCTCCTATCAAAGATTGGGGGTCCCGAAGGCTTTGCCCCAATCCCGTCATCCGGTGAGCTGCCCTGCGAAGGGAAGCTGCACAGGAGGTACTCCCACGGAGTGGGTTTTCAGATTTTTTTTGCGTTTTTGCGTTTTGCGGAATGAAGGGTTTTACGGTGGCCGGAGTTCAAATCCTGCCACCAACCTCCTAATAAGAAGTGACCCAACTGCAGGATCAGCGTGAGGGAAACAAGCCACATGTCCATACTGCCGCAGCTGATGGTCACTGATGATGTAGGTAACAAATCTCATTTGAGTCTCTCTCAGCAACCACTCGTTCGATACAAAGTCCAACCAGTGATAGCCAAGGATT
This sequence comes from Eptatretus burgeri, assembly GCF_056783735.1. Lineage (NCBI taxonomy): Eukaryota > Metazoa > Chordata > Myxini > Myxiniformes > Myxinidae > Eptatretus > Eptatretus burgeri. Next base: position 50,145,929 of record NC_140974.1, read on the forward strand.
CTCCGAAGAGACCTGATACCAAAGGAATTAAGTCGCTATCTCAGATCCCTGCTCAGAGTCCAAGTCTCACATCTGTAGAGCAAGACTGGAAGCACCAAGGACCTGAAGACTCAGACTTTCTTCCTCCCGCACAGGTACCGGCAGCGCCACATCCCATGATCCAGTGAATCCATGACTCCCCAGGCCTGACCCAGACGTCTGTTGACCTCTGGCTCACAGCCAGCAGAGACATGAATATCACTGCCAAGGTAAGTGAATCTCTCCATGACCTCAACATCCTCACCACAAACAGGTACAGACAACATAGCAGCATCCAATATGTCATTGAAAGCCTGGATCTTAGTTTTGACCCAGGAAACGGGTAATCCAACTCCTCATTCAGCACTGCAAGGGCCCCCAAAAGGATATCTAGACTTTCCGCAAAGATGACTGCATCATCTGCAAAATCAAGGTGAGAGATATTAACATTCCCAAATGATGCACCTCAGCTTGATCTCTCCAACATCCTCCCCAGAATCTAGTCCATACAAGTGCTGAAAAGTATGGGGGCCAGTACACACCCCTGACGAACCCCAGTAACAACTGGAAATAAGTCAGAGATGGTACCACCACATCTCACAGCACTCTCAGTACCAGAGTAGAGTTCAGATATCAGATTGATCAGTTTTGGTGGCACCCCACAAAGACCAAGAATCCTCCAGAGGGCATCCCGATTCACTGGATTTAATGATTTGCAGAGATCAACATCGGCTGCAAGCAGCCCCTGCCAAAACTCTCGTCTGCGTTCGGTGAGGACCGGAAGAGCAAAGATACGGTCAATCGTTGACCTCAACTGCTCTGGACGTTGGTGCTGAAGCAGATGGTGGCGAACCCTACCAAAAATTATCCGAGCAAAGGCCTTGCCCAGCACTGAGAGCAGCATCACCTCTGTTGCAACAGTTGTTGCAGTCCTGGCAATCACCCTACCCTTTCCAGAGAGGGACAACAAGGCCCCTCCTCCAGTCAGTTGGGATGATGCCTGTGTTCCAGACAGAGTCCAGAACTGCATGCAATGAAAATTTCCACATTTCCACCAGCCTTGAGAAGTTCAGCATGGATGCCACAGATCCCAGGAGCTTTACCCCCATTTCAACCGGTTTACCGCAGTCTGTGTTTCCACAAACAAAGGTGGATCACAATTGATTGGAGGGCCAGCAGTTGGGATATTAACACCCCTGACATCCAACTCCACAGATGGTGGATCATCGTAGTACAGCCACTCAAAGTAACTGGCCCGGCAGGCCTTCACTTCGGACTCCTCTGTTAAAAGCCCACCACCCTCTGCTCCAACTGCAGTACACCGAGGGATGGGTTTGGAGGAACGCAATGCACAAATTCCCCTGAAGCAGGACGAGAATCACCTGACTACAGGTGATGATCTACCCCCTCACAGATTCCTCGCACATAGGAATCCTTCTTCACCCTTACCGCATGTACTCTTTTATGCCTCAGCTCCCTGAACAGCTCAGCTCTGCCATTCAGCCTGGACCTGTGGGCTGTGACTGTGATTAATGGTATCCAGCGTCCCTTGAGAGACAAAATCCTTCTTCATCCAACGGTGAGTTCCAAGACATCCACTGGCAACATCAAGTATGATGGTCTTGAAGGCACTCCACAACTCTTCAGGATTCCCCAAAGCACCCAGATCCCCCAAATCTCCACTCAGGCTTTTCGCAAACTCCTCAGCTACCCTTTCATACTCAAGCTTGCCAACATCCATCCTCGGCTGGGATGGTTCCATTCTTCCAAACTTAAGTTGCAACTTCAGAGTTGCTACAACAAGCCTGTTGTCGCTATTGAGGAACTGAGCACTCTGGTCGACCCTGCAGTTCTGGATCATCCTCCAGCGACCATCAATGACCATATGGTCAATCTCCTTTGCCACACCACCAGCGTTGCAATACCAAATCCAGCGATGAGCCTTTGGGTGAAAAAAAATTTTCACCAAGTAAAAAAACAGACCATAATGCAATAACTTCTTCTCTAACAAAAGTAATACATTTCTTTTCTTATAAATCGACCCAGTTCATCCCATCTTTTCCTCCAGTGGTCCAGCATAGTCCATGAGTAGCTCTCAGGTAAGTTTTCCCCCTCTGATTGGCTCTTGTTAGCCGGTGCATCCTTGGCAGCTCTGCTCGGCTGCCTCCTGATACGGTAGGTTCCACGCAAGTATGCATCAACGGCTGTGGTGCGGCCGTCCACAGGTAAAGTACCACGTGAAGTTGTGAAGCCCTGCCAGGAATACCAACACCAATAAGCGTTCGTTGTTGTTTAACAAGCTGCCGGAGTACAAAGTTATTTGTGCCCTGTAGTCTTGGGACCGGGTGTTCAGGAGGAACTCGAGCACTTCCCCTCATGGCGAAACTCGAACCCCAGATCTGCAATGATAGGTTAGATCAGGTCATTCGAAGGATCAGACGATGTATGACAATATAACATTGTTGCAGTTTTGGAAATGTACGCCGGGGAGAGCATACACAGACATGTGGCACACCCAAGGATGAGTTATTTCTTAAGTCTATTTGTAAGAGGGCTTTTCAGGGGGGGGGGGGGGGGGTGGGTGGATGTGTTGAGGTTAGTTTGCATTTCCCTGCTGTGATGCCTTTCCTCCCACCCCCTCTGCTACTTTCGATCTTTCCTCCTTTACCCCCATCGGTCTGTTCCAACAATCCCCCCTCTGCTACTTTCAACAATCCCTCCTTTACCCCCATCGGTCCGTTTCAACAATCCACCAATAGCCTCCCCTCCACCAAACCTCATTTTGTTAATCCCTCCTTCACCCGATCGGTCTTACCTTCAACCCCGCAGCCGTCCCTTCATCCCTCGGTCCATCTGCATCCCACTCCGTTGCCAATCAATTTGCACATTGTTTAATTGGGCACATTTGGTCCATCTGTGGTCATTAATCCTTCAGGCAAGTCGGATTACCTTGTCCATTCTCACATGCATGTTCATGACATGAAGTGCGAGGCTTTTCCCGTACATAGTGGGGTGCGGCGCATCTCGGAGGTAGGATACAGTGGTGCACTGTACAACAAATGCTTGGGCCCAAGGGAGGGAGTGGGGGCTCTTGTCACAGCCTTGGGTACATCAATGGAGGAGTGGGGTCTGTGCTGAGGTTCCCTCAGAGACAGAGGCGTTTCCAACAAGCTGCATCATGGACGCACCCACATCGGATGTGTACCAATGGGAAGGACACTCACATGAGCTGAGATGGAGAGAAAGCCAGATCCAGAGGAGATGATGAGGAGTGGATGGAGAGACACGCCTAAAAGCTTGGCCGGCGAGGAGATGAGAGTGCGCATTGTGTGTGAAGATAGGGAGGGAGCCTATGGTGTGGAGGAGGGCAGTTTAAAAAGCCCAGAATGCAGTTCGGTTCACGGGGACCTGCTGGGCACAGGGGCTCAGCAGAAACGGAGCGAGCTGCTTTCCGTCGCATATCTTGCACGCCGGAGATCGACTTGCCTCCTGGGTCGGGACACCTCAGAGATGCGGCTACCTATCACATCGCATCACCACACCACTGCCCATCTTCACCATCGTCCCCCCCTCATTCCCCAGTATATTTGGACTGGTGAGACCCTGTTGGGATGTTTGAGGTGCTGGAAAATGAGTTGACCCCACACTCCTTACTTTTCTTTTCTTCTCAGTTCGTCTTCTCCCCAGATGTATTTTGTGTAAATAAGATTATACAAAAAGACTTTGTGTTGGAGTAAAATCTGCTCCTTTGTGCCTTTTGCTTTCTCACTTTTAAATCATTGCTTGCTTGAATGTGTAAATAAAATTGTTGCTTGTCATTTCAAATCTGTCTCAATTATCCTTTCTTTCATTGGTCTGATACCGTGTACAAGTATAGTTAGACAGGAAGTTGTACCCCCACCTGATTGCTCTGTTTGCCATTGCTCCACCTATCTGTTCCGCTCGGCATAAGATCACCAGGTGCAGTGCCGAGAGCATGGCCTCCGGTTATATTGCCATGCCAATAGAAAGGCATCGCAGAAACATTGAAGTGTAACCCTGCTGGGCTGGTCGTCTAAGTCAAGCAGCAGACAGCTGTGTAAGAATTAAAGCCCGTGGAACTGCAGAGTTATCTGTGGTCGGCAGCCTGTGGACTGGTTGGTCAGAGAAACTCGAGTGCTTCCCCTCGTTGCGAGCCCAAAACCCCGGGCCATAACAATTTAGTGTCTTGGAGTGGGATCTTTTGAACCACCTGACTCCATCATGTCGGGAGTCAGGATTGTGAAAATTTGAAATTGTGACGAGCATGATTACTGATTAGGGTGCAAATTTTTATTAAAAAGTAATTGTACAACTATGTCGGACTGAGGCAATCAGGTCATTCAGGTGGGTTTTGATGAGCATGACGATATGGGGGAGGAACCCATGGTTCAGGAGGGTGATATTGAGGGAAGTGATTCTTTGTGGAAATATTCAGTTGGAGACACGACAGACACTGGTAATGCTCAAAGACCCCCTCCCGCAAATTCCTCTTCCGGAAAATACGGCTCTCCCTCTCGAGTCCACACCCCAGAGTATCAGGTCGGCCTCACCAACGGCATTGGAAATGGACCGGTTATCAAGGATGTTTGATCAAATGATGAGCAGAATGGATGCCAGGTAGGCTGAGAAAAGGAAGGAAGCTTAGGCTGATATGAAGGCGATGGGCAGCAGGATGGAAGTAATGGGCGAGGGCATAAGGAATGACACTAAGGTGATGGGTGATGGCTTAAGGAATGATATGCATGAGGGATTGGCAGAGGTGAAGGCAGACATAAAGGCGATGGGCGATGATGTGACATTGAAATTCTGAGCTATGCGGGATGAGGTGAATGGAATAAGGGATGTGTGGACGGTGTCCGGGAAGAGATGAACGTGTGTCAGGTCAGAATGGCAGACATAACAAGTAAAAAAGACATAAAATGTCATAGCCCCCATTGTTTAGTAAGTTTTGCTGTTCGGAGTTAAAGGACTTGCCCATAATTATGTACAACTAAATTGGCCACCAGTCTACCAGTCAGCCATCTTTGATCAGATTGCAAAATAAAGTGAGGTGCACATGTAGCCATCATGTACCGTGCTTGTGCAAGGTTTGAGCAAAATGAAACAATGCATGTCTGAGACATGGTTGGGGACATATTTAAATCACAAAATTGCCAACAGTCGGCCATATTGGATCTGATCTCGAAAAAAAATGACATACTTATGTAAACCATCATTTTTTATCTTTGTGTTAAGTTTGAACAAGATTGATAAATGCCTTTCCAAGAAAAGGTTGAGGACGTGTTTGACACCGGGTTTTTTTTGACAACAAAAATGGCTGCCAGTCGGCCATCTTTGATCACATCATGAAACAAAATGATGTGCCAATGTATACCATCGCGTGTTGTCTTTGTACCAAGTGCGAATGAAATTGGTCCATACTGTACATGTCCGAGATATGGTTGCAGACGCACGTACACACCCACGGACAAAAAAAATCGAAACCAAATCCATAAGCCCCATTTCGGACTAAGTCCAAGGGGGCGAATAAATAAAATACAGATGGAGACCAAAGGATTTAAGGAAGAGCAGGAGCAATTAAAAATAAAAATTTGAGCCAATACGGAGGTGATAAAAGAATTGAAAAAGGCCCAGAAAGAAACCAAGGGAAAACTGACGGCAGTCAAAGAAGGAATGTAAAGGTGAGACAGGACAAGGTAACCCATAAAATCGAGGAGATGGGACAAAGGATAGAGACAAAAGAACGGGAGATGAACAAACAAATGAAGACCAAGGAATGATGGATAAAGGAACATATAGTGATGAGGGAATAGAAAATGAAAGAGAGTATAGAAGACACAAAAGTAATTCAAGAAGAGGAACTTAAGGGAGCCAAGCAGGAGATCAGAAAGATAAGAGTCGAGATATAATAGATGAAGTGAAGGAAGAGTGGGTAGAGCTGGGTGAGGTGGTTCAGCAAATTAAGGCAGAATTGATTAAATGTGTTGAAACGAGGCTTAATGATGAAGATAACGCATTTCAGGTGCAGGTGGAAAGGATACGAGTCCGAGAGATGAACCAGGATGAGGTGAGTACGGTCAAGGTAGTATGGGATGGCGTGAGCCGACACGGCTGCATGGTGCGAATGAGCGAGTGTCGAGCTTGAGGGGAATAAAGGACCCGGTATTGTTTGGAGTGATGAGAGGCATGGAGTGTGTGCTGAGTGTGTAGAGAGCGAGTGTGACAGAGTGCGTGCCAGGAACGAATGGTATTGAATAATTTTTAAGGTCATGACCTAATTATAGACATTTAAACATTTTCCACCAAAATTTGAGTAAGGTTTGTCCAATCGGAACAAAATTGCCCTCTCTGGATCGCCCAGGACAAGGCACATTTATAAGCTTAATTTACATCATACGCCTCTGGGTTAAAGGTCAAATGGCAGTCTTCTTGTCATCACTCCATTTTGCCAATGCGGAATCTCAAAGACCGCTTGGCCTTCAAGATGTTCTTGCATCATAGGAGTGGACCTGCACCGAAATAGCGCAGCTGATATTTGTTTCGTGTCCTTGACTTACTTTTTTGGATTGTGACCTCATGAACACAAAAAAAAAACACTTGATTAACCTTTTTGATGATAACTTGAATAATTCTTTTCTGATTTTCATGATGTTGATCGAGTTTTTTTTATGGATAGATTGTGTACGGGGACACCTTTTCTTTATTTGCTGTCGATCACTAAATGTGAATGTTGCGGTCATTTTTTTTTTTTAAATATAGTAAGTCGGGGGCGATTTACCCTTGGTGATCGCTTTGTGGTCGCAGATACGTTTCTACTTGTTATGTGATGTTACATTGACATGCTCGGTGTCATTGGCTCTGTTTGGGGCTGGTCTATGCGATGTGGTATGTCAATGACATGCGATGTGCCTCATACTTTGGTTGAGTTTGTCTATGGTATATGATGTTTTCCACTAAGTGTCACTGTTGGCTTTGGCTAGTTTTGCCTGCAATAAGTGATGTAACCTTGACACACTCGCTGTTGTTAGCTCTGCTTGGGATTGGCGATGTTAAATGATGTGACAATTACACGCTAGATGTCACTGTTGGCTTTCGCCAGGATGTCTATGCTACCTGATGTTTTTCTTGCAATACATAGTGGAGGTTTGTGGAAGAGCTAATACGAGTACACTAAACAGTTCAGGATGCACCAAGCCAAAAGGAACAGCAGAGAGGGGGGAACACAAAAAGGAGAGCTGAAGGCCAATACAGAGGGAGACTGAAAAAAAAATGGTTGTGGGGAGGAATGGGGATGGGAGAGTATGCATGGGGTGGACAATATGGATACAGAAGGGAACTCTCAGGAGGCAAAATTGGAAATTTGTAAGGAGGAGGGATTGGGGTGGGGAGGGGGGTCATGTCAGGTATGGGAGCATGCACCAGAGCAGCGCGTCACTGCATCCACTTTCCACCGGTACTCCAGGGGCCTCTGTCTGGCCATCCTCCAGGCAGATGCCTGGCCCATCCTCATCTCCTTGAGATGCCAATCAACCTGCTGCAACCACGAGGCATGTGGGTGCTGGTCGGCCAATTGGCCTCCTCCACTCACGAGACTCCCTCTCTGAGAGAGTCTGGTGAGCAGGTGAGGAAAACGAGCCACATGTCTATACAGACGCAACTGACGCTCACGGACTATGCAGGTAACAAATCTCATTTGAGTCTCTCTCAGCAACCGCTCGTTGGACACAAAGGCCGACTGGCGATAGCCAAGGATTCTCCGAAGAGACCTGGTACCAAAGGAATTAAGTCTCCGTCTCAGATCCCTGGTCAGTGTCCAAGTCTCGCATCCATAGAGCAAAACTGGAAGCAGCAAGGACCTGCAGACTCGGACTTTCATCCTCCTGCACAGGCACCGGTAGTGCAACAACCCTTTATCCAGTGAATCCATGACTCCCCAGGCCCGACCCAGACGTCTATTGACCTCTGACTCACAGCCAGCAGTGACATGAATATCACTACCAAGGTAAGTGAATCTCTCCACGACTTCAACATCCTCACCACAAACCATCCCTTTGATGCACCATCCCTTGGATGGATGGAAAGGGGGGGGGGAGGTGGAGTTAACGAGGGAAGAGAAGGTCATGGTTTTGGATTGGGGACATTCTGAGATGGTGGTGAATAGCTGTCTTGAAGATCTGGAGGGAAGGATGAGATTGAAGAGAATATGGAAGTTCGTTCCACAAGCAGGGAGAATGAGGAACAAATAACTAAAGGTGAGCAGTAGTCTTGGATTTAGTTAGTTTCACCAGTAGGGGGTTGATGGTGGACCATATGAGCCTTGCAGAAACATGGAGGAACTAAGCATGGAAATAGTAGAGGGTGTAAGACCAGAAAAGAGGCAGTAGAAGACAAAGAGACCAACGACATGTCTGCGATAGTAAAGACACATAGACTCAGCTTCATCCCAGGAGATTCCAATGATCTTAAAAGCCTTGGTTTCCATGGCAGCAAGCTGAGCAAGATGTGAAGCAGGGGAGCCAGCCCAGAGGGGAGAGCAGTACTCCATCAAGCTGCGGATGAAAGCCTTGTAGGTGGATGGGAGTTCACGTGTGTGCCAAGGAAGGACTTTTTACAATGGAGCATGCCCAGTCGGCAAGGCTTGGAGGCCAATTTTGAAACATGTTTTGACGCTTTCTGTGCGATGCAGTTGTACCTATGTCGGGCAGGAATTTGGAGTTTGTTCACGGTGATGGTAGTAATTTGTAAACCCTTTGTAGAAAGACACAGCAGGATATTTAACATCCACCATCTCATGCTTGCAAACGGGCTCCCCACCTGAATGTCCATCCAAGGGATGGTGCACTTGAAGTAACAGCTCGATATGAAGCACCAAGCTTAGGTGACAGTTTATACTCATGTTCCACAATCTAACCCAGACCTAGCAGCTGAAAGGCGAGTATGTTACATCTGAGCTAATCTGCCAGCTCCCTTTATCGATGTATAATGGAGCAGATGAGTATATCATATTTTGCATGCGTATATGCTCTACGGTGGCCATCAGCTTCAGCTGCTGCTTTCAGTGATTTCTCTCACCCCTTGGTGTCACCTCCGAACTTGCATGATTGATAATTTGATTTATTATCATTTATTATCATTATCAATCAAATTTGATTATTTGAGCCCTCCAACGTCAGTTACTACTTTCTATGATAGCCCTTGACCTTTGGGCCTAGCTTCTGGCTCGACTGTCCCAACCACCATAATTCTTCCATATTCTTAACTCCACCCATATTACCACTCATCCTTTCATCTTGCAAGTTTTGAATAAGGGAAAAAAATTGTCTTTTAATGCTCATGCAATTATGAATTGTGTTTACATTAATCCACTTGTCAAATGGCCACACAATGTCTTGTGACTTCTATGTTGACCTTATCAACCTCTCTCCAACATCTCTACCACATCATCTCCACTCATATCTCTGTTTTCACAGCTCACAGTCAAATCTCTGCAGTTTAGGACAGCTAATCATTGCCTCTGAAGACGTCAGGATGTATCAAATGTGCCATCATTCTGAGATTGAGACTTCAACATTGAGCAAAGTCCTGGTGATGCCTTATTGAATATCTCTCCAGCCACTCCTTCACCTTGAATAGGATCACAGGTGATTCTACTCGAGGAAAAGGTAAATGTTTACCTCCACCACCGAAGGTGGATGGAGGTTATGTATTCGCCCCTGTTTGTTTGTGAGCAGTATATCTCAAAAAGTTATGCATGGATTCGGACGAAATTGAGGTTAGATGTGTGACAGGGACGAATTTCTGAGATTTTGGTGAAGATCCTGGACACTAATATAATTTATTGAATGATTCTTCACAATTGAGAGATCAGGCCAAAAACAATATGTTGCAGGATATTTCAAAACGTTGCAGACGGATCCCAACAAGAAATGGTGGATGAGTGAGCCAAATGACAATAACAAGCCAATTCAATTTTGGTTCAGGTCTGGATGCAGATCTGGCCTATCAGTAGGATACAAAACGTAAACTCTTCAGCTTGACGGAGGGATGCTCTCGACCGAGTGCCATTCCAGTTACCCCACGCGCGAAAAACGGCGTTCAGCAATTGGTTCACTTCTGTCTGTCTGTCTCCTTCTGTTTGCAAACGTTATTGAGTGAGGAACTTGACTTCAATTGAATGCTACATTTTGAACACGAATCAGAAATCGAACCTGAAGTTTAGCAGTACTTTGGCTCTGAATTCTTCTTGATCACACATGTGCAGAGAGGAGTGAGATAATTTATTTACTCTGTCTGCCTGTCTGGCAGTCAAACAAAATTAAACAAAAAAAAAGTCAAACAAAAAAATCATTCCAAAAAGGAACCTTCCTGTTTTTAAGGATGTCACAAAGGACACAAACAACAGGTACGAAGAATTTATGTAACGTGTTAAATAGGATGGGTGTAAAAGACGGTAAACTTCCAAATGTTTTTTTTCTACAAGCTTTAAAATCTTTATTTTATTTCAATATGAATTATATACCTGGACAATGTAGAACACAAATCGTCTTTTGGCACTTTCAAAACCCTTCAGTGTCGCAGTTCTTGGACAAAAAATTATGGCATTTTATGTCATCACGCACGAGCAATCAAATTTTCCACTCACAGACCCCACCTGTGTCCTTGTTTCTCAAGATTGTGCAGTGTAAGCTGTTCTATGAACTCTCTAATTAGAACTGCAATAGAGGGGGGTGAACAGTTAAATGAAATTATATGTTTTTGAATGTACCAGGATATATTAGGAATGCTTCCGCTCCACACCGCTTGCAGCCGCTGGAAAAAAGAGGAGTAGGGAAATTGTTTTTTATGGAAGAGGAGTAGGAGGACCCAAGGAGTCCCAAATTTTTAGTTTTGGGAGGTACTCCCCATTTGGCCCACTCGGCCGGTGAGCCAAGTGAAGTCAGGCCACTCCAACATTGAGGTCACTGCACGTAACTGTGCTTCCTTCCAGGAATGGAAAAAATTGGACATTTTAATAAATTTCCGATTGCGATAGAGTCAAAGTGCTGTGCATCGTGAGAGAATGGGTAGAAGAGATTCTCAACACCTGGACAAGGGAAATTAACTTTTGACATAATTAATGAGTTGGACTAGGAGGGAGTTGTGTGTTGATAGATGTCCAGCCTGGCGCTGTCCCTTCCACAGACTCGGCGATGAATCTTCCAGAGAGAGGGAGACAGTGTTGTGGATTTGGTCTGGGGGTAAAATGGGGGATAGATTAGAGTATTTATTTCATAGTAACCTTTGGAAATCTGTCTTTATGTTTTGTTTAAGAGTTCGCTCGGCCGTTGGCACTAGTTTGGGTAAGAGACATCGGCTTGATGATCATAGTCACCAGCCGCATCACCAGAGCATCAGGGGAAGGGTCACGAAAGGGTCAGCTTGCATTCAGACCGGGTAAGCGGTCAGTGTAGAGGGGAGGGACACAGCGTGTCATAGATGACGCACGAGCCAGAGGCGATAAAAGGCAGGGGGGGGATGGAAGTTAGCATCATCGTCCAGACTCATCCTGGGGGAAACAGCAATTCTTTGCTACTCCTGTTCGGGAAGAGCCATACCCCGCCCATGCCAGAGCCACGACCTCTCCTTTTCTCCAGTCCCATGGGACGGATGGACCGTTCTCCTTGCCGAGCAAGCCAGGACTGTGCCGGGAGTACCAGTATTTCTTCTGCCTTGTGGATTCCCTCTGTCTGCTCTACCATGGTGTTAATGTGGGACCGGTTAAGGCATTATATAATTAAGTAATCCCGTTCGTCATTGGTTTCATGTGTGTGTTGGTATTGGGTTAAGGGTTTTTTATTGTCACTGATTGTTATTGCTTCTTTCTATTCCCTGCCCCATGTACCATAATTTATTATTCAATCCACTTGGTCTTGAGGTGAATTTGGGTTGCCATGGTTTCTTTCAAATTTGGGAAGCCCATTCAGGGTTAATTTGGCTTCATCTATTGATACCGTCAATCCAGACCATACCGCGAGTTTCTCGGCTATTAATTCGAGTTGAGGCATGCGGTACCGTAAGACCCCAATTTACATCGGGGATGCATTCCTGAAAAGTGTGACGAATACCGAAAGGACAAAAATCAAAGCAATTTTCCTCATCAGAATTCATGGAATAAGGGGGAATGCGTTCCTCACGTCGCTACTTTACGTGTTATATTTTCCTTTTTACCTTTGATATCACCCTTTTTTAGATCATCTCTACCGAGATGACCTAATAAAGCCGGACCAAATGTCCGTCCGTACGTCCGTCTGTCCGTCAACAATTTTTCTTTCCAATCTTGATGAAACTTACTATGTGGGCAGAGGTCGATGAGTGTTGCACAACGATATAACTTTTGTCCGGGTTCAAGGTCAGGGTCGAGGTCACGTAAGTTATAAAAATCGCCATTTTCAAAACCTATCTAGTCTGCCATTCTACAAGATATTTGGAAACTGTTTATTGATTATGATAGTAAAAAATATAATCTTGTATCTAACCAGACAGATTTTTGAATTTCCGTCCCGTTTGCGCCACGTAACCTGGAAGATGGTCAAAATCACCTCCCGGTACAAAGAAAACTTTTTACTTCCGATCTTGATGAAATTTGGTATATGGGTGGAGGTCGATGAGTGATACCCAACGACATATTTTTTCCCGGATTCGAGGTCAGGGTCAAGGTCACATGGTCACGAAAGTTGTGAAAGTCGCCAATTTCAAAACCTATCTCGTCTGTCATTTTAGGAGATATCTGGCAACGGTTCATCGATTACGATAGTAAAAAAACATTATAGAGATGACAGTCACCCCCACACGGGGGTAATTTTTTTTGATTGATAGTTATATTCAAATACAAATACGTATAAATGAATTAAAAAAAAAACAATTACCAGCCAGATTTAAATAAAAAAAAAATCTCTTCTTCCACCTTCTTAAATGAACGTGGGCATATTTATCGATCGGAGGAAAACTTAATAACCCAGCAACATCAAGGGCACATATACCAGCATATCTTCAACGAATAACATCGAATATCACTTCGAAGGTAACACCTTCACAATGCCTCATAGCCAATCTGGAGTACAGTACATTTATTAATGTGTGAAGCAAAGTACGACAGTTCTTTCGGCGATTTTGTGATCTCCCGGTACTTTAGCGATGTATTCTGGCATCATTATCAGTCTTGTAAGTTCTGAAAATGCTCGAGAATATAAGGTATGGCTTTAAAACGACGTAAGTGTGAGTTCAGACAACAAATATCAAGAAGTGGTTTTAATTACGTGACGACATATTTGTGAAACGACATCAAAGGAGGTGACGTAAACCTTGGTAGTGCTGTAGCAATACAAGTCTTTCGAAATGACGTATGGATGCTAAATGAGGCCAATGCACAGACGCTGTGGGTGTGTGTTTAAACTGACTTGGTTCGGTTCACCGGGCACTTTTAACCTGCTGATGATCGTGTAAAATGTGCAATTCAAATCGTCTTTTGAACATAATTTTCAGCATTTTGATGAAAGAGTGGCAATTTCACTATAGTTAACCAAAATTCTTGTGTTCCTAAATGTAAACTGGACTCGTGAAAAAAGAGGAATATGACAAATATCCATGGATGAGATGAGGTGGATTCGTGTCATTTTCTGTTTATACAATTAGCTCGGGGTGGCAATGGTTACAACACACATATGCAGACACACACACACACACACACACACACACACACACATACTTCTCCTTTCACTGATGGATGCAAAAAATCTTGTAGAATTATCTCTTCCCTGCATGCAGCAGGTGTGTGTGTGTGTGTGTGTGTGTGTGTGTGTGTGTGTGTGTGTGTGTGTGTGTGTGTGTGTGTGTGTGTGTGTGTGTGTGTGTGTGTGTGTGCGCGCGTGTGTGTGTGTGTGTGTGTGTGTGTGTGTGTGTGTGTGTGTGTGTGTGTGTGTGTGTGTGTGTGTGTGTGTGTGTGTGTGTGTGTGTGTGTGTGTGTGTGTGTGTCCAGGCATTAACTTTTTTACCATTTGAGCTTTGTCATCAAATTTTCAACAAGCCTTTATAGTAGGATCAAAATATGAAATAAACAGCCTAACCTCAAAAAAAATTGCAAGAAAACGTGTTATCACGTTTTTCTGTAGTACTTGGTCCAGAGAACAACATATCAAAAGTTGGCCGAAATCGGACAATCAGAAAGGGTCAAAGTTTGACGTTAAAAAAGATGGCTGCCACTATTAAAAAGTGCCTCATTTCTTCTCATATCCAATCATCTTAGCTGTTTTTACAAATACAAGTGTAAAAATAAATAGTTTAAAACTGTTCAAACCAGTATCTCAGTGAATTCGCCATTCTATATATTTAACATTGCATACCCATTTGACGTCATGAGGTAATCTATGACGGCATGACGTGACTTTTTATTATTTCACAATTATGTGGCAAATTGATGATGATGAAGATTTTAGATGGTATTACTGAAGGCATGCAAGTTCATTAATTCTTCCTGATCAAGCACCTATAGTTACAGTGCTGCCATCTACAAACATCTTCAGAATATTAAGACAAAGGATTCCAATCAGCTTCAGATTTTTCCAAATTTCACTTCCATCAAAATGTTGAATTATGATATAGAAAATGACAATATGTTTCGAAACTAAAGAAGATTACACAGGAAAGATTTTAAAAACTTTCAATGGCCATTTTTCCCATTAGACAGTCATTCAGTTTGACTTCAATTAACTCTGGTGAGGCCATGTGCATTTCTTGTGTAGGCGTACTTGGTGTAAACTATATGTAGGGCAGAGACCATTGATGAAGGACGAACTTTCGCCATATCCACCCTCCTTGTTCGAAGCTAAACATCAACTACGGAAACCAGACAAACCTGTGCTTCTCGAGGCTATACGGAACCATGCTGCGTCCGTGGATGATGCTGTCCTTCAGTCTATTCCCAAGACAGATCACTACGTCTTAGATGGAGGTTCCCTTCTACATCGCTTGAAATGGACAGAAGGAAGTACCTACAGTTCAATTGCCGATGATTATGCATCTTTTACAGTGTAACTGTATGGAAAAGCCACTGTGGTATTCGATGGATATGAGGGACCAAGCTTAAAGGACAACACCCACCAGCGACGGAAGACAACAACTGTGAGAAAGGCTGTCAACATTGCAGAGACAACTAAATTTGTGGGGAAGAAGGATGATGATTTCCTTTCCAATGAAAAGAATAAAAAGTCACTTATTGATATGATATCAGCATGCCTGAAGCAAAAAGGCTGCCATGTTGTCCAGGCAGAAGGGGATGCAGATGTGGATATAGTGAAAGCAGCTGTCACAATGTCCACTTTCAAATCAACTACGCTTATCGGAGAAGATACAGATCTTCTAATATTGCTTCTCTATCATGGGAAAATGGATAGTAAAGAACTTTACTTTCGGTCAGACAAAGGGAAACCAAATGTTTACAATATAAAGGTTTTGAAGCAGTTACTCGGAGATGATGTTTGTACTGATTTGTTGTTTGCCCATGCCTTTACTGGATGTGATACTACTTCTAGAATCTTTGGGGTTGGGAAAAATCAGTGTTCCAAAAACTCATCAAAGGTGATTCTGTCTTGCATTCCCGTTCAAAGATTTTCTGTGCTCCAAATACGGATCAAGATGCTGTCGAAAGTGCTGGCTGCAAGGCAATGGTGTCATTGTTTAATGGGAAAACGTCTGACTCTCCAGCATCATTGCGATAGTTACCTCTGCAAAAAAGTGGCGACAGCAAAGACATTCGTAACGCCAGAGAGATTGCCCCCCACAACTTCAGCTACAAAACAGCACTCAAGACGAACTTATCTTCAAGTCATGGTATGGATGGGCCGGAGTGATAACATGGAGATTACAAAATGGGGCTGGGACATTCAAGGGAACAAACTCACACCAGTAATGATGGACAACAACCCTGCTCCTGATATTCTGCTAAAAATGATTCACTGCAACTGCTCGGCTGGATGCAACACACTTAGATGTAGTTGTAAGAAGTACGGACTTGAGTGCACAGGGGCTCGTGGACCTTGACAAGATGGCAACTGTAAAAATATGAACCATGCACCGATTTTAGATGAAAACGAATACGAATATGCTGACTTTTTTTTGCCAAAGCAGTAATGGGTGTCCCAACTGGAATGACTTCCTTGGTACCAACTACCCAGGTATTATTTCAAAGAAATTGAACACATTGGTCTCCATGGCTGTTGTTTTTGTGTGTATAAGAATGCGCCTTAGTAAAAGGTATGGTTGTGGCATCACGATCTTGGCATCACCATTGAATTTATGATGTCATCTGGACATCAAACAAGATGAAAACTATTTTTGTGAACATGTTTTCATAAATTTGGAAGTTACCATGAAATCACATAAAATTACATCATGACAATGAGTGACGTCATGATGCGACTTTGGGACACTCCCAGCAACCTCACATGTTTTGGTACTTATAAGGTAATAAGTTTTATCATTAATTGTCACTTTTAAAGTGGTTGAGAACTGTTTGCTTCAAAGGTATGCATAGATATTAGGTATTTTGCTCTAATGGCGGCCATCTTTTTTGAAGTCATATTTACACCCTTTCTGATGGTCCAATTTTGGCCAACTTTTGATATGTTGTTCTCTGGGCCAAACACGACTGAAAAACACCATAAAACGTTTTCTTGCAATTTTTTAGGGTTAGTCAGCATATTGACCCTACTATTATTATGAGAATATGAAGAAAGTATTTTAAAATGGGGTCAAAGTGTGAAAAGGCAAAATCATAGTCACGACTAACCGCCCTTATTAGTCCAGCATGGTGCGATAAGCATGCTGACCTTGAGGTTGTTTTTTACTAGGACCGCCTCCCTGTAAACTGTTTATTTCTTGGCAGGGAAAACGATAAAAAAAAAATGATCATGGCTTCTTCTCTAACTTATTTTTGTGATAACCTTAAAGTTTGAATCAGAAGATTGTCATTACAAACTGCACATGACTGAATACATTCTTCTCCTCTACTCTATCCACTCTCCCTCCTCCTCCTTTCACTCTTCTCTCCCACCACTCTCCTCTTTCCACATCACCAGCCACAGGGTGCACACAAAATGATGATGAGGTTCATTCACAAGGAATGGCAGTCTAGTGGTTATGACTGTGCTCTGCAGGGAGGGAACGTTTTGTGACTGTTGACAAAGATTTCCACAGGGGTAACACCAGGTGGTGACAGAGTTCAGTGTGAGATGGTCCCTTCCACACTCCTCCTCTCCACTCTCCCCCCCCCCACCTCCTCATACTCTCTCCTCTCCCACTACCCCCTTATACTCTCTCCTCTCTTCCATCCCCCTTCTCTCTTCGCATTCCCCTCCTCCCTTTTCACTCTTCGACCCCCTCCTCTCTCCTCTCTCCACTGCAATCCACTCTCCACTCCAATCCACTCTCCCCTCCTCCCTCCACTAAATTCCACCCCACTCTCCCCTCTTCTCTCCACTCCCATCCACTCTCCCCTCACCCCTAACCTCCACTCATCCTCTCCCTCCTCCCCTCCACTATCCACTCACCCCTCCTTCTCTCTCACCTTCCCTCCACTTGGAAATAGAGATGGATCTTTTTGATTCATATCAAATTGAGTAGCTCACCCATAAATAATGTTCACTTCGTGGGATGAGGTAACTGATCGTGATGCATTACGATTGCGCGTAAAGCACAACATGCCTCGTTTTATTGATTGCTTTGCTGCTTCTGTATTTATTTACTACTAGCAAATACCACCCGTTGCTTTGCTGACGGGAATACTAAGAGAGGGGGAGACAGTGAAAGAGGGAAGAGAGGTGTGGGAGAGAGAGGTGTGGGAGAGAGAGAGGTGTGGGGAGTGAGGAGGGAGGGAGGGGTGGGGGTACCAAGAATGTGGGAGGGGAGAGTAAGAAGGAAGGGTGAAGGAAAAGAAACGAGGAAAAGAAGGGTGAGCAATGAGGGGCGGGGAAGAGGGGAGGGAGTTAGGAGGAGGGAGTGGGGAGTGGGGAATACAGCGATAAAGGGGGTGGGGGGGAGTGACCCTTTACCATATGTCACTATACACTCCAGGAGGAGGGGAAGTGGGTAAGAAGGAGGTTTTCTGGACTTGTGTTTGGTAGTGGAACTTGAAGGGAAAGGGGCGGGGGGGGTTGACTTGCATTTAGGAGGGTGACTTGAGGGGGAAGCAGGGGTCGGGGCGATGGTGCTGCCTGCCGGCATGAGTACAGGATTGAACGAAATGGAGTACGTTAAAACAGCACATTCAAACAGGATAGCAAAACCACCCGTCACTTTCAAACAGCACATACCATTTTTAAAGACATTATAACCCGAGCTTCCCTTGAGGTATGCGACTCGAACCATGGCTGCCACCCTGTTTACCCATTCTGGAGCCGGATCTTTCCGAGGGGGTCATACACTGCCCGGAATGCCAAAGAACGCACAAACCAGACAAACGTCATCCCTCCAGCAGCCGGCGAGGCCACCAAGCCGAACCCCACAATCCAAACCCCGAAGCCCCGCTCGGGCCAGGAGACCCTGAAGCCCATCGCATCTGAACTGCAATGCTTTAAACCATTGTTTTGTGCCTTTATTTAATTTCAGCACAAGTTTTACAACTAAATGTTATAAGCCCCAGAATCTCTCAACCCGAGCCAAATACCAAAATTCAAACCGCGGAATCCAACCCAGCAGCAGCCCCGACCTCCAAAAAAGTGCCCATCCGCCAAACCCGCACACTCCCCAACACTCCAGGTTCAAAACACAACACAAACACCGCAGCACAACATAACCACCTCCAAACAACAACGCAACCACTTATGGGAACTTATCACAACCACCCATTGTTTATCACTTCATGAAAGGTGGAAGAGGGGAAGCAGGGGTGAGGGGAGTGAGGACAAACAAAGAGATGGGGGGCAGGGATGGATTGATGGAGGGAAGGGAAGGGAAAGCAGCATGAGGGGAAGGGAAGGACGATAAAACGTGCTCAAACAGCAACATTTTCTTTTTAACCACTGGTTTCCACATAAAACCAGGCAGGAACATTTAAAACCCATGTTATCGACCTGGCAAAGGCCTGTCTCGATGCTCGCACGTGCAGCAACCTTCGCACTCCTCGGGTCAGCTCACTCTGAATCGGATTCTTACATGCTACACTCTGGGGAAGCCGTTTAAAATTCAAACTGGGTGTGTGCAGTTGTCAAGTGGCTAAAGCACTCGAGCAAGCACTCCATTTGAAACTGTTGATAAGAAACGGCTGGTTTGGCAAACGATAGCTAACTGCTTGGTAACTGAACACCCCTGTAATGACCTTCCCATCAGTATTAAGAAGCATGCAGGTTTGGGTAGAATACACCGGCGCTCCCTGGGGTTTCCGTGCATGCTCGCCCAGCATTCTGGGGTAGAATTCGTCATTTTTAAATAGCTATTTTTTGTAATCGTTTTTTACGTCATTACGTGATTTTGAAATAAAGACCCGTAATCTGGCCTGTGACAGCCAACCCAGCTGTCCCTTACAATCATGTTGAAGCGACCGGCTGGATTTGTACCAGGTACATGGAACGAACTCGTGCGGCTACAACGATACAGAAGGGAAAAAAAATCCTTCCCATGATATGTTGGAAAAAAAACCGGAATGTGTTGGACGATTGTGACTCCCGTTCTTAGAACATTCTGAACACGCTTCGTATCAGTGATGCTTTCAAATCATAAAGTACTTTTCCTATCAGGGGCTCATAAAGATCCGTCGAAAGAGTCAATTTATAATTGCAATTATCCGTGATATTTTCTCCACATTCAATGGTGTTCGAAGAAGAATGCTAGGGATGGCACCCCTCCCCCCACCGAACACACCCCTCCTCGACCAAATACACCCTCCCCTATCGAACACACCTCTCCTCGACCCAATACACCCTCCCCTATCCAAAACACCCCTCCCACCCAACACACCTCCCTCCTCGACCCAATACACCCTCCCCCCAACGAAAACACCTCCCTCCTCGACCCAATACATCCTCCCCCAACTAACACACCCCTCCTCGACCAAATACACCCTCCCCTATCGAACACACCCCTCCTCGACCCAATACACCCTCCCCTATCCCAAACACCCCTCCCACCCAACACACCTCCCTCCTTGACCAAATACACCCTCCCCCAACGAACACACCTCCTTCCTCGACCCAATACACCCCCCAACTAACACACCCTCCTCGACCAAATACACCCTCCCCTATCCAAAACACCCCTCTCACCCAACACACCTCCCTCCTCGACCCAATAGACCCTCCCCCACCCAATACACCCTCCCCTATCCAAAACACCCCTCTCACCCAACACACCTCCCTCCTCAACCCAATACACCCTCCCCCAACCAACACACCCCTCCTCGACCAAATACACCCACCCCTATCGAACACACCTCTCCTCGACCCAATACACCCTACCCTATCGAACACACCTCTCCTCGACCCAATACACCCCTCCCACCCAACACACCTCCCTCCTCGACCCAATACACCCTCCCCCAACGAAAACACCTCCCTCCTCGACCCAATACACCCTCCCCCAACGAAAACACCTCCCTCCTCGACCCAATACACCCTCCCCCAACGAAAACACCTCCCTCCTCGACCCAATACATCCTCCCCCAACTAACACACCCCTCCCCCACTCAATACACCCTCCCCTATCCAAAACACCCCTCTCACCCAACACACCTCCATCCTCCAACATCCATCCTCCTTTCCAACTTGACCTCGCCTCCATCCCTTTGAAGACTGTATTCGCTGTCTCCGTGTTTTTCCCGCCCAATACTCAACCTCTTCTCGGTCTCCCTCTCTTTATCTCTTACTCATTCATCCTCCCCCGCTCGTCTTACTCCCTCCCTCCCTCCTTCCCTCCCCGATCTCCTCCCTCTCTCCATCGCCGCTCATCGTGATCGCCCTCGGCGCTCCGATCCTCGACGCGAGCTGCGGCACGGCGACCAAACGGGATCACGATCATGGCTCCCAAGCGCGGACTGCAGACCGTCGTGGGCGAAAGTACGGACTCGCGACGCGCGTCGCTCGCGATTTGTCTCGTGCGATTCTAAATTTGTTGATTCGTGCGTTTGTCGGGTCTTCTCGCGTCCTCCCGACTCGAGTAGGTCCTGTTTCAGGGGGCGAGGGGTGGCCCGAGGAGACCCTTATCATGCAGAGCCCGCACACTAAAACCTGCGTTATCCGGCCGTCCTTTACTCGCTCAACACAGCAGCAACCTGCTTCGTTCCCACGGGCCGTGACACGTACTACGTACACCATGTTGTGGATCATTCGAGCAGCTCGGTGATCGCAGTCGGATTTCGCGTTCACTCAAAGATGCTAATTTATCCCTTGGAGTCACAAATCATAAGCGTCGTTAAGGAAACCAGTAACCACTCATGGTTAAGCTAACCAACCCTCCAAATGGCTTTGACGAAGCTATTGTAGGCGGTGTCGCCCATTGCCAACCGCAATGTTGTTCGTGCTGCGCATTTCGGCACGTCATCTCCACCACCCTCCCAACCTTCAGCTTGCTCCAATCGCTGGAACCCCCCCTCCCCCATCACCACCACCACCACCACAACCACCACCTCCACCACCTTCTCGCGAAACTGGTTATGGCCACCTATGGACAATTTTTGGACATTTCTCCTCCTCCTCTGATCGTCACCCCCAAGCTCGTGATACCCATTCTGTCGTCGAGCGCGGCGCATGTGCCCGACGTGACGTAGACATCGTGTGATGATCTCATAACTCCCCTCGTTCACGTCTCCCGTGCTTGCTTGCATTTTCTCACCTCGTTTGCCCGTGCTCATTTAACCGAGGTTCATTTCTGCAGGTTCACTCATCTGAGAAATTCCCGTGCAAGGTTCTGCGTCAATTGAACGACTAACTAACCGTCCTTCTCAAGCGACTGTTTCAAACACTGAACTACGACGAGTGGACATCGATCGGTCCATTCTTTGTTTTCTCGAGCTCCTTGTCGTGCGATGTTCCAGTTGAGAATGTCTTGTCGGATATGTAGAATCTCCTCAAGTACTCACTAAAGCTTGGTGGTGGCTTAGCGGTTAGGGTGGCTGGCTGAATTAACACCTGGTGGGGATGACTCAGCCTGTCATCCCCCTGAGATCGGTAAAATCCCACCTGCGTTGTTGATTATAATTAGTCCATGGGCTCCGAGTTCCCCCTGTCCTTTTTCTTGAAGCTCATCCACGATGACCACGAGTCTTAGATCAATGTAAATCAACAAGCTGACGCTCTCGGTCCCCCACCTTTTGGGTGGTATGAGGAATAAGATATCTGTAATACGAAAGCTAAATGTTGAACGGTTTTTGAAATATCACGGACACAAGCCGAGTTAATGAGGGGGTTGCCACCGAAACATAATTCAGCCAATCACCGCCCTGATCTAACGAGGTTGAGAAAATGTCATGAGGAATAGATATCTGCAATATGAAAGCGAAATGTTGAACGTTTTTTTGAAATATTCCGGAAGCAAACGTACAGCGAGTGCATGGACGGATGGTCGGTCGGTCCATCGGTCCCCCGTTTTAATGTCCCCCGTTTCCGACCTTGTCAGAAGTGCGGGGGACAAAAATACTTGCGAAAAGAAAGTTCCTACTCTGAAAAATATCTGGTGATGACCAGTTACGAGGACTCGTGCGGGCAGGAAGTTTAAACTCTTGGAAGTTCTGTTGCACTGGCATGTAATGGTCTCATTCTTGAAAAGGATAGTGCAAAAAGCAGGCCAGCAGACTGAGACACTGCCAACTACTATCTCCATAGCCTTAAAATAAAATAAAAACAGGACATTGTCACAAGGTCAGTCAAAGACTGCTGAGATACAATAGCAACAATGGAACTAAACGATTCAAGACATGACAATCGAGCTCAAAGCTATTATCCACCATTCATACCTTTGGAGAAAGGACAAGTCCTTGTGCCCCACGAGATGATTTAACCACAATGGGAAAATGTGCTCCATGGTTACACGGCTCTTGCACTGCATGGTAATCAGAATATTTTGAATAAACATGAATCGAAAACCAGAAATAAACAGAAATCTGCCGTGACTGCCGTCTGTCCTTTGACCTTGCCACGTGCCACTTGAGCGTTCCTCGCAACCAGGTCGGTGGAATCCAGCCATCTGTCTTGCTTCAATCCGGCTTAGTGGTTTGTTTGTTCTTTTTGAAAAATGCTGCTCCATGTCATTCATTTCACTGTATTTCAACTTGTTCTCGCACCACAGGGATAATGAACGAGGTCTTCAAGAAGGTGCACAAGAGGGGCCAATGGAAGGTAAGACAATGTGCTCGTGCTGGAAAGTGGGGGTTTCTACCTCGTTAGATACGTACAGGTGAACGGCTCTTTGTGTGTACAAATCCAATATCGGGGTCACCCCGAGTCTTACAAAAAAAATGTCAACACCTTGTCAAGGGTGGAATATTAAGGTGTACAGTATGTATTTGCTTCTGTTCCTGAATAATCATCCTTTGATTTTGAAAAGTTGTTGTTAAAGAAGTTATACGATGCTGAAATTTATTAAACTGCTTTTTTTTAACGCTACTGTGAAAAAGTCAACCTGCTTTACCTTTAACGGCTAACAACTAGTGCTGGTGGACGGGACACCCAGTTTAACGCCCATCCAAGGGACGGCACACGCATTGATGAATCGCCTTGCCTGCAAAACACCAGCATGGCAGTTTATACCTCTGCTGAGATTCGAAACCAGGCTAAACAGCTCAGAGGTGAGTGTGCATACCTCTAGGCCATCCTACCACTCCTCAAATCCCATGTCAGCTTCGAGTTGAGTGTGCATACCTCTAGGCCATCCTACCACTCCTCAAATCCCATGTCAGCTTCGAGCTAAGTGTACATACCTCTAGGCCATCCTACCACTCCTCAAATCCCATGTCAGCTTCGAGTTGAGTGTGCATACCTCTAGGCCATCCTACCACTCCTCAAATCCCATGTCAGCTTCGAGTTGAGTGTCCATACCTCTAGGCCATCCTACCACTCCTCAAATCCCATGTCAGCTTCGAGTTGAGTGTGCATACCTCTAGGCCATCCTACCACTCCTCAAATCCCATGTCAGCTTCGAGTTGAGTGTGCATACCTCTAGGCCATCCTACCACTCCTCAAATCCCATGTCAGCTTCGAGTTGAGTGTACATACCTCTAGGCCATCCTACCACTCCTCAAATCCCATGTCAGCTTCGAGTTGAGTGTGCATACCTCTAGGCCATCCTACCACTCCTCAAATCCCATGTCAGCTTCGAGCTAAGTGTGCATACCTCTAGGCCATCCTACCACTCCTCAAATCCCATGTCAGCTTCGAGCTAAGTGTGCATACCTCGAGGCCATCCTACCACTCCTCAAATCCCATGTCAGCTTCGAGCTAAGTGTGCATACCTCTAGGCCATCCTACCACTCCTCAAATCCCATGTCAGCTTCGAGCTAAGTGTGCATACCTCGAGGCCATCCTACCACTTCTCAAATCCCATGTACCATATGTGTTTGTCCATTGTTTACTGATATCCTTGTAATTCATGTAAAAAGTACACCAACGTCAAGCTCAGTTCGTACAAGTGCGTCCAAGCTCACCGATGACCCTTAGACCAGAATGAAAATTAATTAATTTAATATACTATCAAAACGTTATAAAGCAACCCGACTGCTTTGTGGATCAGGAAGCAAATAATGTAAGGTTGAAATAACGAATTGTAGGAAAACAACTGATTCACGAAACATAAAGATCAATTTTGTTTCTGTTTGTGTGTGTCACTTTTTCTGTCGATTCCTTCTGTTCGTCGAACGAAGGACAAGACAGCTTTTGTGGTGAAATATTCCTGCTCAGAATTGTTCGGAAGACCCAGGAAGCGCATTCATTTTATCCTTTAAAGAAATATCCCTCTCTCATGAGAAATTCATGGTTTTACTTGTTTCGTTCTCAGGGTATTTATTATTTTATTTCCTTCTTTGTTGAACCCATTACTTACACAAGTGCAAACTTGTAC
This sequence comes from Eptatretus burgeri, assembly GCF_056783735.1. Lineage (NCBI taxonomy): Eukaryota > Metazoa > Chordata > Myxini > Myxiniformes > Myxinidae > Eptatretus > Eptatretus burgeri. The sequence goes on from NC_140974.1 coordinate 50,171,042, forward strand.
ATCTCTGTTTCTTCCACTCAACGTCTCAGCCCTTGTACATACTGTCTGAGAATTTCTTTGATCACCTCACTGTTCCTGATCAAAAGCATCCACATCATGATCTTGTGAATATGTGAGTGGTTTGTGATATTGAGAGCAGTCATTGGTTTGCAGGTGCTGGTGGTTGATCAGCTCAGCATGCGAATGCTTTCTTGCTGTTGCCGCATGACTGACATCCTTTCTGAGGGCATTACAAGTGAGAGACCAGAGGGGGGAGGGGGATGGGGACTTGGTGTCATACAGATACCAACAGGAAATTGTGTATTCTCCAACACTAGAATATCTCGTGCAACTACATTTATGGCCATTTTAACTTCCACCACATTTATCCTTCTCTGCTTTCTTCTCTCTTGCTCATCTATTTTTGTCTTCGTACTAACATGCTGAAAGTACTTTATATGGATGTTGCATTCTGACCCTGCACCGTCTAAAGCAATAAAAAAAAACTCTTTCTCTCCTTCTCTTTCTTATTTCCTCTTCCATCCATTCATTTTTCACAATAAATTTACATTTTCCCCACCAGGAACATTATCATGCTCTTCACAGTTGACGGATGTATGTGTTGTATCACAAGCAGTGTTAAAAACATTCTCAGAGTGAGATACTTGCAATAACATTCCTAGAAATGTCAAGTTTTTATTTTTCATTGTATGATAAACAGTTAAAGATTTGATTTTTTACATGTGTGTGTATATATATATATATATATATATATATATATATATATATATATATATATATATATATATATATATATATATATATATATATATATATATATATTGTTGTGGATCTCCACCGCGCCGGCGTGCGGGCGACCGCTTTTAGCTAATTTGCGGCCGCACGCGCCCACCAGACGGGCAATCCTTGTCACAGCTTTCGGATCAACGCCAAAATCCAGCAACGGGTGTGTTTTTAACCACACCATAGATCTGTCAACTTTTCTGTCCACGCACTACAGGGTTGATCGCCGAATTGTCGATTTACCTAATTATTCGCGCAGACAGAAATGCCGGGGATTTACACCTCAACGGAGCCTGCACGAAAACGAGCCGCTTTTAAGGAGCTCGTTCCGTTTGCGATTTGCCGAGCGGTTTTATATCGCCAAGCCCCGTTGGATCCGATTACTTTATCGGCTATTAAAAGCCAGCTAATATTCCAAACGCAATTACGACAGCTTAATGGAGGAAGGGACGCAACGAGCAGGTGAATATTCAACAAAAGGGGTTATTTAGAACACATGCACGCTTGCAGTCAAGGCAATGAATGGGGTAGGGACAAGACGCGAGCAAACAAAAGAACTACAGCCGTTCCATTCATTATTTACACAATCACTTAGTCAGTTCTAGTTATAGGACAAGGCGCCACAACTTCCATGCAAAGAAAACCCCAGGAAAGGAAAGGGTAGAACAGGGCCCGTAGGCCTTTAATGTTCCGCGGAGCTGTGAAGACCGAAAGAGCTCCGCGAGACCGCGCAGGTTACCTGCCACCCTTGTGGTGACTCGCTGGACGACCCCCGATGTCTTGCCGTCAACACGGCAGCTGGTGTGATGACGACTCGGTTGGTCCGGGCCTTGCCGTGCGGCCTGGTCGATTGGGCCTAGCCGACGACGCCTCAGAGGAGCGAACGGACCTTGCTCTTTTAGAGTTGCTACTCTCTTAAGAGCCCACTAACTCCTCAGCGTCGCTCAGGCCGTCCAGAGTCCTGATCACCTCGGAACTTTATACCACTGGTTGGCGACTTCTCGCCGCTGCCTCCACCAACCAACAGCCCTGCGCTGGACTCGAATTTCTCCCGGACTCCATGCTCCGCTGCGCTCCGACGAGCAACAGCCCTGCACTGAACTCGAACCTCTCCCAGACTCCAAGCTCCGCTGCGCTCAGACGAGCAACAGCCCTGCACTGGACTCGAACTTCTCCTGGACGCCAAGCTCAACTCAACTCGACTTCAGAGCTCCACTTGTACTCAACTGCCGGCTTGGCGTCCCAGCGCGCCCTTTTATGGGGTACGGGGGTGCGTTTGGTCTTTTACCTCTGACCTTCCACCCCCCAGCTGGCTCCGCCCCTTTTGTCATTTTGATCCGATCTCGCCGCCAAACGCGGAGAAAGCGGGCGTGGTTGAAATCACCGGCTCTCGCCCCAACGAGGGAGTCCCCGCGTCTGTCGGTGGAGATGCCGCTCGTCCGTGGAATGCCGTTGCTGGCAAAAAGATGGCGGCATCTGTGGAGATGAAGGTGAGGAGATGTTGGCGGTTGTTGGTTAAGGTGGTGAGGAGATATTGTTTAAAATAACAATAGAAAATAATAATACTACCTCAAAGGTTCACAGCCCGGCTCACGAATAAATCCCGTTAGACATCGGTGGGGAAATCTATCTGGACACACACTTATCGACATAACTGATCTTCGGGGAACCTGAATGGTGATCTGTGAATTTCCTCAGCCGTAACAATATATATGTACTAGTTGGGTATGCTCGCACATTGTAACAACGAATCTTGCTTCCCCATTGTCTCGGGTCACTCACCTGCATTTGTTTTTTTCATTTATTTATATTTGCATTTATGGATGCTTTCCGATTGTTCTGTGATTTTTTTTTCCAGGTATATCGGCTTCGATATCCTTCGGCATGAGAAATTAGCGTGCTTCCCCATTGTCTCGGGTCGCTCACCTGCATTTGTTTGTTTTTTTTAATTTATTTATTTTCATCTATTCATATTTTTATTTACGGACACTTTCCAATGGTTCTGTGATTTTTTTGTGGCGTATCAACTTTGTTTTTTTTTTGTTGTTGCTGTTGAGGTTCGCCCTAAACAAGGATGAAAGCCACTATTTGTAAAGGGCTTCAAAGAAAAAGAAGTAAAAGAAAAAATGGCACAACCATCACCTAGTCCTCAAACAAGGAAACCTCTTCACAGGACAACAACTTTGAAGGAGGGGGTAACTCGGCCAGGCGGAAAAAATAAATTTTCCTACCCCCCATTGGGTGTTTTTTCGGAGACACCAACTCTTATCTGTATTGGATGGCCGTTTGCTTCCGAAGGGAACTCTTCCACCTTTTGTCAGATGGTTTTCGTCCTGGCAAGGTGTCACAGTCACCCTCCCCACCAGCAAAGCCAGTGAGGGGGTGCTGGTTTAGTCACCGACAACCAGACCATTGCGGCAAGTTGCACTGGGTTACATGTTACCGGTGGCAGTCCCAAAAGACTGACCTGACTGAAATGTCCGTCGTTTGATGTCTGTTGGCATGCAAAATTTCAGCTTTCTATGTCACTAGGAAGGTACTGAACATTAATATCAGTCAGTCAGTCAGTGGTTAGAACGAGCTTTATATATTAGATACACCAGAAAAAGTACCTGTCCCCAATGACGGGAAAAGTTTAAATTAATCTATCAATTTAAATTATTTCATGGACTTGAAAAAGATTAATAGTGTTGCACTCTTGGTTTCACTCAGAGTCAAATAACCAATCAGCAGCTTTTTAAATGGCAGTAGCAACCAACATAAACAGGAGACACGACAGTTTGATGTGTGTGTATGTACATTGTACATATATACATATATATATATATATATATATATATATATATATATATATATATATATATATACATATTTATATTAGATGTAGAAAGAAAAATAAAAAAACATTTAATGGACTGTTCCGAGTATGTTGTTCCACAAAACATTTGAACGGTCACACGCGTGTGCAAAGCATTCAAGACCCCGATGGTGATTTTTGTGTTCCCACCATCTTCATTTTCTATTCTATCTTGTAGTCCACTCCCCCATCCCCAACCCCCCTAATTTTCTAAAATTCACCTTTTCTCAAACTACCCCTCTCCTTCCTCCCACAAACATAATGTATAGATGGCCAAATTATTGCTGCCTTGCCTTATGGTAGATGCAAATATAATGTGCTCGGATCGGTATTTTGTTACAAAAATGGAAAACTCACTCAGACGGTTTACTCAAATATCCAGAATCATCTACTGAAGATTCACTAAGTGGGTATTAGGTAGCAAGAGATGTCTTTAGATCGCCGAACCCATTACCTAAGAGTTTCACAATTTCAATGCACCTCAGTTCCAACCTTGGTGCCATCAGTTATCATGAAGTGCATTGTGACTTCCTGTGGTCTTGTTTTTCTCCCAATCCATAGTTGTTGAAGATCTTCACAAAGTTAGGGAAACATTACCGAGCCTGGAGGCCGTATACCTCATCACACCTACTGATAAGGTGAAGGAGCTGTGCTGCTTTATACAGTATGATGTTTGTTTTTTTCTTCATGTAGGTTGCCGTGGACTCTTTCGTTGCACACAGTTTCTCTTTACTTATTAAATGAAAAGTCAAAAAGCAGTTTTTTTAATGAATGGACAAATGTCATGATTTTGACGAAATTAATCAGGATTGTTTCACAACCTAAAAATCCTCTTAACAATTCCTGCTGCCTCACTCCTTCCCAGTCTACCGAGGTTCTCATGGATGACTTCATGGACTCCATGAATTACCGATATCGGGCTGCACACGTCTTCTTCACCGACTGTGAGTGATCACTGCAGTGATCCAGTTAGATCGGGATTGGTATATCAATTGGTCTCTCAAGATCTTGCACGCTAGACATTTCAGTCTCTGCTCAAATCACTTGGTGCTTGTTCCTTTGATCGAAGAGAGGAACTTTTACTTTGCTATAATTTTGTCAGAGGCCAAAGGGATGAAGTTAGCCTCAAAATAGCCTCCACTGCTAATGCTACTTGATGAGGAAGACAGTTGGAAGTTCAGATATTGAGTTGCATTATTATATTTTGAGAAACAGATGGCTGTAAGTGCTCAAACACGACATTTTCATCTCTTGAGTTTTTGTAACATATCATTGTCGTTTTTTCACAGATGTAGCACTTCTATGCCCACCACAAGTTAGCCTGGAACCAGAAAGAGATCACCATAATATAGAGACTAACATCATATCTAGGCCACATTCACTTATCCCCTCCTGGAAGGTGATTCGTGAGTCGTTTGGGTTTTTTGTGAAAATACAACCATCATCCTCCACCCTATCCTGTGACATCACAGATTCTTGGGGTACCATGCGGTCATTTCTGTTGTCAAATACATCCAGTGGTGCCCATCTCCAACCAGGGCCAAATTTTAGTTGCAATTTGGAATTTGGCCAGGGTGCTGGTGATCATCGCCAACTCGTCGTCAAAAGAGATTATTAACATCCACCACCTATGCCAGTAGACAGGTCCCCAGTTGAACGTCTATCCGAGGGACAACGCACTTTGTGATGCAAATTTGTGAAGCACCAATCCAACAGTTGATAATAATTAATCAGTTTTGAGACTCAAATCCCGAATAGATAGCTCAGGGGCTTAACTGCTCTACCTCTGCACCATCCTATCGGACGATAAATAATCCATTAGCAGCATTATAATTCTGAGACTATTTCGGTTTCTACATGGTAAGAATTTAAACCCTTTAGTCTGCTGCGTTAAGCCAGCTCTGAACCCACAACATCTGGTATGCCACCAGACTGTCCTCACTACGAAGCCACCGCTGTCCCTGTTGAGAACGGAATTATATTATCGAGCTTCCTACCCAAAAAGTTTCTCCTGATCTAAAGTCACATCGTTGTCAAAGATTGTATATCAAAGAAAACATTTAATTTTGAAGTTCATTGATGGCAACGTTTCTGCAGAAATCCATCGTAATTTTTGCATCGGTCTTTGTGGAGTAATTTTTGAAAGCTACCACTGAAGAATTGATCCTTCCTTCTCTCCCTGCTTATACACCCCAACAGCATGTCCCGATGCACTCTTTAACAAGCTTGTGAAGTCACACTGTGCCAAGGCCATCAAGACTCTGCAGGAGATCAATATCGCGTTCTTGCCCTGCGAGGCTCAGGTGAAGATTGGTTTCAAGAGTAACTGAGCTACTCGTTTTTAATATATCCGATTTATTTTATTACTTTGTAAAAAAAAATAATATATATATATATATATATATATATATATATATATATATATATATATATATATATATATATATATGCTCATGTATGAACAAGGCAACAGATACAAATGAGCAGGTGGATGAACAAGAAGAGAAAGACCTCGAGAACGGAGGACTTAATGTGGGAGTGGTTAACAGGGGGTAGAAAAGACCTCAGTTCAGGATGGAAGACGGTATGAAATGGTGTTGTTGATTCCCAGGATGCAAGGAGACCTGAGTCTATCAAGAGCAATCCAATAATTATTTGTAGTTTTCATTAAATGCCTCTCAGACTCCGCAGGTTTTGATATTTGACCCAATAAAAGTGTGGCAACCAACCATTTCCCAGGTACGATGTGAAGTACAGGTGAGAATTTCTAGAAATCACTATGTAGAGCTGGTGACCAGAAAATTTGCAGAGTAAAAACAATTGTTTTGCTAGCCAGCAGAAGCCGGTGGTAAAAATATCACGATATAAAAAAGAGGAAGCCTTTTTATCTTGCACTGCAGTCATTCCACCTCATATCATCGGAGACCTGCCAGTTGACTCCCTCAGATTTACTTTAAACTTTCATAAAATAGTACCCAGGTATCAAAATGAAGCTGCGTAAAATTTTAGGTCCATAGATGCGGTCAACTCCGAGATATTGAGGGTTGAAAATGTGGTTGTGGCCCTATTTTTATGGTCGTTGCGAGCATCACAAAATGAACGGCTACTTTTAAACTCCCACAACTTTTTAAATATTAATGCTAGAGCCTCGAAATTTTCAGAGATTATTCTTCTATAACTGCTCTGTAAGAAACAAACTCCCCGTTCTCTCAATATTTGACACTTTTGTGAACTTGAATATGCTCTTTCCAATGGTTAGCAATTTGAAGTGGTATACCTTGTCATATATTTGCAATCCTCACCTGAATTTTGAGGAAAAATGAAAATTTTCAATTTTTGAGGAATCATGACTGTATTATATATGACTGATTAAGAAAAGTAAACATGTATTTGAATACTACTACCATACAGTTATTACATGAACAATTTTCAAGCTTTTGGGATGGGTCAATAAAAATATATGGGGTCTCTAAGTTGGGTCTTCATACAAAACCAACATTTTTTTTTCTGGATTTCAACTGTTCAGGTCATAAAATTTAGCAGAGGTATACTGAGTTTTTTGTTTGTTTCTTACAGAGCAGTTATAGAAGAATAATCTCTGAAAATTTTAAGGCTCTAGCATTAATATTTAAAAAGTTGTGGGAGTTTAAAAGTAGCAGTTCATTTTGTGATGCTCGCAACGACCATAAAAATAGGGCCACAACCACATTTTCAACCCTCAATCTCTCGCAGTTGACCGCATCTATGGACCTAAAATTTTATGCAGCTTCATTTTGATACCTGGGAACTATTTTATGAAAGTTTAAAGTAAATCTGAGGGGATCAACTGGGAACATTTTCTTACATTTGGTGATTTCAGATGGAATGACTCACCATACCAGTTAAAAGCTCAAAAATGGGAGGTTATATAAGGAATGTCTTGAGTTGTAATTGTATGCACCTGGTGCTTAAATAAAAGAAGGAAGTAAAATAAGAACAACAATCAAAGGGAAGACCAAATACTGCAGTGGAGTCATCAGGAGGAACCTGGATAGAATTTGGGTTTCAGCCGCTACTCCACTTCCCTCAAACCCATCCAGGCGCAGACAAGTGAGCCTTACAGAAAACTTTCTGCAATAATTCACTTCTCCTTAGACAAATGAATAAATAAAGAGAGAAATGAAAAGTAAAAGAGATGAAACAGAAGAAAAAGCAAGAACAAGTCGAGGTACATTCAAAGTACACCACCCCCTTGCCAAATAAATAAATAACAAATCCTCCAGCGTGTGACATTGCCAGGGCGCCTTTGGTGCCCGGCGATGCAGCCGTGCAGTCCACGGAGACGAAATTGGGAGGGAGCAGTGTGCAATAATTGATTAATTACGTAATAAATAAATAAAAAGTAATCGTAAAATAATTAATTTATTAATCAATTGGCTCATAGCAAACAAAACCCACTCCTGTTTCATCCGAATGTGTAACTTTTTGAAAATTGAGTAATTGATCAAAAAATGAATAATAATTAATCGATTAATTGAATAATGACTAAATCAAAAATACTCTTTACAGCCAAATCACTTGTTCACCGTCGTGTCCAAATATCGGCTTCCTCGCTCAAAGGATGGCTCAGATATCGCCCGTACAAACAAACAAATACACAATTGAAAAATCACCTAGAGAGTGACAATTGGCGAAAAGGAATGGCACTCCGTAGAGCGCATACCTTTTGCAAGGCTGAACAGTATAAATTTTGTATCCCGCTGATCGGTCAGATCTGAATCCGTACCTGAAACAAAATCGAATCGGCTTGTTCTTGTCATCGAACCAACTCTTCCACCTTGTTTAGTCACAAGTCGTCCACAACTTTTTGAGATATCATGCTATATATCATTTTTGGCCTGATCTCTCAATGGTGAAGAATCACTTAAATAATTACCGAATCTGCATCCAGATTCAGATCTTCACCAAAACCGAATCAATTTTTCCTTTTTATATGCCTAACCTGCCCACAAAGTTCCTGCGGAATCCATCAATAACCTTTTGAGATATTATGCTACATAGCATTTTTGGCCCAATTTCTCAATGGTGAAGAATCAGTTAAAAATTAAATAATTCTCATATCCAGATCAGGATTCGGATCTTGACAAAAATTGAATGAATTCTTTCCAGTGGCACTCCCAACATGTCCAAGTTTCCTGTGAATCCATCCATAACCTTCTGAGATATTATGCTATATATTATTTTTGGCCCTCTCAATGGTTGAAGAATCACTTTAAAAATTATCGGATTCGGATATTCACAAAAATTGAAGCAATTAGTCCTTGTCACACACTCAATATGACAACCAAGTTTCATCCGAATCCGTCCCCAACTTTTTGAGATATCATGCAATATCTTTTCCTTCATCGTAATGCAAGTCGTTCCTTCTCACATCTACTGTAATCTAAATTCATGACTTTTTTTTTCAACAGGCTCTGTCTTCTTTTCGGTATTGATTCCCTGTGCACACATTATCTTATTATTGTGCACCCTGCTCTATACCGACCATCGGTTCTGCTAAGGCAGTTTACTTGACTCGGGATACAGTCCTGAGCACGTCGCCACTCTGATGCTGGATACTCGGCTCGGTGTGCAAGGAATTGAAATTGTTCAGGTTGCCGGCGATAGCTCACTTTGTGTGACCATGTGACTTTGTGTGATCAAGGTCATATTTGCCACGGCGGCCGTGGGGTCTCCAAAATCTACGGCCACGAGCAATTATACGGCGGCCGCAGTATTTCCACGGTCACACAATGTAGCAGTCACATATGTTTTTATTTTTCGGGGAGCTGCACGGCGTATTTATAAATTGTGGAGACCGAAAACGTGGGGTTGCTGTACGGTCTTTGATTTGATGTCGCACGGTGACCTTAGGGCGTTCCTGCGGCGGCCATAGAATTTTCAAGGCAGATGCAAGGTGCCCGCAAGGCGACCGCAGGGGGGCCCTAAGGCGAAAGTGCGGCCAGACGGACGGTAACGAATGGGTTAATTTTTTTTTTTACCAGTTTTTTTTTTTTTGGCTTGTCGAATTGCTACGGCGAACGTAGAAATGAAAAAAAGTTATAACTCCGCGTTATAATTCCACGGCGACCTTACGGCCTGTAAAATATAGCCATACGGCGTAGGGCCACCCTGAGGCCACCTCAGAAACTCTGCGGCCGCCGCACGTTTCTGTCAATTCAGAGGGTGTACGGCCGCCGTATCCTCGCCGTAGAGCAAATGTGACTTAGGCCTTACTCTTCGCGAAAGGCAACAATTAATGCTGGCACACACTGATGAATTACCCTGCCTACAAAACGCCAGGATGACAGCTTATAGCTGGGCCAGGATTCAAACCCAGGCTCAACACCTCAGAGGTGAGTGTCAATACTCTGGACTCAAGACTATCCTGGCAGCAAGAGAATACATGCACTTTCATGTCTCCAAAGGTTTAGATCATAATATCGACATTCTACAGAGTACACCTGGGTCACCTTCTGTGTGTGTGTGTGTGTGTGTGTGTGTGTGTGTGTGTGTGTGTGTGTGTGTGTGTGTGTGTGTGTGTGTACGTGTGTGTGTGTGTGTGCGTGTGTGTGTGTGTGTGTGTGTGTGTGTGTGTGTGTGTGTGTGTGTGTGTGTGTGTGTGTGTGTGTGTGTACGTGTGTATGTGTACGTGTGTGTGTGTACGTGTGTGTGTACGTGTGTGTGTACTAGTGTGTGTATGTGTGTGTGTACGTGTGTGTGTACGTGTTTGTTGTTCATGAAGCATAACATATTCTCTCTGCTAATTCCCCTACCTCCACCCCTCTTTCTCTTTGTCCCATCCTTGCTTTACCCTCTGCCAATACAGTGCAGCACCCTCTTCCCACATCTCTCTCTCTCTCTCTCTCTCTCTCTCTCTCTCTCTCTCTCTCTCTCTCTCTCTCTCTCTCTCTCTCTCTCTCTCTCTCTCTCTCTCTCTCTCTCTCTCTCTCTCTCTCTCTCTCTCTCTCTCTCTCTCTCTCTCTCTCTCTCTCTCTCTCTCTCTCTCTCTCTCTCTCTCTCTCTCTCTCTCTCTCTCTCTCTCTCTCTCTCTCTCTCTCTCTCTCTCTCTCTCTCTCTCTCTCTCTCTCTCTCTCTCTCTCTCTCTCTCTCTCTCTCTCTCTCTCTCTCTCTCTCTCTCTCTCTCTCTCTCTCTCTCTCTCTCTCTCTCTCTCTCTCTCTCTCTCTCTCTCTCTCTCTCTCTCTCTCTCTCTCTCTCTCTCTCTCTCTCTCTCTCTCTCTCTCTCTCTCTCTCTCTCTCTCTCTCTCTCTCTCTCTCTCTCTCTCTCTCTCTCTCTCTCTCTCTCTCTCTCTCTCTCTCTCTCTCTCTCTCTCTCTCTCTCTCTCTCTCTCTCTCTCTCTCTCTCTCTCTCTCTCTCTCTCTCTCTCTCTCTCTCTCTCTCTCTCTCTCTCTCTCTCTCTCTCTCTCTCTCTCTCTCTCTCTCTCTCTCTCTCTCTCTCTCTCTCTTTCTCTTTCTCTTTCTCTTTCTCTTTCTCTTTCTCTTTCTCTTTCTCTTTCTCTTTCTCTTTCTCTTTCTCTTTCTCTTTCTCTTTCTCTTTCTCTTTCTCTTTCTCTCTCTCTTCTCTCTTCTCTCTTCTCTCTTCTCTCTTTCTCTTCTCTCTTTCTCTTTCTCTTTCTCTTTCTCTTTCTCTTTCTCTTTCTCTTTCTCTTTCTCTCTCTCTCTCTCTCTCTTTTTCTCTTTCTCTTGACGGGGTTTGTCTCTGGACGTGTTGGGGTGATGTTTGTCTCCAGATGTGTCAGGACAGTGTTTGTCTCTGGACGCGTCCAGGCGGTGTTTGTCTCGGGACACGTCCGGGTGGTGTTTGTCTCCTGATACATCCAGGTGGTGTTTGTCACTGGACAGCTTGGCTCTGAATGTGTCTTGGTAGTGTTTGTCGCTGAACTTATCTGGGCAGTATTTATATCTGGATGGGAGTTTGTCTCCGGATGTGTCTGAGTAGTGTTTATCTCCAGACGGCTTGGCTCTGGATGTGTCTGAGTAGTGTTTAACTCCAGACGGCTTGTCTCCGGATGTGTCTGAGTAGTGTTTAACTCCAGATGGCTTGTCTCCGGATGTGTCTGAGTAGTGTTTAACTCCAGATGGCTTGTCTCCGGATGTGTCTGAGTAGTGTTTAACTCCAGACGGCTTGGCTCCGGATGTGTCTGAGTAGTATTTAACTCCAGACGGCTTGTCTCCGGATGTGTCTGAGTAGTGTTTAACTCCAGATGGCTTGTCTCCGGATGTGTCTGAGTAGTGTTTAACTCCAGATGGCTTGTCTCCGGATGTGTCTGAGTAGTGTTTAACTCCAGACGGCTTGTCTCCGGATGTGTCTGAGTAGTGTTTATCTCCAGACGGCTTGGCTCCGGATGTGTCTGAGTAGTGTTTAACTCCAGACGGCTTGTCTCCGGATGCATCCGGCGGGTTGTTTTACCTCTGGACGTGTCAGGACGGTATTTATCTCTGTGCCGTATTTACAGTATGACCGGTAGAAAACGGATTTCAGACATTACTATGTTTCCATCCTCACTGTGATTCTATGCAGAATAATTTTGATTCGACAGGATGAATCGTAATTAATGCTCCACCACACGTCTGCCTTCCCTTCCTCTCACCACACGTCTGCCTTCCCTTCCTCTCACCACACGTCTGCCTTCCCTTCCTCTCACCTCACACTGTCTTCCCTTCCCCCACCCCTCCTCGCTCCTTCTCCCTCCTCTCTCTCTCTCTTCCCCCTCTCTGTCTCTCTCACACCCTCCCTGTCTCTTCCCCCCTCTTTTTCTCCTCCCCCCCCTTTAGTATTCCCCTTAACAAAGCGACGGGTGGTATTTGCTTGTATATTAATATGGTTCGATTTCTGCATAGATAGCGTCACAGTCACTGCTTGAAACTTTTACCTACTGCGTCCATCCATTTTACATGGCCTACGTGGTGTTCTCTCAGGATAAATAATTCAATGAAAATGACAGATTTGTTCCCAGCAATCCGCACAGTTTGACAAAAGAATAGATAACGGTTTTACCAATTGTCACAGCCACACTGATTTGCATTGTAGAAGGGTAATGTGTAATTTCTTCCATAATATGCAAATTTGAATCAACAAGTGTGGTGTAAAGTATGTTCTGTTTTACCAGACTCGGTGGGGTAATGGTTAGAGCATCCTCTCTGAGTGGTCCAAACCCCGACCGAGTCATACCAAAGACTTTAAAAATGGTACGTGCTGCTTTGGGCCCAGTCACACCTTGACGTTTTAGCCAGGAATGGCAACGTATAAAAACGTATGTAAAACGTTGTCGGCGTTCACAACCTATGCCCAACGATAGTTTAACTTGGTCATAGCGCGCTGCACGTATCGCCGACGAACTCGTGGCGTTCTCTGTTAAAAACCTGCCGCTCGCCGATTTAAATCATAACCGCCTGAAAATTGGAAGTGTCAATATCGCAGTCACACCTTGACGATTTAGCCAGCGTATGCCGACCTATGAAAATGTGTCTAAAACGCTGGGACACGTCGAATACGGTATTGGTAAGTTGTGTATACGTTAGGAGCACGATGAAAAACGATGAAGTACGCTGGCATATTACGTGGTACGTCTAGTACGTCGTGAAATTTCAAGCATGCTGAAAATTTTACAACGTACTCAACGTATGGCTCACAATTTCCGCATACGCTGGCGTAAGTTCTCGGCACGCTCCGCAATCGTTTACACACGTCGGCCACACGTTACTTGTAAGTGACTCATAAGTCGAAACACGTCGAGGTAATGTTTAGCATACCCAAAACTTAATTTTTAACCTATGAGTAACGTGCTTTGAACCTATTAGTAGCGTGCTTTGAACCTATGTGTAACGTATCTCAAACGCACATTGGCGTATGTAGACGAATTTGATTGACGTCTTCCGGACGACCACAGAACTTACTGAACGTGTTTCTAACTTACAGCTACCGTATAATGGCGTATTGGCAGCGTTTAGGGGAATTGGTATATACAAATGGGCTTCGCAAGACGAACCCATCAGTGTTTCAGACTCCATGTTGAGTAGTTGTCAATGTCAGTAGCAGTAGCAGTAGTAGTAGTAGTCGTTCGAGAGAATTTAGTGATGTCGATGTTTTTAGTAGTAGTAGTAGTAGTTCGAGAGAATTTAGTGATGTTGATGTTGGTAGTAGTAGTAGTTCGAGAGAATTTAGTGATGTCGATGTTTTTAGTAGTAGTAGTAGTAGTAGTAGTAGTAGTAGTAGTAGTAGTAGTAGTTCGAGAGAATTTAGTGATGTCGATGTTAGTAGTAGTAATAGTAGTAGTAGCAGTAGTAGTAGTTCGAGAGAATTTAGTGATGTCGATGTTAGTAGTAGTAGTTCGAGAGAATTTAGTGATGTCGATGTTGGTAGTAGTAGTAGTAGTGGTAGTAGTAGTAGTAGTAGTTGTAGTAGTAGTAGTAGTAGTAGTAGTAGTAGTAGTACTTTCAAGTAACGTGTTGCAAAGTGTGAACAACGTTCGTGTAGCGTGCTTACAAAACGTTACTCATGGGTTAGAAATAAGTTTCGGGTACGCTAAACATTACCTCGACGTGTCTCGACTTTTGAGTAACTTACAAGTAACGTGTGTCAACGAGCGCATAATGTGCCTACAACTTATGGCCAGCGTAGCGGAACGTGTGAGTCATACGCCGGCATACGTCGTAAAATTTCAAGCATGAAAAAATTTGAGGAAAACCCAAAAGTACATCGTTTAAAGCCAACGTACTACGACATATGGCAGTTTTTCAGCGTGCTCTTAACGTATACAAAACTTATCCATTACGTATTCGACGTGTGCCAGCGTTTTAGACAAATTTTTCATAAATGGGCATACACTGGCTAAATCGTCAAGGTGTGACAGGGCCTTTTGTGGATTAATGCTCAGCGTTTAAAAGGATAGAGCATGGATAAGCAACGCAGGGAAAGCAATTGCAAACCATCCAGTATAACCTTTCTGAAGAAACTGCTCTTCAGCAGCACCAACACTCTGCAAAGAGTACGTCAAATCAAAATCAAATCAAACGAGAACGCCACTCGATAGAACTCATACCCCTGCCAGGCTGAACAGTTTGCGTTTTGTATTCCACCGATGGGTCAGATCCGGATCCAGATATTCTATCTATAATTCCAGCAATCTCTGTGTGTGTCTGTCTGTCTGTCTGTCTGCGACCACTGTTTCTTGACAACCACCGGTCCGATCTAATTGAAACTTGCCAGCTATATTGCTGGGGACCTGAGTATGTGCCTTTTCAAGGTTTGATATTAATTGGACAAGTGCTTCCCAAGTTATGGCTATTTAATTACCAAACCAATGACAAGACACGTTGCTGCATAGGCGTGGCCGATGGGGAAAGGGCGCCTTAGTTACCAATGACAGGACACGTTGCTTGGCGTTTTGCACCCACAGTATCTATCTTATATCTGTCTATAATTCCAGCAATCTCTGTTTGTTTGCCTTTCAAAAGGTTTGAAATAAATCGGACAAGTGGTTCCCAAGTTATGGCCAAGTTAGAGCGCGTTCCCCATTACGGGTTACAATGTACTGACTTCCGCATAGTGATGACTTACTGTATTATAATAATTTCTCGATTTCTTATGCGCATTTATAGATAAACACAATGCCCCAATCCAGTCGTCGTTTACAAGAGCGAAGGAATGGCCTGTGTGGTTGTTTGAAAGTTTTTTTGTTTGTTTGTTTGTTTTTGCACGTACGGCCACGCACTTGTTCATCAAAATCTAATCAATTCGTCCTTGTCACACACCCAACCTGTCTCCCAAATTTCATCTGAATCCATCCATAACTTTTTGAGATATCCTGTTCACAGACAGACAAACAGAAAGATGCGGTTGAAAACATGAACCTCAGGCCAACTTCGGTGCTGGAGGTAATGAAATGTACCATTTTATACATGAGAATTTGTAAACACAAGATACACCTGCCACTTCCTTCCTGAGCAGCCTAAGGATATTGGTGGAGGGCAAATATATATTGTGCCCTGTCTGCGGCAGAGGTCAGGCTGGAAGACACTTGCACTGTGGCACGTCTGCAGGCGAAAATCCGAAAATCGTTCGTCCTCCTCCCTCCCCCCCCCTCCACTTGCATGGTGGGGGTGGGTTGTGCCCATGACTTGACCACAAAGACATGCAAAATTTGGTGGAGATTACCCCGTTTTAAAAATTATTTTCAGACATATATGTATATCCAGTGCCTATAGAAAGTCCACACCCCTTTTCAAAATTTTCACCTTTTGTTGCCTTATCGCCTGGAATTAAATTTCATTAAATCGGACTTTTTCCACCTTTATTTATACATCGTAACCCACAACTTCCAAGTGAAAAACATTCGATAATTTTCAGAAAATTAATTAAAAATACAAAACTAGAATATCTTGGTTGGATAAGTGTCCAACCCCCTGAGTTCATACTGGGTGGAAGCATCTTTGACGGCGATTACAGCTTTGAGTCTGTTGGGATAGGTCTCCACCTAGTTTTTAAACCTTGATTGGGCAATATTTGACCATTCTTCTGGACAAAACTGTTCAAACTCAATCATGTGGCATGGGAAGCATCGATGGTTCAAGTCCTGCCACAGATTTTCGATTGGATCGAGGTCGGGGTTCTGACTGGGCCACTGAAGGGCATTTATCTTTTTGTTCCTTAGCCACTCCAGTGTAGCTTGGGCTCAGTGCTTTGGGTCATTGTCATGCTGAAAGGTGAACTTACGTCCCAATTTCAGCTTTCTTGAAGAGGGCAGCAGGTTTTCCTCTAGGATTTTCCTGTATTTTGCTCCATCCATTTTCCCTTCTATTCTGAAAAGTGTCCCAGTCCCTACTGATGAGAAACATCCCCATAACATGATGCTGCCACCACCATGCTTCACAGTAGGGATGGTATTCTTTGGGTGATGTGCTGTGTTAAGTTTGTGCCAAACGTAACGTTTTGCATTTTGACCAAAAAACTCCATCTTGGTTTCGTCAGACCACAAAACTTTTTGCCACATGAATTCAGAATCTCAGGAGTGTTTTTTTTGCATACCTTAAATGGGACTTAAGGTGTATGTTTTTGAGTACTGGCTTCCTTCTTGCCACCTTACTGTACAGGCCAGACTTGTGGAGTCCTTGGTATATTGTTGGCACTTGCACACAGTGACCAGTCTTTTCCATAATGGCCTGTAGCTCTTTCAAAGTTGCCTCTTGGTGGCCTCTCTGATCAGTCTCCTCCTTGCTTGGTCATTGAGTTTGGAGGGACGGCCTGATCTAGGCAGGGTCATGGTGGTACCATGCGTCTTCCACTTCTTAATGGTTGTCTTACCTGTGCTCCAAGGGATATTCAAGGTCTTTGAAATATTTTTATACCAATCCCTTGATCTGTTCCTTTCCAGAACTTTATCCTGGAGGTATTTTGAAAGATCCTTTGTGCTCATGGTTGAGTCTTTGCTGTGAAATGCACTTCCCATCAGAGGAAACCTACAGGAGCAATAATTCTGAAATAATCGAAATCACTGCAATCTAACACAGGTGGAGGGCAAATAACTCGGTGTGTGATTTTGAAGATGATTGGTTAAGCTTGAGCTAATTACCTCTGCCGCCGAAGGTGAAGGAGATTATGTTTTCACCCCTCTCTGTGTGTTTGTGTGTTTTTCTGTCTGTCTGTTTGGCTGTGTGCAGGATATCTCAAAAAGTTGTGGCTGGATCCAGATGAAATTTGGTGGGCATGTTGAGTGTTTGACAAGGACCAACTTACTGATTATATTTTGGTGAAGGTCCAGATCCAGATCTGACTACGAGAATTTTTAAAGCGATTCTTTACCATTGATTGGACCAAAATTATATATCTCAAAAAGTTGTGAATTGATTTGGACAAAACTTGGTGGACACGTTGGGTGCGTGACGAGGAAGAATTGATTCAATTTTGGTGATGATCCAAATCCAAATCTTGATACGAAAATTATTTAATTTAAAAAGCGATTCTTCGCCATCGAGAGAAAGGGCCAAATACGATATTGTACTGTATAGCATGATATTTCAAAAATGTATTGGGCCCGACATGTTCTCGTGGACCAGGCATTACGTGGTGGAGGGATGCGCTCTACCGAGTGCCCTTCTAGTTTATAATTGCTTTTATAAGGGGGGTGGACACTTACCCAACCAAGATATTGTAGTTGTGTATTTTTAATTAATTTTCTGAAATTTGTGAAATATGTTTTTCATTTGGAAGTTGTTGTGGGTTATGATGTGAAAATAAAGGTGGAAAAAGTCTGATTTAATGCAATTTAATTCCAGGGTATAAGAAAACAACAGGTGAAATTTTTGAAAAGGGGGTGTAGAGTTTCTATAGGCACTTCAGAGAGGACATACAGAGAATTGCCTTATTTAATACAGTAGGATTATCTGGGGCTTGAGTGAGTTCTTTGTTGGAGATTTGGATTATGAGGTCCTTTATGTCTTTAGTTTGATTGAATGTCTGGGTAAATATAATTTAGTAGAACTTGGGTCTGCATCTTGGACTCCAGTCCAAAGCCGTCCCCGTTTGTGTCCATCCCATGATCGATTGAATTTTCTAATTTGATTTTTCTCATCTGACAGACATCATTTTGAGTGACATTCATTTGGGATTGGAAATGTCCTTGGCTCCTCCATAAACGTGTGACCATTTGATGTGTCAAGGTGTTTTCTCTGGACTGCTCCGAAGCTCTGCAAGCAATCTATGGCCCACAACGTGCCCAAGACAGGAATCGATTGTTGGCACGACTGGCCCAACAAATTGCCACACTTTGCGCCACACTAAAGGAGTACCCAACGGTGCGATACCGCAGGTGAATGGATGCATACCGGCTGTTTGTTACCCTTCAGATTGAAATCTTACATTGTTTGAGTCAAATTAGGAGCCTTCCACAACAAACAGAATTATTTGCTGGGATTTTGTGAATTATTATTCAATGTACCCAAACTGCAACGATCCCCCTTCCTTTGAACAACTTGCACTCTTCAAAAGATCTTGATATGCCCTAGGCTTCCGTGGAACAGTGATTCGAGGTGTGTGTGTGTGTGTGTGTGTGTGTGTGTGTGTGTGTGTGTGTGTGTGTGTGTGTGTGTGTGTGTGTGTGTGTGTTTGTGTGTGTGTATGTGTGTGTGTGTGTGTGTGTGTGTGTGTGTGTGTGTGTGTGTGTGTGTGTGTGTGTGTGTATGTGTATGCGTGTGTGTGTGTTATATCTATAATTCCAGCAATCTCTGTGTGTATGTCTGTTTGTCTGTCTGTTTGTCTGTCTGTTTGTCTGTCTGTGACCACCGTTTCTCGACGACCGCCGGTCCGATCTCATTGAAACTTGCCAGGAATATTTCCGGGGACCCACGCATGTGCCTTTTCAAGGTTTGATATCAATCGGACGAGCGGTTCCCAAGTTACGGCCATGTATCTGTGAACCAATGACAGGACACGGTGCTGTTTATTTAATTAATTAAAAAAATTTGAAGGATTGACTTCACAATTCTTCTTCTTCGTTTGGTATGACATCACAATTGACACTGGGGACCTGGGTATGTGCCTTTCTCTGGGTATGTGCCATACCTGGGTATGTGCCAACTCCCAAGGTTTGATTATTATTCAAATTATTAATTAATCCCAAGGTTTGAATTTTCCCGAGGGTTTGAAAGCTGTTTTTTCCCAGGGTTGGAATTAATCGTTGTGCTTGGTAGACATTTGTGAATACATTTACAGAGAGAGGGACGAGAGAGGGGTTGAGGGGGGGGCAAGAGAGGGGAGGGGGAGAGGAGGGGACAGAGGAGGGGACAGAGGAGGGGGGAGAGAGGAGGGAAAGAGAGGAGGGGGCAGAGGAGGGGGAGAGAGGAGGGGGTGAGAGTGGGTGCCAAGAGAGGAGAGGGAGAGAGGAGGGGGAGAGAGAGGGGAGGGAGAGAGGGGGTGAGAGAGGTGGGTGAAAGGGGGAAGAGAGGGGAGAGAGGAGGGGGGAGAGAGAAGAGCGAGAGAGGGGTGAGAGGGAGGGCAAGAGAAGGGAGAGAGGAGGGGGAGAGAGAAGGGTGAGAGGGGGGCAGAGAGGGGAGGGAGAGAGTAAGGGGTGAGAGGGGGGCAAGAGAAGGGAGAGAGGAGGGGGAGAGGGAGGGGCAAGAGAGGGGAGGGAGAGAGGAGGGGGACAGAGGAGGAGGGAGAGAGGAGGGGGAGAGGGGGGCAAGAGAGGGGAGGGAGAGAGGGTGAGAGGTGGGGCGAGAGAGGAGGGGGGGAGAGAGGGGGGAGAGGGGGAGGGAGAGAGGGGGCGAGAGAGAGGGGCGTCACAATTCTTCTTCTTCATTTGATATGACGTCACAATTGATGCTGGGGACCTGATACTGCAGGCACGAAGCTGCACATACTGGCACGCACCTACGGGCCCGTACTAGTATCGATAAATAGTAACACTTAGTTATTTTAATTTAACTGAAAATAGTAATTATATTTCTGATCTACCATACTCTGTTACAGAGCATCGGTGCTGCGAAAGCAGTCTCTTGGCGAGGGTTATGCTGGGTGGTTTGCCATTGCCTTGCCAGCAGTAGTTAGGGCAGGAATTTGGAATTTGGCCATGGTGCCGACGATAGCTCGCCTACTCTTCACAAAGGACACTGTGGGATCTTTAATGTCCACCCACAAGTGCAAGCTGAAGGGACACCCAGTTTAACGTCCATCCGAGGGACGGCACACACATTGATGAATTGCTCTGCCTGTGAAACACAGGGATGACAGTTTATAGCTGTGTCTGGATTCGAACCTGAACTAGACAACTTGGAGGCGAGTGTGCATACCTCAGCCCATCCTGCCAGCCCAGTCATTATATGCACCTACAAACTGAAAAACATATCCCATCGGTGTTTCTTAAACTTTTGTATCTTGTTCGAAGAACATTTTTAACGCCCTCTTAATGGCTTCGATATTGACCGCAGAACATACTTCTTTGCAGCAAATAAATAAATATCGTGGATAAATCTCCACCATTTGTATAACATTCAAGGAAATCGTCGATGATGTCCTTGAAGTTGACTTGGGAACATTTTGTTGCATGTTGTTTCAGATGAAACACCTTGGTTTACATTTAGGACCCTGGGCCAAGACATGAAATTTCACTTATTGGTACCACCTGGGCGGGCAAGATGGAGTTGTGATTTTTAAAATATTCCATGTCCACGGAACATAGTTTGATATGATAACCATTGCTGGGTGGTAACTGTGGTAGTTTTAAGACTTTTAAGGCGAACTTCTGTTGTAAATCACTTTTTTTTTATTTTTATCGATCTTATGCTGCTGAGATTGACATATAATGTGTAAAAAAAATGATTTAATTATTTTTTGCTCCTGGGTTTTTTTTTTCTTGTTAAGTCACCTTTCAGCCAGAAATTTGAAAAAAAAAAATCGTGTTTTCTATAACTTCAAAAGATTTTTTTTATTGTAGTTTTACAATTTTGCACAAATTTGGATTTTTCACCATTCATTTTATTCGAAATTACATTTCAAAAAAGGAGACCAAGACATCGTAAAATCACACAGTAACATTATATTGGTTAATCTTCCACGTGACACAATCGATCATGACGCAATAAAAATGGAATATTGCAGACCCAACACTAAACAATCAAATTGTCTCAATGGCTTTGTCCATCGAGCGCCTGTACGTGCGCGGATAACAAGATGGCCGACCGAATGAACATTGTGTTCCAGAGCTCCTTATGTTTATTGAGTTTAAACCGTGTTCTCCCTGATTTGTATCATTTTCAGGAGTTCCTTAGCATTCCTCCGAGGAGGAAATCAGAGCCTCTCAGGTTTCTGGCTGTCTTGTCTGGACATAGGAGAAATTTTGCTCAGCCTGCTTCAAGCATCAAGAGAGGAAGAATCGATGCTCCACCTGGCGTCTATTCATGAAATTATCCCCTGGTCCCTTTGTGTACAGCCTTTTTGGCTGCTGGTTGCATCATTGGTTAGGGGCGCAGCTGTGCCACTGGTGCAGTGCCCCTATTACCGGTACACTGGTGCTCATTTCACCGACATCAGAAGGATGACAGGCTGAGTCAACCCCCTGGTGTTAATTCAAAAGAAAAAAATGGGGATCGAACTCAGGACCCTAGTATCCAAAGCCTCCACCCTAACCGCTAAGCCAACGCCAGGCTATCCCCTGGTGCTTCGCGTATGACCGGCTGAACTACGCACGCTGCATCCCGTATTACTACAGTCAGATGACCCAACTGCCCGTTGAGCACCCAGATGTGCATGCTGAATTTATGCAAGGAGGTTTTTCAGTTCAGCTTCGTTCCATGAACTTTACGCTGTCTATCTGTCTGGCAGTCAAAAAAACAAATTGAAAATCATTCCAAGCAGGAAACTCACTGTTTTTGAGGATGTCATGAAGGACACAAACAACAGGCAAGAATAACTTCTGCAATGGGTTAGATAAGGTGGTGTATACTCACTGTTTTTCAGGATGTCAGAAAGGACACAAACAACAGGCAAGAATAACTTCTGTAATGGGTTAGATAAGGTGGTGTATAAGATGCTGCATCAACAGAAAATTAACCAATCAACAGCGGTAAACTTCCGGATTTGTTTTTCTATGACCTTGAAAATATTTATTAAATTTCCATTGAACACTGAAGAAAACAAATTGCCCTTTTGGAACTTTCGAAACGCTTCGGTGTAGCAGTACTTGGACAAAATATTACGGCATTTTACATCATGACGACCAATCAAATTTGCCGCTCGTAGACCCTGCCTATGTCCTTGTTTCTCAAAATAGTGTGGGGTATGTTGTTCTATGTACTCTCTAGTTGTGATATGATTTTGCAAACCACTTGGTCGGATGAAACTGCATGAATGAAAACAACTTGTGTTTATTTCCCTGCACAATCGAGCATTTCCTCCAAGATTAGTTGTTTGTGTATATTGGCGTAAGGTAGCATAAGGATAAACAGGAAATATTTCCATTTATAAAGGCGTCAAGGCTAATTGAGATCTCACAGAAATACTTTGAATCAGAGCTGTGCCGATCGGGGGTCGTTCATTCATGTGCATCACGTAGCCACTTCTTGTATTATTAATTTTGGGAGTTCAGCTGTGATGCTGATTCAGTTCCGCTTGGAGGTTAAGCTCCGGATTTGTAATTGGTTCAGGGTGTTGGTGATAGCTCACCTCATCTTTGCGAAAGATGCCGTGAGATCTTTACGGTCCACCAGCTCATGCCAGCAGACAGGACACCTGGCTTAATGTCCCATCTGAGGGATGGCACACACATTGACGCAATGATGCCATACCTGTCAAACACCAGGGCGACAGTTTATAATCGAGCCGGGAATCGATCTTTGACCTCCTCATCAAAACCGCTCCTCCCTTTATCTTTTATCCCCCTCCCCCTCCACCCCCCTACTTTCTCCCTTTCCTTTCATGTTCATCATTTTTTTTTTGAATGTACCCCACCCTTAATTGCATATAATATGTAGATGCTTCCTAAATCCCTATAAACAGTCGTCCTGGTCCTTTTGATGCAGGTTATCATATTATTGAGCAAGCTGTCCTTCGGAGAGGATGTTCAGTCAGATGTTGTCTCCTCGTACTCCATTGTGATCAATAAATCTGTCCAAGGTGGGCATTGCAAAAGCTGTGTCTTTATGCTGATACCTTGACCTCGATGGTTTTTGATAATTATAGCATTGGCTACCTTCAGACCTTTTCTTGATTACAATCATCTTAGCAGTCCCAAGTGACTCGACATGGTGAAACCCATAAGAGGATTTTTCATTTTGTTTAAGGTAATAATGTCACGAGAATATTGCATTCATTTCATTCATTCGATGTGAAATTTCTCCCAGCGAGTTTCCTCCGAATGCACAGTTGGCACAGTTCGTACAGGATCGACTTAACAGCTACAAGGGAGAAGATCCAAGCATGGGAGAGGTTCGTTCCAGTATCCATGACCACCTACACCCTGCACTCCACCTTCCCCCTACCCCCCCGCCCACCCCCCCCCCGAGCACTCTTCCCACATCATGGCTCTTACATTTCCATTGATTTTATTTGCATCAGTCACAAAGCCAATCTGGAGTCATACACCTTGTCACCATGAGCACATTGGCACCGTGCTGGCACATGTTCTACTTTCCATTGTGTACCAGGGGTGTGGCCACCTCCAACACACTTTATACTGTGCGTGAATGATGCCAACCATAACCCAGTTATGCAGCGTGAATGATGCCAACCATAACCCAGTTACGCAGCCTGAATGATGCCAACCATAACCCAATTACACAGCCTGAATGATGCCAACCCTAACCCAGTTATGCAGCCTGAATGATGCCAACCCTAACCCAGTTACGCAGCCTGAATGATGCCAATCATAACCCAGTTACACAGCCTGAATGATGCCAACCCTAACCCAGTTACGCAGCCTGAATGATGCCAACCCTATCCCAGTTACGCAGCCTGAATGATGCCAACCCTAACCCAGTTACGCAGCCTGAATGATGCCAACCCTAACCCAGTTACGCAGATTTAATGATGCCAACCCTAACCCAGTTAGACAGCCTGAATGATGCCAACCCTAACCCAGTTACACAGCCTGAATGATGCCAACCATAACCCAGTTACGCAGCCTGAATGATGCCAACCCTAACCCAGTTACGCAGCCTGAATGATGCCAACCCTAACCCAGTTATGCAGACTTAATGATGCCAACCCTAACCCAGTTATGCAGACTTAATGATGCCAACCCTAACCCAGTTATGCAGACTTAATGATGCCAACCCTAACCCAGTTACGCAGCCTGAATGATGCCAACCCTAACCCAGTTACGCAGATTTAATGATGCCAGCCCTAACCCAGTTACACAGCCTGAATGATGCCAACCCTAACCCAGTTACACAGCCTGAATGATGCCAACCATAACCCAGTTACGCGGCCTGAATGATGCCAACCCTTACCCAGTTACGCAGCCTGAATGATGCCAACCCTAACCCAGTTACACAGCCTGAATGATGCCAACCCTAACCCAGTTACGCAGCCTGAATGATGCCAACCCTATCCCAGTTACGCAGCCTGAATGATGCCAACCCTAACCCAGTTACGCAGCCTGAATGATGCCAACCCTAACCCAGTTACGCAGATTTAATGATGCCAACCCTAACCCAGTTAGACAGCCTGAATGATGCCAACCCTAACCCAGTTACACAGCCTGAATGATGCCAACCATAACCCAGTTACGCAGCCTGAATGATGCCAACCCTAACCCAGTTACGCAGCCTGAATGATGCCAACCCTAACCCAGTTATGCAGACTTAATGATGCCAACCCTAACCCAGTTATGCAGACTTAATGATGCCAACCCTAACCCAGTTATGCAGACTTAATGATGCCAACCCTAACCCAGTTACGCAGCCTGAATGATGCCAACCCTAACCCAGTTACGCAGATTTAATGATGCCAGCCCTAACCCAGTTACACAGCCTGAATGATGCCAACCCTAACCCAGTTACACAGCCTGAATGATGCCAACCATAACCCAGTTACGCGGCCTGAATGATGCCAACCCTTACCCAGTTACACAGCCTGAATGATGCCAACTCTAACCTAGTTACACAGCCGGAATGATGCCAACCCTCACCCAGTTACACAGCCTGAATGATGCCAACTCTAACCCAGTTACGCAGACTTAATGATGCCAACCCTAACCCAGTTACACAGCCTGAATGATGCCAATGTGTCACGTGATGTATGAAACGTGTCGATCTGTAAATTTTTGGAATACCTGGACAGAATAATGATGCCATCGTTATTCCTTGGTAGTCTGGACACGGAGTTTCCATAAAGCTCGATCTTGTCCTCACACGAATAGATTACATGCCATCTCATAAAGACGAGGGTGAGGCATTAATTGTTTTCCCGTTGTCCTCACTCTGACTCATCATGCACTTCAATCTTTCATCTCCAGGGACCGGATAAGTCCCGTTCGGTTCTTATCATCACCGATCGTGGGATGGACCTATCCACTACTTTGCTACATGAACTCACTTTCCAGGCCATGGCTTATGATCTGCTTCCCATTGAGAACAACGTGTACAAGCAAGTAGAGCATCCAACTGGTAATCTGGTTATCCTGTGGGTTAAATAAACAAATAAAAGTGTCAGCACTTGTACTATCAAGTCGTCGCACCACCATGCACAGTTCTTTTCACAATAATTGGCATCGGAGAACAACAAGCAATCAGGCTGTCATTGGAAACAAACGCAATGTCGACAAGCATTTGCAAGCCTGCATTTAACGAATTGTCAACATCCAAATTACTTCCTCATTACACCTGCTATGCCATCTTGGAAACAGCCAATGTTTGGCAAAAAAAAAACAATTGTTTGCCCGAGCAACGATCAGCCGATTGAAAATGAGAAAATTACATATTTCCCTGAAAACGAGCCAATTGTTAATGTGTATTTTGAATAGTAACGGTACCTTTATGGCTGGCAGTGAAGCAATTCCTCGAGTTGGAATTTGGGATTTTGGTTCATTTTCATAGCTTTTTGGATTTTTGATGTTGCAGTGTAGGAGGAGAGGTAATAGGTGTAGGAGGAGGCTCACGAGTAATAAAGGTCTGGAGTAATATCAGACGTGGGTCTTTTATTTTTAAATTTATCGACAATGAGACCGCCACACTTGCTGGGCAGAATTACCATTTTTCCACCAATCAAAAGAGGGACCAGTCACTTGTCATGGCTTTCCCAATTTTTGATCGGAAGAAATCAATTGGCATGCCCGTTCAAACCAGTTTCGTGTAAACGGTGCGATTTGTGTGCTACCGAATCAGTGTGACCACTAGCCTGGTGTTGGCTTGGTGGTTAGGGTGGTGGCTTGGGATCCTAGGGTCCTGAGTTCAAGCCCTGTTGACTGCTGAATTAATATACACCAGGAGGTTGACTCAGCCTGTCATCCTTCCGAGGTCGGCAAAATGAGTACCAGTGTACTGGTAAGAGGGACACTGCATCAGCGGCATGGCCGCGTCCCAACCAATGATGCAACCAGCAGCCACAGGCTGCACTCTATAGAGAGAGAGAGAGAGAGTGTGACCACTCCTGATTTTCATAAATTCCAGGGTGAGCCAATGAAAAAAGCCAATAATTTACAAGGTTTGGGAAAAGCGATAATAATAGAAAACCAAGACGCCAAGGTAAACAACGAATAGCCAAGATCTTGTGAAAAAATCCGAGGAGTGGTCACACTGGGTTACCTAATCAGTCGGTGAACAACAATTGGTATTTGTGTGACATGCCAATATTTGTGTGTCATATGAGGTGTGGATTGCTTGTTGTGACAGATACGTGTCCAGCACGGCTGGTAATGGGAATACCAAAGAGGTCCCCCTCGATGACGATGACGACCTCTGGGTGCTCCTCCGCCACAAACATATTGCCGAGGTTTCCCAGTGGGTTTCCGCTGTTCTGCATTTCCCTCCTCTTATTTTCGAGGAACATTTTTTGTTTAATTATTTTCAAAATATTTTTTTTTAAATGGAAAGGGGGGTAAGGCGTGGGCGAAGGTGTTGTTAGGGTGAATAATGCAAGCACCGACCACACGCTATCCCTTGACAAGACCCTCTCACACAGACATCACAGAAACATACAATCACCCATCCATACTCAAGCTACATACAAGTCCTGCCAACATCCCTATACCCCTCTATTTCCAATACTTCCAGGTACCTATCTAATTCCAATTTAAACCGATCTGCTGTTCCTGGTGCCACTTCCTTTCCAGGGAAACCATTGCGTGCATTAACTACTCTCTGAGTAAAAGACCCCTTCCTGCTTTACTACCATCTAACTCTCCTCCTCTTTACTCTCAGGCTATGAGCCCTGGTCCTATCAATGTCTACTGTGCTGATCGAAGAACTCTTCTGCACTTATTTGGTCTAGACTCTTCATTATCTAAAACATCTCCATCATATCCCATCGTAATCACCTCCTTTCTTGTGTATAAAGCCCTGTCTCATTCAGCCGCTCCTTATCGCTGAGTCTATCTCGGCTCGGAATCAATCTAGTAGCCTTACGCTGAACCCTCTCCATGGCAGCAATGTCCTTCCCCAGATGTAGTGACCAAAATTGCACACAATATTCGAGATGGAGCCTCACAACATTCTGTATCATGTTAAAACCACCTCTTTGGATTTATAATTGATCCCCCTATGGATACAACCGAAAACCCTGTTAGCTTTCTTTACCTATACCTGCCTGCCACTGTCCTGTCTACTTACCCCCATATCTATTACCATCCCCAGATCCGACAAACAAAATCAAATTTTGCATAAACAGTTTTATCTTTCTTTTCTTTTTTTCTCCAAAAAGGACACTTATTATCCTCATAATAACAAATTTATACCATGCTTACTATATAATGAATGTTGCACAAAGTATGCTAAAAGAAGTGTACACTGATCACAGAATAATATAGCTTTATCCTGACACTCTTATGATAAATGAACCACATGACACGACGTCATCATTGTTCTATTCACTTGAAATCGATGTTTATTAATACAGTATCATTATAGAAGTGTAAATGCACACGTGATGCTTCTCCCCTTTCCCAGAGAGGTGACTCGGTCACTCAAGGAGTTCACGGCAGAAAAGAAGCTGGCAACCGGCGAGAAGGTCCGATTCGCTTAAACTTTGCATTGCAGTTTTGTTCTGTTGTTGTATCTTGATAACTTGCTTACTACTTCCGGATTATCAGCGGTGACTCGTTAACGTTGGACACTTTCAAAGCTTAGCTGGAGTGGAGGGGAAGAATACCGGACGTCGGGCTTGAATACTGTGATGGTGCACCAGACGGAGCTCAAGCGAGTTAACACTGAAATGTTTCTGCCCGTAGACAACCATGCGAGACTTGTCAGTCATGCTCAAGAAAATGCCTCAGTACCAGAAGGAGTTAAGCAAGGTAGGTGTTGAACTTGGGTTTGTGACGTCATTGCAATGCGGTTCACGAGCAGTAGAGGGATGCGTCGTCTTCCTGTCGTGTTCCCGAGGCTTATCAGGAGAGGAATATAAGGGGAAGGGTCTTCTCTCCTCTATCAGGAAAATGATTACAACTAAAACTAGAGGGGGAGCACTCGGGAGAGTGCAAAACCTCCGCCGCCAATACTGCTGGGTCACTCAAGTGAACCTGATATCCTATTCATTCAATTTGACGTCAACAGTGCTCACAGAGTTATCGTTTGCAACTTTCCCTTTTACTTTTAACTTTTACATACTCAATTCATTCGTCATAACTAGATTCCTTGAGACAGAAATTGATTTTACGTGGGCATATCCACCTGAAGTTCCAAAATCAGCCGCAATTATAGTTTTGACATGTTTTTTTTTGTTGGAAATCACTTATAACATGTAGAAATGCAAAAAAAAATCGAAATTTTGTTGAAAAAAAAGTTGCAGAATTTTTATTTTCTCTAACAATTTTTTTTTTTTGGGGGGGGGTGGAAATCACTTAAAACATGTAGAAATGTAAAATAAATAAATATTCAAATATTTTTTCAAAATGGCCGCCACAGCGGCCATATTGGATTTTGGACCAAGTCCAAAATATAATGGCATGATCCTTGGACCATACCTAATCCCGCCGCCAAGTTTCGTCGAAATCCGTCGAGGAGTTTTTTCTGTAATACTGTTCACAAACAAACAAACAAACAAACAAACAGAAAGGGATGAAAACAGTAACCTCCGATCTTCGATGGCGGAGGTTAACTAGAAAGCATCTGAAAATGCAAAGCCCCATCGCAAACCCTGCTCAAATTTCAAGTCAATCAGATCGAAATTGATGATTTTGTGACCTTGACTTTTGACCTTTTGAACTTCTTGACAGAATACAGGTTACAGTCGATGAATTGGGTCACTGACATTGATATTTTATGCAACTTTGACCTTTGACGGCCTTTTGATATTAAAAAAAAAAGAACAATTTGTTTCTAGCTTTCGATTGGTGAACCAATTCCGTGACTCGATATGCAAATTCTTTTAAAAAAAAATCCAGGTTAATCAGATGCAAATTGACCGACTCTCCTCTTCTTTACTCTTAAGGATGTGGCCCTGATCTTGTCGTTATCGATTCTGCACAAAAACTCTTCTGTATGTAATTTGTCTATTGCCTTCATCGAATTAAGCATCCACGTGTACTCCCAGGCAATGCAGAGTAAATCTTATTTTTTTGAAGTGAGCGTACACCGTCCAAGTTTCACCAAACATGTTTGTTTGCAACATGTGTTTACGTGTTCTGTCGGACAAAGTTGGCATGTTTGTATGAAATCGCCACAACTTGCAATGTACCGCATGTTGTGTGTCCTGGAACAAAAAAAAAATCCAACATCTTACATGTTAACATGACATGTCCGTGCCTCTGGCCAATGTAGCAAAAGCCATAAACGCCATCGACGAATGGATGTGCAAGCATTGGGGTGCACAAGTCGTTGTAAAGTCTAATAACGTTTACCGTGTACGGTATTACATCTAACAAATGTGGTAAACAAGCTAAATAGACAGTTAGGTCCTTTTTTGAACATTTGCTTGATCGTAATACGTACGACAACAACTATTGTTTTTACACTCTGTGACGTCATTGATGACGGCAAACTGTTGTTGTAAACCTAACTCCAAGTATATGCTATTTGTGCCGGTAATAAATGACGTTCTCATGTGCTTGAGGTGGTGTTTGTTTACCATATGCTTTCAATCATGTCCCGTCCGCAGTACTCCACACACTTGAACTTGGCTGAGGACTGCATGAAGAAATACCATGAAGGAACCGACAAGCTCTGCAAGATTGAGCAGGTTAACATCTCTCGAGCACATGTTGAACAGTAATTTAATAGGCAACAACAATAATAATAATAATAATAATAATAATAATTTGTGATATACTACCAGATTCAGTGGTATAATGGTTAGAGTGTCCACCCTGAGTCTAGGAGATCGATGGTTCAAACCGTGCCTGAGTCATAACAAAGACTATTATAAGATGATACGTGCTGCTTCCTTGTTTTATGCTCAGCAATAAAAACGATAAAGCACAGACAAACAACACTGGGAAGACAATGGCAAACGACCGAGTACAACCCTTGCCGAGAAACTGCTTTGGCAGCACCAACGCTCCGTCAATAGTACGGTACTTCAACATGAAAAAGGGAGAAGTGATTGGGCCTATCCAGCACCATGATTCTATATTAAATGGATGGATTGTTTTTATTTCCAAAAATGAAAAGGTACCGGAGGGTTGATGGAAACGTCAGACATTTCTCACGGTATTTCCCTATTACACGTACTCACCTGTCCCATCAATACTGTTGTGTACTGATCCCTTTAGGGTGGGCACGCAGCTATTTCAGGACACGTGCTTTGATGTCTTTTTCATTCTTAAACTTATTGGGCCGGCAGGATGGCCCTGGTCCCTAGAGGTATACGCACTGGCCTTCGAGCTGTCGAGCCTGGGTTACAATCCAGGGTGATTCATCAATGTGTGCGCTGTCCGTCGGATCGACGTTGAACTCGGTGTCCCGTCTGCCGGCATTGAAGATATCACAGTGTCCTTGATGAAGAGTCGGCAAGCTTTCGACGACACCCTGGCTAAGTTGCAAATTCCTGCTCCAACCAACAGATGGCACTGCATAAGTAGCACATTCACGCCCCCCCAGCACTGACACAAATCAGCAGCCATGTGCTGCACACAAACTGGAAAGTAATGTAAACTTAATGGCACCGACATGTAGTTGGAGTGGTCCAAAGAGATGAAAACCACAAGGTGACATGTCCAGACTATGGTGGATGATTCAGAACTTCTCAACCCATCTCCACTTGAATAGTAGTGGTTGCATCGACTGTGTGATGGTGAACATTATCCTGCAGTACGGTCATGCCTTGAGATGGCATACCTTTTCCACCATCTGCATATTTCTTGTCTCACTTCAATGTGTAACAAGTTGCTATCGGACTGTCCATTGATGTTTTCCCCCACTTTAAAGAAATTCCAGATCAATGAGATGATTAAGATCCCAAAAATCTCATGCCCAAATCTTTCCACATGTTGGCTGAACCTCTAATTTTTGGTGGTGGCAACCAAAAAAGTCTCAATTCCATGTTGGCTCAATTTGACTCTGATGTGAAATCACTGACCCAGATGCCATCGCACATCATATTGTTTTTCCAAAAAAAAGCTCTACCTTTCAAAGCATTCCAGAAGATCTGTTTGCAATGGCCGCACGAGTTGCCCTTGGATAAAACGTGAGGTCCTTTGGTGTCCAACTTGCATTTCAATTGAAAATTTAACTGATTGTTTCCACGCTTCCAACAATGACCTACAATCCCTCAGCGATTTCTCACTGAGTAATCCAGTGTTTCATGTTTACTTGAGTGATGGCAGTTTGGTTGCACTCAAGAATGTTCAACATCGCTCAGTAACTCACAACTATTTTTGAACATTTGAGCACACCCTCACGCCAAAGGCACACATCACCAAATTGTTTAGACGGTCATCTGTGAATTTCAGCTTGTTTGATGTTCTCCTTCAAAACGAACTAATTGATACATTTCTGTTCCATGTTGTGCATGTCCGTGTTGGCCACCATATTAGCATCAACCAGAATGCTCTGACCAGCATTGATGTCACTTCCTTTATTACTTCCTTGGGGTAGACGATGCCATTGCACAAAATTTAAGCGTTGAACTTTTTACATCTTATACAATAAATGGGTCTATACCGGGCGAAGTGGCGTGCACCTGTAATCCGGCTACTCGGAGGCTTGGGTTGGAGGATCGCTTGAGGACGGGAGCTCTGCGCTGGGCTGCTCTATGAGAGGGTGTAGGGCAGCCCGGAATCATGGCGAAACCCAATCTTTATCCCTGTGTCATAAGAGGTGACCAGGGTTGCGTCAGGAAGGGCATCCGGCGTAAAACCTGTGCCAAATCAGTATGCGGATCATAACGGATGATCCGCTGTGGTGACCCCCTAACGGGAGCAGCCGAAAGAAGAACAACATACAATAAAAGTGTCCACACCAACATAATCTTGAGTCATCCTCATAGAAAGTATAGGCCTGGTGTTGGCTTCGTGGTTAAGGTGGCTGCCTAAAGATCTTGGGGTGTTAAGTTGAAGCCCCTGTTGGGCCATTGAATTAACACCAGGTGGGGTTGAGTCAGCCTGTCATCCTTACAAGATCGGCAAAATGATCCTTACAAGATCCTTACAAGATCAGCACAGCTGTGCCCCCAGAAAGTGATACAGCCAAGCTGGCACAGGCTGCACATGAATAAATAAATAGAAAGTACGAACTCTGCTTGTTTGTTTGTTTGTTTGTTTCTAACTCCTTGCCCAGTTTTTGACCCATATCGACCAAACATGGCATGAGAGATGTCTTTCAGATGTCAGCTCATGATCTCTTGGGAGGGATGTTCATGAAAAATGTTCAAGATATCACTGAAAGTCATGAAGGTGTAATGCGCCGCTGTAAAGTGTCTGTGTAGTTGGACAACAATGTAAAATGGATTACTGGTGCTAATGAAGTGTCAAAAGTTTAAACCCTTGTGATTTACAGCAACGCACAAAACTGTAGAAACGCTCGTGTTTTTAGAGCGATGAAACATTGATGTGACAACTCCATTTCGTGAATCTTTTTTTTGAACATACCCATTGTACACCGCCATGAAGTATTGTTTAATATAAATATCCCTCGTCCCTAACTTCTCCGAGTTCATCCCTCTCGTCCTGTGTGGCATGCAGGTGCATCTGTTAGTTCAGCTCAAGGGAAGTGGAGAGCACTACCTTTTATAGACCATATTTTAGCATCCATATCCAGTTGGTCTCAGGACATTTTAGAGTCGAACACAACACGATGATTGGCATTAAACGACGACCAGACCGCTCTAGGGTAAACTGATTACTTTCTCCATCATGGAGGTCAATATTGAACGAGCTGCTTTTTTTTATCAACAATCCAACAACACGTAGAACGAGGAACGACACTCGGTAGAGCACGTACCTCCGCCAGGCTGAAGAGTTTACGTTTTGTATCCCACTGATAGGCTGGATCTGCATCCCGACCTTAACAACCCTTGTTGTTGTCTTCTTATTGTCACCGACCCAACTCTTCCACCAAGTTTTGTTCGAATCCGTCTGTAACTTTTTGAGATATCCTTCTCACAGACAGATAGATAGACCGACAGACGGGGGTTAAAACATAACCCTTATCCACCTTCTATGAAAAATTATGCCAAAACTATGTGGGGTCACTTTCAGAAACCTGAATCCTGTTCAGGTTCCTCCTGATGACTCCGTCTAGTTGCTCTTTACGTATGCGGCTTCACGGGTTCCTTCTGATGACTCCAATGCATTACTTGGTGTTCCGCTTGATTTTGTGGTGGAAGTAATGATGGAAATTTTCTTCTGGTTAGCTGTTCTTCCAGAAACGAAGAAACTAACGTCAATAAATCTTGCTGATTTCAGCCAGGCGTGAATTGCCTAGGATGTCGGTCTAAAGTCCTCATCACTTAATGACCACTGATGATTAGGTTAGATTATCTGGCACTAATTATTGAGGCTTATCGGTTGAGTTCCTCAAATGATCTCCTCGAAGTAAGTAAATTCTTTCCCAGAGATACTGTACGTTTGATATTATTGAGCAATTCTAACATTTACCAGCAATAAGATGGTCGTTGTCAAAGGGTATCTGTTTGCTGTCACTTTCTTATTCTTGAAATTGACTGATTGGATAAGTAATTAACATGTGTTGAACTGAACTGCTTCATGTCACGATGAAAAAGGACCTGGCAACAGGCGTGGACGCAGATGGTGAGAAACTTAAGGACCCGATGCGGCTCATCGTACCCGTACTGCTGGATGGAACGGTCTCCGTTCACGACAAGATCCGTGTCATCCTGCTGTACATCCTGAACAAAAATGGTAATTCTCTCCAGACGTGACAGCTTCAATTCGTATTGAGTTTACATCACTGACAAGTTGCCGTCAATTGTGAGTGCTAAGCAACGTTTGTGCCACCAGGTGTGACGGAGGAAAACCTGCAGCGGCTGATTGAGCATGCCAAAATTCCCCCGGAAGATGCTGAGATCATCACCAACATGGCTCACCTTGGTGTGCCCATCATCAGTAATGTATGCATCAAATATTCACTATACTGGAGATTATTATACCATTCTTTCCCACCAAGCTTTCCTTGAGTCTTTTATCCACAACAGCTTCCATTGATAGAGCAACTGGAAAGCAACGGGGAAAAAAAAATCCTCCATTCACCGCAATGGAAAAATGATATTGTTCAGCCAGGAGTTTAAAAACAAAAAGGCTGTCTATGAAGTACAGCCACGCTTGAGTGAGGGTGAGGGGACACTAAACCTGTCTGTTTGGCTGTTTGTCTGTGAGCAGGATATGTCAAACAAGTTGGGGACGGATTCGGACAAACTTGGTGGATAGGTTGGGTGTGTGACAAGAACAGATGGATTCGATTTTGGTGAAGATCCTAATCTCCATCCGGATCTGACCATTTTTGTGCCGAAGTCACCGGAGGCATTATGTTTTAGTGTCATCCGTCCGTACGTACGTACGTCCATGCTAATTTTCTCTGTTTTCTCAGCAATCGCTTATCCGATTGTCACTAAATTTTCATCACATGTGAAACTACTCATGTGGAATGTTTTCATGATAGTTATGACATCACAGGTCACGTTGTGTGGCATCCATGTTGGAAAAGAGGAAAAAAATTGGACCTCTGTATCTCAAAAACTGCTCCATGGAAAACATTGAAACTTGGCACATGTGAAGTACTCCCCATCGGAAACAAGTATGATTTTTTTTTTGATGATGTCATAAGCGGCTTCGTTTTGTTGTCATAATTGAATATGTAAAACGCTTTTTTCTGATCAGTATGAAAAATTTCCAGGGCTATGCATACATCTGTCTGGAATCGTTACCAGTATTTATAATTAAATACGTCCCGAGGGCTAATTTGTATTTGGCAAAAAAAATTTGATGACGTCATCGGTCACGTTGTTTGGCAGCCATATTTTTTTTGAACATAAAAGCCTTCAATAATAATGTGGGTGGAGGCATATCTGTCGACGTTGTGACGTCAAAGAGTGTCTTTCTAGTTTAAGTGATTCTTCACCATTGAGTGACGGGGCTAAAAACGATATATATAGCATGGTATTTCAAAAAGTTGTGGATGAGTTATGACAAAACTTGGTGGATGGGTTGAGTAGGTGGCAAGAACATGCCGATTCGATTTTGGTTTTGGTCCAGATCCAGATCCAGCCGATCAGTGGGATACAAATTGTAAACTGTTCAGCCTGGTGGTGGATTGCGTTTTATGGAGTGCCATTCTAGTTACACTTGTTGTTGATAGGTTGATGATAGGTGTTTTTAGAAAGAAAGGATTTGGGAAACATACTCTGTTTACGATATCACACCTTGTAATACTGTTCTGTGTTTTGTAGTCGACATCCAGGCGCCGGCGTGGACCAGAACGCCGAGAGTGGCCAGGTGAAAAGACATATCAGCTGTCGCGCTGGGTTCCTCTGCTCAAGGATATCATGCAGGCAAGTCATCCACTGCTCCTTACCCTGTGTTTGAAATAACCACCACTAGTCATTACAATAATCTGCACAATATATTGCTTCTCTCTCACTTTTTAGATCCTCGTAGAGGATCTCGAAGTCTTACTCACGTTGTTGTTCTTCATCTTCTTCTTGTGGACTTTTTTGTTTCATAGCCTACAGTTTTCATCGAAACTTCCTGAAACTTGGCGTATACATGTAAAAATACCCCGTGCAGACAGGAACCACCTCCGATTTTGAAAATTCCTCCTAGAAAAAAAAGTTATGACGTCAAAATATCTCCGCTAATGGAAATCGCCTAAAAAATTATCTCCGAAACGAGGCAAGCTTTTTGAATTTTGTTTGTGGGAATCGAACGGGGCATTAGCAGAGATGAATTACTGCACATATGATACATCACTATGACGTCATATCAATTTTTATGACGCCATTCCTGTTTTTTGACATTTTTTGTTTCACAACCCAGAGTTTTCATCGGATCTTCGTGAAAATTGCCATGTATACGCAGAAAGCCGACGCGCAGACAGTAACCATCTCGGATTTTGGAAATTCTTCCTAGAAAAAAAAGTTGACGTCATAATGTCGCCGCTAATGGAAATCGCCTATACCATTATCTCCGAAACTAGGCAAGCTGTTTGAATTTTGTTTGCGGGAATCAAGCCGGGCATTAGCACAGATCATTATTTATCGCAAACCTGATACATCACAATGACGTCATATTCGTTTTTATGACATCATCATTAAGAGGACGAGGATCTTAGCTCATTTGAGCTTGTTATTTTACTCGCCACTGTCTATGAGAAAAGCATCAAATAAATTAAGAGGTAATCATGGAATATATAATACTTTGTTTTATTTTTCGTTGTATCAATGTTGTCACCCTGCACATGTGAAGCAATAAGCGGGGTTAAGCAGTTGGTTCACTTCTGTCTGTCTGTCTTTCTGTCTACCAATGTCGGTTTATGATTGAGCAACATTACTTGATTTCAATTCAACGTTTTATTTTGAACATGGATCGGAACATGAATCGGAAAACGAACCTGTGGTTTAGCATTATTTTGGCTCTGAATTCATCCCGATCGCACATGCGCATAGAGGAGTGAGATAATGTTTTTGCTCCGTCTGCCTGTTTGGCAGTTAAACAAAATTGACAATCATTCCAAACAGGAATCTTAGTGTCTAAATACGTCATAAAGGACACAAACAACAGGCACAGTTAACTAATGTAACGTGGTAAATAAGGTGGTATAAAAGGCGATGCATCAACGGCGGTAAACTTCCAAATTTTTTTTCTACGACCTTTAAAATCTTTATTTTATTTCAATTTAATTATACGAGTGCGTGGCCATACGTGCAAATTAAAAACTTAAAAAATTAAGAAAAAATTCAAACCGCGTGTCAGAAACAACAACCGCACAGGCCATTCCTTCGCTCTCGCGTGCCCGTACGTGCGTGGCCGTACGTGTGTGACTGTAAATGCAAAAAAAAAACTTTCAAACAACTACACAGGCCGTTCCTTCGCTCTCGTAAATGACTACTGGATTGGGGCATTGTGTTTATCTATAAATGCGCATAAGAAATCAAGAAATTATTAGAATACAGTAAGTCATCACTATCCGGAAGTCCGTACGTTGTAACTCGTAATGGGGAACATGGCTGAGGATCTCTTTCCCAATGGCCACGCCTACGCAGCAACGTGTCCTGTCATTGGTAACTAAATGGCGCCTTTTCCCCCATCGGCCACGCCTACGCAGCAACATGTCCTGTGATTGGTTTGGTAAATAAATGGCCATAACTTGGGAAGCACTTGTCCGATTAATATCAACCCTTGAAAAGGCACATCCTCAGGTCCCCAGCAATATAGCTGGCAAGTTTCAATTAGATCGGACCGGTGGTTGTCGAGAAACAGCGGTCACACACACACACACACACACACACACACACACACACACACACACACACACACACACACATTGCTGGAATTATAGATAGATACTTGAACACTGTAGAATACAAGTCGCCTTTTTGACATTTTCAAACCCCCTATCATTTAGCGCTACTTGGACAAAATTTTACGGCATTTTATGTCATCACGACCAATGGAATTTTCTGCTCGTGGACCCCCACCCCTGTCCTTGTTTCTCAAGACAGCATGGGTTAATGTGTTCTATGAACTTTCTCGTTGTTACTGTTATTGTTAATTTCTTCGTTCAGGATGCCATCGAGGACAAGCTGGACGCTCGACAGTGGCCCTTTGTGTCACGTAGTACTGCAGGAGGAGCTGCTGGAAGGTAAGTTATGTCCACTGTTAAAAGGCGTGACATGTATTTTAATTTTTTTAATTGATATTGAAAATATTTAATAGTGCCAAAGCAATTTTGCATTATTGAAACTTCTATCATCATCATACTAACAAACAGCAATTCCTTATGTAAACTGTTTTTTTTTTTTGTTTCTACTGTACATTCCGGTCATCGAGCTCTCTTCGCGATGACATCACATTTTATGGAGCTTGAAGCATACTGATCTGATTCGCATGACACGGATTGTTTGAATGAAAATCAATGGATAATGCTGCAGACAGAATGGA
This sequence comes from Eptatretus burgeri, assembly GCF_056783735.1. NCBI lineage: Eukaryota > Metazoa > Chordata > Myxini > Myxiniformes > Myxinidae > Eptatretus > Eptatretus burgeri. The sequence goes on from NC_140974.1 coordinate 50,209,921, forward strand.
ATTATTCGGTGAATATTCAAGCTTGTCTCGACATATCAGTATTCCTCAAGTCCTGACAGGATAGTGCAAAGGGAGCGCACTTGAACGTTGAAGGGAGGCGAGTTATCGCCACACTCTGAACAAATTACAAATTCCTGCTCTAACCTTCAGGGGGCACTGCATCAGCTACACAGCTATGCAGTGATGCAAAAGCACCGGCAGTAATGCCAACCCACGGCCATGTCTTGTACCTGAGAGAAGATAAGTATGTCCTTTGAGGATTTAGTAAGTCAGGTCAGGTCAGGTATGGGAGCATGTGCCAGAACAGCGCGTCGCTGCGTCCACTTTCCGCCGGTACTCCAGGGGCCTCCGTCTGGCCATCCCCCAGGCAGAGGCCAGGCCCATCCCCATCTCCTTGAGATGATGGTCAACCTGTTGCAACCATGAGGCACGTGGTCGGCCCACTGGCCTCCTCCACTCATGAGACTCCCTCGCTGAGAGAATCTGGTGAGCAGGATCAGAGTCAGGAAAACGAGCCACATGTCCATACAGCCGCAACTGATGCTCACGGACTATGCAGGTAACAAATCTCATCCGAGTCTCTCTCAGCAACCGCTCGTTGGACACAAAATCCGACCAGCGATAGCCAAGGATTCTCCGAAGAGACCTGGTACCAAAGGAATTTCGTCTCCGTCTCAGATCCTTGGTCAGAGTCCAAGTCTCGCACCCATAGAGCAAGACTGGAAGTACCAAGGACCTGAAAACTCGGACTTTCGTCCTCCCGCACAGGTACCGGCAGCGCCACACCCCATGATCCAGTGAATCCATGACTCCCCAGGCCCGACCCAGACGTCTATTGACCTCTGACTCGCAGCCAGCAGAGACATGAATATCACTGCCAAGGTAAGTGAATCTCTCCACGACCTCAACATCCTCACCACAAACAGACACAGACAGGACAGCAGCATCCAAGATGTCACCGAAAGCCTGGATCTTAGTTTTGACCCAAGAAACCCGTAATCCCAACGGCTCCGACTCCTCATTCAGCACCTCGAGGGCCCCCAAGAGGATGTCTAAAGTCTCCGCAAAGATGACTGCATCATCTGCAAAGTCAAGGTCCGAGATCTTGACATTCCCAAATGACGCACCGCAACTTGATCTCTCCGACATCCTCCCTAGAATCCAGTCCATACAAGTGCTGAAAAGTGTGGGGGCAAGTACACATCCCTGACGAACTCCAGTAACAACTGGAAATAAGTCAGAGATGGTACCACCACACTTCACAGCACTCTCAGTACCAGAGTAGAGTTCAGACATCAGATCGATCAGTTTTGGTGGCACCCCACGAAGACCAAGAATCCTCCAGAGGACATCCCGATTCACTGAATCGAACGCTTTACAGAGATCAACATAGGCTGCAAGCAGCCCCTGCCGAAACTCTCTTCTGCGTTCGGTGAGGACACGAAGTGCAAGGATACGGTCAATCGTTGACCTCTTTGGTGTAAAGCCTGACTGCTCTGGACGCTGGTGCTCAAGCAGATGGTGGCGAACCCTATCGAGAATTATCCGAGCAAAGACCTTGCCCGGCACTGAGAGCAGCGTCACCCCTCGGTAGTTGTTGCAGTCTTGGCGATCACCCTTCCCTTTCCAGAGAGGGACAACAAGGCCCCTCTTCCAGTCAGTTGGGATGATGCCTGTGTTCCAGGCAGAGCACAAAACTGCATGCAACGACACGAGTGCAGCATTTCCACCAACCTTGAGAAGTTCGGCATGGATGCCACAGATCCCTGGAGCTTTGCCCCGTTTCAACTGGTTCACCGCAGCCCGTGTTTCCACAAGCGTAGGTGGACCACAGTTGATTCGAGGGTCAGCAACAGGGATTGTAACACCCTTGACGTCCAACTCGACAGTTGGGGGATCAGCCTGGTACAACCGCTCAAAGTAACCGGCCCAGCGGGCCTTCACTTCAGACTCCTCTGTCAAGAGCCTACCACTCTCTGCTCGAACTGTAGTGCTCTGAGGGATGGGCTTGGATGAACGTAATGCGCGAATTCCTCTGTAAGCGGGACGAGAATCACCTGTCCACAGGTGATGCTCTATCCCCTCACAGATTCCTCGCACATAGGCCTCCTTGTCCACCCTCAGTGCACGTACAGTTTTACGCCTCAGCTCCCTGAACAGCTCAGCTCTACCATTCAGCCTGGCCCTGCGACTCTGGTCAATGGTATCCAGTGTCCCTTGAGAGACAAAATTCTTCTTTGCCCTGCGGTGAGCTCCAAGGCATCCACCGGCAACATCGAGGACGGTGGTCTTGAAGGCGCTCCACAACTCTTCAGGACCCCCCAAAGCACCCAGACCCCCCAAGTGTCCACTCAGCCTCTTCGCAAACTCCTCAGCTACTCTCTCATCCCTGAGCTTGGCAACATCCAGCCTCGGCTGGGATGGTACCATTCTCCAGGATTTAAGGTGCAGCTTTAGAGTTGCTACAACAAGCCTGTGGTCATTATTGAGGAACTGAGCACTCCGGTAGACCCTGCAGTTCTGGATCATCCTCCAACGACCGTCAATGAGGACATGGTCAATCTCCTTTGCCACACCGCCAGCGTTGGAATACCAAGTCCAGCGATGAGCTTGTGGGCGCTGAAACCATGAACCAGCCACAAGTCCATGACTTCTTGCAAAGTCAAGGAACTTAGTGCCATTCTGGTTCATAGTTCCTGACCCATGGGGACCAACACACACCTCATAACCGTCCCTATCAGTTCCAGTCGATGCATTGAAATCCCCCAAGACTAGAAGTGTATCTCGTCTGGGGCACTGATCAACCACAGACTCGAGTGTGGCGTAGAATGCATCCTTCACGGTGAGATCACTCGCCTCAGTCGGAGCATAAACAGAGACCAGGGAAATGACACCTAAGGAGTGACGAATCCTTAATCTCATAATACGCTCGTTGACCGGTGTTACCTCAATTATCATTGGGGTCAGCTTATTGGACACAGCTACAGCAACTCCTTGGGTATGGTAACCATCAGAGCGACCAGACCAATAGTAGGTGTAACCACCCACCATTATCTCGCCGCAATCCGGTCTCCGAACCTCAGAGAGAGCTGCAATCCCGATGTCCAAACGCTTGAGCTCAGATGATAATAGAGACAGGTGATCATCCTCTCTATTTAGTCAGTAAGTTTAGTATCTATTAGTAAGTCGATTTTATTGAATGGCAAGGGAATTAGGTTGGGATGACAGTGATGCCCGCGATGCTGATTCAGATGAAACAACGATAATGGCAACAAACGTTTTACGACCATTTTCCCATTTTTCAGGTGGTTGGTCAAGTGATGATATTCCTCCAGACAAATCTATCCATTGCATCAGTTTCATGCAAACCCAAACATTCCATACCATTCTTCACATTTTCAATACACTTTTCAATCCATTTCTTTCTTTCAGAGACAATCCAATCGTCCATCGTAACAACTCAAATGCCAATTCAGATGAAAATGCCAGTGAATATACTTTGGGACAGTTGTACCGTGTTTACAATTAAATACATGACTTTCTTAATGACGTCACGAGGCCTTTGCGCATTCGATCTGTGTGTGTTTACAGTGAGGGTTCTGCTCACTGGGCAATTTTAACCTTACTGGCACAAAATATGCAATTCAAATTGTCTTTTTAAACATAATTTTCAGCATTTAGATGAAAGAGTGGCAATTTCAATATGGTCAGCCATAATTGTCCTGTTTCTGAATGCAAATCGGACTCACAGAAATATAGGAAATACAGTTAACCCTTAAATATCGTTGGGGTTATGTTGCGAGAAAATGCTGCGATATTAAAAAACCACAATAGTTAAAACCAATTTCCTACTGGAATCAGGGGGTTAGGTTCCTGGGCTCCGACAAAAAAAATTGGAGGAGCGTGGATGGCAGCCAAAAATAAACACATCACAATTGAAACTAGAACGACACTCGGTAGAGTGAATTCCTCTACCAGGCTGAACAGTTTACGCTTTATATCCCACTGATCGGCCGGATCTGGATCCAGACCTGAACCAAAATCGAATCGGCGTGTTCTTGTCACACAACCAACTCATCCTCTTGGTTTTGTCATAACTCATCCGTAACTTTTTGAGATATCCTATTCACAGACAGACAGACAGACAGGGGTGAAAACATAACCTCCGTCCACCTTCAGGAATAAATATACTTCACTTTATGATGAAGTCTCCTGCTGCGTTGAAGCAGATCAAACATTAAAAAGCAGAATAAACATTCAAATACAAATGAAATGTTCAGAAGCAATGAGACTTGCTGCTCGTCCCAACCAAATTTCTCCCATATTAGTCTCCTAAATCGTTTTATTTTGTAATCTGATGATGTATTTATTTTATAAATAGTTCCACGGCTTTGTAACCCAGTGAATAAATAAAATAGCCCTGCGGGGGACTCACTTATTTCCCAAACATGTGGGGTGAAAATGAGGGATTAGGGGTAAGGGACCATGGCCTCTCTTCCTGAAGTAGTACGGTCTTTGGGAGCACAACTTTTACCTCCTTTATACCTCCTTTAAATGGGTAGATCCAGATGGGGAGCACAACCCCATGAGACCTTTCTGTCCTGATACATTGTACTAAATTTGGACTGTATCGCTTCGGTAGTTGTGGAGAAGAAGTTGTTTCAGTGAAAATGAGGGAATCGGGGAGGGGTCCTGTGGCCCCCTTTCTGGTGGAGATATGGCCATGAGGAGCACAACTTAAGGTTTGGGCATGGTCCCAAGTCTTCTTGGCGAGTTTGGTCTAGATCTGTCTGGTGGTTTCTGAGACGAAGATTTTTGAATAAAATACCAATATTTGTGGCAAAACACCCCTTTCACCCCCCACTATAGGGGGCACATCTGGATGGGGAGCACAACCCCATGAGACCTTGATGCCATGATGCATTGTACCAAATTTGGTCCACATCGGTCAGGTAGTTTGTGAGGAGAAGATGTTTTAGTCAAATGTTAACATAGTCCGGATGGACGGCTAGACACCGGGACCCACTCGATAAGTTTATTTCAGAGAAATAACCTAAAAATTAAAAAGAATCACTTTTGTCTGTCATTTTACACTTCGACACCATTCCATTATTAACAGCGCACAAGAAACAACAAAAGGCTCGTGATGCGAGATAACCATCACAGCTCAGCTAAAAATCCTTATTGGTCGAAATGAAGCCCCGCGTTAACAAAATCGAAACACAAAAAGGTTTCTGCGATGGGTCAAAACCCGCAATATTCAAACCCGCGATATTTAAGGGTTTACCGTATATTTGTGGATGAGACCGAGAGCTGTTGATTTCCTATTATTTCCTGTTAATACAATTTGTGGCCATAGTGAATATATAACACAAACAAGGACAAATGTGTCCAAGAGCCGCGTCCTAAAGGCAATAACAACAACAACTTCCGATATTTCGTCACGTGCCTTGATGGAGCCAATAGCGAGGCCCATCATGGAGGCTCCTGTTCATGACGAGAAAACCGTCTATTTACGAAATTACAACACATTAAATAGAATAATCTTTAAATAGAAACGTGAACTTTTCGAAACTTTAAAGCAAATATCCGAATATATTTAAAAGTTGATGACTGACGCTCTCAAAAGGCACCATCTATGTGAGGATGTGTAGAGGTGTTTAGTATTTAAGGAGATCCGGATCCTGTATATAAAAGAGCAGTTCCTAAAGGTTTTGGCTTCACCAGAACAACAACAACAACAACAACAACAACAACAACAACAACAACAACAACAACAACAACGCGGAGCTCTCTTCGAGACACGGCTAAAAACACACACACACGGATACTTCAACTTTTAGCAATAGATGCAAAAATCTCATATAATTTATTTTGTGACCCTAGAACGAAACAAACAATATACTTATAACATCCCTCACAACTCCCATAGCTCCGACCTTCCCCCTCTCTTCCCAACATGATTAATAATAAATATCATCCATTTAAACTTACCTGTACATTCATAAACCCCAGATACGTCCTTCCCATCAGTGTTCAGAAGCACCTAATCCAGATACACAGTCCTTTCAATGGTCGCGATCCGTCGGGGGTTTGTGTAGCACACGCCCGTCTACTTGGGCCTTGCACCAGCCCATGTGGTCGGGAGTTTGCCGTACGAGCAGCTTCCCATATGGCGAGCTAAGAAATTTCTCCAACTCTTTTGTTGTTCAAAGGCACAGCCCTTTCTCTCAGGTACCTTTCCAAGTATTTTCAGCTTATTTTCGAATCTTTGTGAGACATTTTGAGCAACAATCCTTATCTATGACACACGGACACACAACGTATATACTTTATGATGCCCTGAATGCCGCTGTTTCCTGGGGTTTCTTTGCATGCATGCCCATCATTCTGGGACAGAATATATCATTTTGAAAGTCCCATGTTAAAAATCAACAGATTCCTTTATGACGGTTCATAAGTAATTAACTCTACAAAATTGTCTGACCTCCCTGAGTTAGAGGCGGTGTCTGTCCTGTCAGAAAAGCCATCGTAAACACCGTCAGAAACACAAGGGCTTCTGGTATATCTTAGACTTTCCACCTTCCCTTCTACTGTCTTTCCCTCCACTCTGCCATAGACATGCTTTTCCATACGCATCAAAGTAAAACAACATAGATGCTCCAGCATACACACGTAGCGGGGCGATAATTAATACATGCCCTGCAGGCTGAAAACAATTTGTGGTGAAATGAACGGCTCGAATGACATCATAATGTCATAATGACATAATGGAGTCCTCTCTTGGTGGTTTTAGTGCTTGTAGTCTTGATTATCGTCAGTGTTGTACGTGTCATGTACCTGTACCTCAAAATGTCTCACATGACATTTAAGGACTACCTCAAAGAGCTTTCAATAACATTTCTACTCAACTAGTTTCGCAAAGTCTTAGAGGAGGAGAATAAATCCAAAACCTTTAAGAATTACTTTGAAGACCTTTGTTGAGCGTTCCTACTTTATGGCCATTTTCCTTCTTTCCTATGACCCCTGAACTCTTACCTCTTTGACCCCTCCAGTGGAAGAATGTACGGCCGCTGGCATGAAGGCCGCAGCGGTCCACGACTGTTGCTCTTTGTACTCGGTGGAGCAACCTATGCAGAAACGCGTTGCGCTTACGAGGTCACCGCAACGAATGGAAACTGGGAGGTCCTCATGGGTGGGTTTTTATCCTTTACATTTTATTTCAATCAAAATAACACTCTCATTACGAGTCTTACCATCACACCGCTTGCCTTTTCTTATACACCTCCTGGCAAATGTAATACTGTACTGACCTTGATTTCTCTTATCCATGTATCCCTACGCTCCTCATCAGGATCCACCCACTTGATGACCCCCAAGGATCTGATAACCGATCTTCGACACCCAGATTTTAGGCAAGGAAGTCGAGTTGGCTTTTCAGACTCGAGTCAGGCATAACCTCCCACTAACTTTGCACAATGGACATCCAAGTCCTGGTCATTTGCCGAGGCCTAAGTGCAAGCTTCAACTGAAGCATTGTCTGTCTTTCCTTACATTCCTGCATTTCAATATTTTAACGCAAGAGATGCTGCTTCCACCCATTCCCCCTTCCTCCACTCCCCCCAAAAAACTTCAACTCAATGCCAGGTCTTACAGCTTTAACCCCAAAATGCATATCTGTTTACCTTAGAATAACCTCAGATTTAGCTCCAATTTTTCAATGAGTTTCACAACTCCATGTGAGGAGGAACTCAGCATCAATGTTCTTCTCATCTGCTCATGTGACACGCACCCCTTTTATTTTTGAGCATGGCAGTAAGCACATCATGGTACTTCAGACCAAATGGGCTGCATCACCAATTCAGGAGTTACAAGTACGACAAGTGGTGGAAAAGCCAATTTTAGAATTATGCGGGCTTCCTGCATGCCTCCTGTTACATGTTTTCCAGCATGCTCGTTGTACACCTGTGCTTGTCTTAGAGTGTCTTTCAACCTCTGTCCACATACCATCCTCGAGTATTCCCTGAGCTATGCAAACGTGAGCAGGCTGGGAAGAGTGCTGGACCTGTAGAGAAAAGATTTTACTTGTTAGTCTGTCCTGCTCTTTTAGAATTTTGTGACATGTTGCTGTGCACTTGTCACGGCATGTTTATTTCATATTGAGGCATGTTTGCACCACACAATCTGTCAACCGTAAGCTTTAGCCCGCGTTTGTGAAAGATATTCCGTTTCCAAAGTGATTGTCCTCTTGACCGTGCATTTCACCAGCTGAGAGCCATGTTGCTAAACTCGAAAAGGGACACCCTTCACTGCTTGAAGTTCTGGCCTTTCTCTTGACCTATCCATTCATAAAGCTCCTTCCTGGATACATCAAACGGCATGCTGAGACAAGGAAGGTTTGTAGATGTTGAATGAATAGGTGTGTTTGCGTGACCTGGTCACTGAAATGCATGGATGCCTGTCTGCAGGAAATAAAGCATGGACCCTGCAAAAGCTTCCTTATTCTTGTCTACTTTCCTGAACTCGTGATAGGATGTTGACGCAGATGATGAAAGTGCTGCGATGTGCAGGGTGGCCCAAGAAATGTTGACGGTTTCCTTTTTTTCTTTGCAGTTTAGTGATCAGTCATTTATGCAGCGTAAATCCCATCGGCTATCACGAGAATGTTGCGGAAAAAAATTGCTTGGTGCCTTTATGGAGACAACGACTGAAGGTAATCCCGATCATAGAACGGAGGAGTTGGAGAATATATGAGTTCCCTTCCAAGGAACTTCAAGGCACGAGGAGGTCATCCAGCCCATCAGGTTTACACGATGTTTGTTTGTTTGTGCTCTATCCTTTTTAAACGCTGATTGTCAAGCAAGATAGCAGCATGTACCATTTTTTTTTAAGCCTTTGGTATGACTCTGCCGGAAACGGGTCCGTACCGGCAACTTCCCAAACTCGGAGCCAAGACTTTGACCATGATGCTACCAAGAATGCTACTATTCACTGAGATTCGGTGTGTGACTGATGAAACTACGTCTCGGTGCTTTGGTTGCACGGATAAGAAAGCACCGATTAGAAAATTTTTCGACTTCATTCATAATTTAAGAGGACGTCAGTTTGCTTGAACTGAAGAGGCATCGGGCAACTTCAAGGTTTGTCAACTCAACTCATCCACCAAGGTTTGTCATAATTCATCCATAACTTCTTAAGACACCGTATTATATCGTTTTTGGCCCTATATCTCAATGGTGAGGAATCACTGAAAAATTTCTCGAATCCAGATCCAGATCTTCACCAAATCGAATCGTTTTGTCCTTGTCACACACCCAACCTGCCCACCAAATTCCGGCCAAATCCGTGTTTTTGAGAAATCATTCTCATTGATAGACAAACAGACAAGGGTGAAAACGTAACCTTCGGTGGAGGAGGTAAATAAATAAATGTATTTTGTCCCCCACCCCTCCGACGGTCGGAGACTGGGGACATTAAAATGAGCTCTGTCCGACCGACAGATCGTCCGTCCATGTCCTTGTGTTTACGCGATATTTCAAAAATCGCTGAACATTTTGCTTTCATATTGCAGATATCTATTCCTCTTGACATGATCTCAACCTGATTAGATCAGGCTGTGATTGGCTGAATTATATTGTCATGAAAACCATCTTTGTGACTTGGCTTGTGTTCACGATATTTAAAAGACCGTTCAAGATTTTGCTTTCATGTTACACAGATCTATACACAGATACCGCCTCTTAAAATGAACACATTTAATTAAAATAGACAAATATTTACAAAGGACAATAATTCAAAAGGTAATGATAATAACCTGAAATAAATAAATCCGAAAGTAAAAAATTTTATCCTAAAGCTGGGGAAGCTTATTCTTCAACCCTAGTTAATTAACACAACACCACTCCACCCCCCACCCCCGTGTGGTGACACTTAACACTTAGGCTCACAGTTTCTCTCCTTAATTACATTGAGATTCTTCTGACACGTCCACGGACCAAACTACTCTATTCAATCCTAAATTCCCTGTTAAATTCCTCCATCTGCCCCCACTACTGTAACGATATATATATATATATATATATATATATATATATATATATATACATATATATATATATATATATATATATATGTATATATATGTATATATATATATATATATATATATATATATATATGTATATATATATATACATATACATATATATATATATATATATATATATTTATTGTTGCGGTGACGGGTACTGAGACACCAGTTTGTCACTCAGGGGGATTTAATCCCCGGTTGTCCTCGGTTGAGCCGGACCTAGGACCAACGCTCACAATTAACGTTGCGGTACGGTGGGTTGTTTTAAAACCACGAACACCACCCAGTCAACCACGAGTTCCAGTGTCCACCGTCTAATTATTCTGTTTAACTCGAGGTCACGTGGTTACCTGAGCGGGGAGCACGCCCTCAGCAAAGCACCAATATTATCTGATTAGATTTTAATTATGGCGGACGAGCGTTTTAACTGCTGGTGTGTGCCGACGATTTTTTGGTCAAATCTGTGGTAATTACCTCCCAGTCTATCTCTGATCGGACAATGCTAGACCAATGGAAGGAAAGGACAAACACGGACAGGTTGGAAATCGACAAATGAATTATTAATAATAAAATAAATAAATAAATAAAAATAACTTTTTATTTGCTGAGCTAAATAAAGAATGAATTTCCAAGCAAAATCAATCAAAATGCCAGGAAAGAGACAAAGAGCAGATGCTTATCAGGGGTTGACTTGCAGCTAAACACAGACATGGGTACCCAGAAGATCATTCGGGGGGAGGGAAGAATCGTCTCGCTCATCAGAAAGTCGTCCGTGAAGCAAAAACATCCCGAAATGTGTGCATGCGTGTCACGTCCATTGCCAGCACCCAGCCTTGCCGCGCACCCTCTCGCGAACAGCCTTGAATGCCAGTCGACGCCTGGAGGGACCGGGATCATCCGTCGCGGGTTTAGACCCTGGTGTTGTTGGTGACCGACTCGTGCCTCACTTGGCGGCGCTGCTCACACCCACACGCGCACCACACGCTCGCTTGCTGAAGCACTGGGAAGGACGAATTGCCTCGTTGTTGGTGCTGGTCAGACACCCGCTTCTTGCTCGCTTCTCAAGCTTACTTCTCGTTCTCCTCTCCCTCCCTGGCTTTCTTTTACTCCGCTTTCTTTTGCCCCACTTTTTTCTGTCCTGCTTTTCTCCTCTCGCTTTTCTCCTCACGCATTTTCTCTTCACAGAACTTACCTCCCGTTCGCTTTATATCTTCAGGCCGTCTCCACGGGGTGCCCTCCGCCCCAAGCTCACCCCGCCCCACTGGCGCGCGGTTCCCATGACGACCCGTGTGCTCTCAAAAAAGGTGGGCGTCGGAGCTCACAAAATCTTTCCACTGAGGAAGAATGGGGGAGGGCTTCAGAGCTCGTGAAAGAAATGTGTGTAAACCTGTCTGCCGTAAAGAAAAAAGCTTCCCATAAGAGAGGGGATCCATCCTTTACCCTTCTCAATGCATTTAAGGAAATAACTGTCAGAGCACAAAATATATTTGGCTGATTGGGTTCAAAGCACAAAATATATTTGGCTGACCTCCCCCACCATTCACCCCCCCCCCAGCACCATCCACCCCATCCCCCTCACATTCCCCCATCCCTCCATAATGCCCAATCCATCATCACCCTCACTAACCTACACCCAGCATTCCCCCTTCCTCCTCCTTCACTCTTTGAGAAAGAAGGCGTCATCAAAGATACCTATGCCTCTGCAGCGACGTGTGATGTTGCATGCGAAGTGTGCTGATCCACGCTAGTTCTGTCAATAACATTATAAGAAATTTGGCAATTGTTAAGGAACTCGTAAGCATGCGAGAACGTGGTTACGCAAATAATGGTGAGAACATTGAATGGCGATGAATAGCTGTCTGGAAGGGTGTGATAGGACAACCTCAGGAAGATGGATCGACAAATAAAAAGGAATGTTAATAATGGAGTGGAGGTGAGCATGCCGTTTGGACTGGAGAAAAGAATGGGTTACTGAAAGTGAAAGTGCCACCTGATAAGTCAGAGACAGCTAGTTTCGAGGGTGGCAGGTGTGGCAGCAAGGTGGGGGGGAAGATGAAGGATTGTAGAGGCGGGAGGAGTGACACCAGAAGCTTGAATGACAATGACAACTCGGTTATTTAATCATCTAAATACAACTCCCTCAATTAAAAATGGCTTTTACCCTGCTCATGACCTGAGAACCCAAACATCCCCTAAAATGCTCATCATGGCCTTTTCGGCTAACGATTGTGTCTCTAAATCCTTAATGGCTGAAGGTCCATTGTGACATCAGTGCATTGATTCACAGCTCATTCAGAAACTCCAACTCTCCCTGTTTTCCAAGAGTTCTTCAGATTTTTCTGAGCTTCTTGATAAAATCTACCTGGTAAAACCTTTGTTAAAATTCTCGGTTGCACAAAGACCCCGATTATATATCGGCCACTTCCATGCTCGCCACTGTCTTTACTCGATGTCACGTTCAAAGCCCTGTGTTTGGTTTGATCATTTCATGGGCCACTCGAGGCCAATCAAAGTGTTCGATTTTTGACCACTCTTACTTCATGTGAAATTTGCTAATGTGTTCTTCAAACAGGTCTAGAAACGTCAACAAAGAAGCAAACCAGCGAAGAATGAAGAAAGCGTTTCATTACGAGCATATAATGATCACGACCCCAATAGTTTCCCGGTAATGCCGAGAGCAAAAGTTTGCACTACGCAGGCCATAAGATTGCATTTAACCTTATATCATTTTTTTTATGAACGATGCAATATTGGGGATTCCATTAAGAGCATCTCCATTAAGGTTCCACACATTCTTTCTGGTTCCACACATTATTTCTGGGAAATTTCCCAGGTTTTATCTACTTGCCATTGAAATTTCCCAGATTTTATACACCTGCAAAAAAAAAAAATCCTTTTTTTTTTTTTAGCTTATCAGGAATTTAAATTCCAGATAAGGTATTTACATCACGCGCTGTCCGTCTCCTATTTCGACTTCTCCGGCCGAACCGCTGGGCCAATCCGGCTGATATTTGGCGGCAAGGTTCCTCTCCTGACTGGTAACAGGGATTGCAAAGCTCATTCCAGTCACGTGACTTTATTCAGTCAAAATAGCCAACTTAGTAAATTTCTTCAAAAATGTTCTTCCCCAGCCCACCAGTCCGAATGCTACCAAATTTGGGTTACAACATTAGGCCAGGGTAGGGATGTTAAATTGCGGAGGCTATGCCGATCACGTGACCTGAAGTGTGTCAAAATGGCCGACTTTGTCAATTTTGGGGAAAATCACCTAAATTCCTTCAAAAAAACATCCTTCCAGACCCACCAGTCAGGATGCTACCAAATTTGGTTACAACATTAGGCCAGGGTAGGGATGTTAAATTGCGGAGGCTATACCGATCACGTGACCTGAAGTGTGTCAAAATGGCTGATTTGTCAATTTTGGGGAAAATCACCTAAATTCCTTCAAAAATGTTCTTCCCCAGCCCACCAGTCCGAATGCTACCAAATTTGGGTTACAACATTAGGCCAGGGTCGGGATGTTAAATTGTGGAGGCTATACCGATCACGTGACCTGAAGTGTGTCAAAATGGCTGATTTGTCAATTTTGGGGAAAATCACCTAAATTCCTTCAAAAATGTTCTTCCCCAGCCCACCAGTCCAAATGCTACCAAATTTGGGTTGCAACATTAGGCCAGGGTAGGGATGTTAAATTGCGGAGGCTATGCCGATCACGTGACCTGAAGTGTGTCAAAATGGCTGACTTTGTCAATTTTGGGGAAAATCACCTAAATTCCTTCAAAAAAACATCCTTCCAGACCCACCAGTCAGGATGCTACCAAATTTGGTTGCAACATTAGGCCAGGGTAGGGATGTTAAATTGCAGGGGCTATGCCGATCACGTGACCTGAAGTGTGTCAAAATGGCCGACTTTGTCAATTTTGGGGAAAATCACCTAAATTCCTTCAAAAAAACATCCTTCCAGACCCACCAGTCAGGATGCTACCAAATTTGGTTACAACATTAGGCCAGGGTAGGGATGTTAAATTGCAGGGGCTATGCCGATCACGTGACCTGAAGTGTGTCAAAATGGCCGATTTGTCAATTTTGGAGAAAATCACCTAAATTCCTTCAAAAATGTTCTTCCCCAGCCCACCAGTCCGAATGCTACCAAATTTTGGTTACAACATTAGGCCAGGGTCGGGATGTTAAATTGTGGAGGCTATACCGATCACGTGACCTGAAGTGTGTCAAAATGGCTGATTTGTCAATTTTGGGGAAACTCACCTAAATTCCTTCAAAAATGTTCTTCCCCAGCCCACCAGTCCAAATGCTACCAAATTTGGGTTACAACATTAGGCCAGGGTAGGGATGTTAAATTGCGGAGGCTATGCCGATCACGTGACCTGAAGTGTGTCAAAATGGCTGACTTTGTCAATTTTGGGGAAAATCACCTAAATTCCTTCAAAAAAACATCCTTCCAGACCCACCAGTCAGGATGCTACCAAATTTGGTTGCAACATTAGGCCAGGGTAGGGATGTTAAATTGCAGGGGCTATGCCGATCACGTGACCTGAAGTGTGTCAAAATGGCCGACTTTGTCAATTTTGGGGAAAATCACCTAAATTCCTTCAAAAAAACATCCTTCCAGACCCACCAGTCAGGATGCTACCAAATTTGGTTACAACATTAGGCCAGGGTAGGGATGTTAAATTGCAGGGGCTATGCCGATCACGTGACCTGAAGTGTGTCAAAATGGCCGACTTTGTCAATTTTGGGGAAAATCACCTAAATTCCTTCAAAAAAACATCCTTCCAGACCCACCAGTCAGGATGCTACCAAATTTGGTTACAACATTAGGCCAGGGTAGGGATGTTAAATTGCGGAGGCTATACCGATCACGTGACCTGAAGTGTGTCAAAATGGCCGACTTTGTCAATTTTGGGGAAAATCACCTAAATTCCTTCAAAAATGTTCTTCCCCAGCCCACCAGTCCGAATGCTACCAAATTTGGGTTACAACATTAGGCCAGGGTCGGGATGTTAAATTGTGGAGGCTATGCCGATCACGTGACCTGAAGTGTGTCAAAATGGCCGACTTTGTCAATTTTGGGGAAAATCACCTAAATTCCTTCAAAAATATTCTTCTTCAGACCCACCAGTCAGGATGCTACCAAATTTGGTTACAGAATTAGACCAGGGCCCAGATAAGCTGCAGGTTCAGTGGTCCTGTTTTTTTTTTTTTCTATTGTGGTATTTTT
>NC_140974.1:50230249-50327749 GCF_056783735.1 Eptatretus burgeri
ATCTCCCCACCCCTACTGTCCTTCCACCCCTTCCATTTTCCTTGTGTAAATGTCTAATACCTTGGTTCGACATTGTAACCCTAGTGATAAGATAGCCAAACAACAATCCTCACAGCTCCCTCTCCGCTGTCTTGGGGTTGGGTAGTCATGGTAACAGCAGAGCCGGTGCAAGAAACTCGGTCTGTCGTTTTTAATTGGTGGGAGTGGGACACATTGTTATCTTGAGACTTCCACGGCATTTGTTCACTCACCTAAGTTATCGAGCAAGCCATGCACAGTGAAGCAAACAACAACAATTGAAACTGTGTGATGCATTCCATATGCACAGCATTCATGGTATGGGATGCATGCCAGATTGTCACCACTAAATTGCTAAAGAACATTATCTTCAGATCATGTACATCCTGAGAAAAGAAACAAGCTCTGGAACCAAGTTGCACCCGATGAGCTCACGAGAAACAATCTTCAACTAGAATGGGCACTCGGTAGAGCGCATACCTTCGCCTCCGCTACTTTTTCGTTCTTGGCATGAGAGTGGGGGGAACAGAACAGTGAACATTTTGGTGTTGGTTTCATGCAAATTGGTTTTGATTTGACCGTGTTATGACAAAAACCCCATATTTTGAAAGGTCGTGACCCCACTGACCTTTGACCCCCCCCAACCGCTAACAAGGGTAATGACGTAATTGTGTCATGTCGCCCATCACAAGATTGGGCAATGAATTCTGAACCTTTTGGCATCGGTTGCATGCCAATTCGATCAAAATTGACGGCGCTATGGTAAAAATACGAATTTGACCTTTCCTTGACCTTGACCTTTGACCCTATCGCTCCCAAAATCTAATCAAATGTTCCTTGGATAATAACCCATCATCCCACCAAATTTCAAGCGATTTGGTTTAATACTTTCTGAGTTATGCGAATAACACACACACACACACACACACACACACACACACACACACACACACACACACACACACACACACACACACACACACACACACACACACACATAAATAAATAAATACACAGCGACCAATACATAACCTTTCGCAGAATGCGAAGGTAAAGATATCGTGAATCACTCGTCCATTATTTGATAAAACATTGTTTTCGAGGTTGGTGATTCATTTTGTTGGAAACCTGGGAATGAATTGATACTTGTGCAATCCTCTTCCTCCCCTCACCACATACATACCTATTATCTCTTCAATTACCGATAACAGGCCTTCACAGATGAGATTATAGCGTGCATCGATGGAAATATCTTGAATGTGTGGTTATAGAAGCTTAAATCAACAAACAATTTGTAAGCATTCATTTTGTTATTCATAATCATGGAATGTAAATCCCTGCTTGCAGCACACTGGACGACTAATGAGGACACAGACGGACATGTCATCTCCCTTGCATTTCCACATCGCTGATGACACGCCGGTTCATGTGCATGTCCGAACCGGCTCTTCTGTCCAACATCGCCCATGCTTTGTACGTGCCCGATCTAACTAATAAGTTTATGAATCTTCTTCATTATCCTTTAATAGATGGAATCCAATTTTCCAAATGACTAACCGGACTGCTCATGATGAAAATGATGTCTAAAGACTGTAAGGAATTTAGTGTGGACTGCGGTTCTGCAGCGCCGAGGTCCAGATGTCCAGCTTCGTGGATCCAAGGATGGGACGGGAAAGCGGGGAAAGTCTCGTGCCCCATGGATTCCTCCCGGAAAGGCAGCGATTAAAGAGCGCACTCAGAGATCGGAGGTTATTTTGATGAAACAATTCGCTCGTACAATGCCAAGTCGGCCATTGCTTGATTTACCATAAGTCCTGCGATTTGACTTCCATTATTATGATCTCACTGCATGGCCTTGCCTTTCACAGCTTCAACCAGAGAGTGAAATTGATGACGTGGCTATTGGAGGACCACCAGGAGGGGCTCCAAGGGGGCTCTCAAGCTTGAGTGAAGGGGCCACCACAGAAGAGATAAATGCTGCACAATGGGATACAGAGTGTGCTCCCCCAGGAGCACCAGCTCCCCTGCACGTTGATGACCTTGCAGTGGAATATAAGTCTGTGGGTGGCGCAGACGTGGGCCCATCAAGGATGCGTGGAAAAGTGGTCGAGTGTGAAGAACGCCTAGGAACGTTATTAGGAGAAGTTGGCACATTGCAAGGCGAGGTGAGAGAGAGAGAGAGAGAGAGAGAGAGAGAGAGAGAGAGAGAGAGAGAGAGAGAGAGAGAGAGAGAGAGAGAGAGAGAGAGAGAGAGAGAGAGAGAGAGAGAGAGAGAGAGAGAGAGAGAGAGAGAGAGAGAGAGATATATATATATATATATATATATATATATATATATATTTTTTTTTTTTTTTTTTTTTTTTTCGTGCCAACTCACCTAAATTTCAAAAACCTCCACAGGTCACCTCCTCAGATTTTTCTGGAAAAATTATTAAATGTAGATCTATATGGCTCTACCCACCATGCAAAATATTAGCTTTCAATTCCTCATAGTTTAAAAAGTATCTATCTCTAGAGACCTTTGAAATTTGGCCCTAAAAATGCCAAATGTGAAAACGCATTTTTTTTTCAACTTCAGGAGCTTATAATTTTATAATGGACCCCTCTAGAAAGTTATTATTGCAAATATTTACTAATTGGCCTCCAGATTTTTCAATTATGGCATCAGATAGCCTCTGGGATGCATATTTCTCACTCTATAGGAAGCTAAAAATTGCTGTTGGGCCAAAACGAGCTAAAATAAGGTGAAACTATAGTAGCCCTCCTGAAAATATGGAATTTAGAATTTTTTCCTCATAACAGTGATTATAGGGTCATTATCTATCCATAGATACATTTTTGTTGGGATAATACAGTTAGGTGATGAATTATAAAAGTTTTAACATAAGCCCTTGCCTCCGAGGGCTCTAAAATGGACCAATTTTGTCCCCTGGTTTGACCATGTGGCTAGGGGTTTAGGATCTTCATTTTTTTCTAAAGATTGCCTCATATAAGATGCGTCTACTGACCGAATAATTTTATCTAACGCGCATGGCTTTATATTAAAATAAATTTTTATTTACATGCACGTTTTTTTTAATAATTATTCACTTTTTTCATATTCATGAACTTATAAATATGAAACTGAACACTCGAGCAAAGTGATACTGCAGATATTTATAAACTGGCATATGACATTTAAGGATCTGTTATCAGAATGCCTGATAAATGCATATGTTTCTATCTGTAGGAAGTTGAAAATGCCACCTTTACCAAAAATGGTGAATATGCAGGGGGCATTAACTGAGGTTATGTAACAACTTAGATTATTCTTCTCATAAATTAAGAATTATAAGTACTTTTTTATTCAAAAATAAATTCTTGTAATGATAATCCAAACATATGCTTTGGTTTTAATTTAAAAAACATGTCCTACAGTTCTCTATTTGAAGTCATTAGTTATGACATACACAACTCAATGGAGTAATGGTCTGTCACAATACTAGGGACAGCACAGTCAACCTGTCTGTCTGTTTTTCTGTTTGGAGAACAAAGGAGAGGAGGAAACAAAGGAAATGGATACAGAAAAACCTGGGCCCAGTGGCACAAGTTTGACAAGTAGATCCATTGTTGGAACCAAATTAGACCAGGAGTGTCACAAGACCTATTATACAAGGAAGGTTGGGCAAAAACAAGTTGCTGCTTTGGAGAAGAAGTAACAAGAATTGATTTCATGGAGATCAGGAATTACTTAAAAATTACTAATATTCATTGTCTCTGTATATCTGTAAATAAAAAAGCTGCTACTCTACTAATCAAATTTGTTCTAATTTATCATTTGAAATCACTTACAAAAGTAATCATTAGCATGTATTTATGAATAAATAACATCCTTATCACTCGTGTCTAATAAGAAGCATAATTACAGCACCCCTGCAAGTTCACATTGTTTTGTACCAAGTGGGCCATATTGCCATATTCGGCTTCCTAAAACTAGGAGTATGTGCTTTCTAGAGACATTCTGATGCCACAATCTGAAATTTTGTATACCAGTTTCATTTAATTTTGTATACCATTTATATAGTTCCATTTAAGATTTATAAACTTCTGAAAATGAAAAAAGTGAATAATAATTATTAAAAAACGTGCATGTAAATAAAAATTAATTTTACTATGAAGCCATGGGCGTTAGGTAAGATTATTCGGTCAGTAGACGCATCTTATATGAAGCAATCTTTAGAAAAAAATGAAGATCCTAAACCCCTAGCCACATGGTCAAACCAGGGGACAAAATTGGTCCATTTTAGAGCCCTTGGAGGAAAGGGCTTATGTTAAAACTGTTATAATTCATCACCTAACTGTATTATCCCAGCAAAAATGTATCTATGGAAAGATAATGACCCTATAATCACTGTGTTATGAGGAAAAAATTCTCAGTTGTTCCATATTTTCAGGAGGGCTCCTATAGTTTCACCTTATTTTAGCTCGTTTTGGCCAAAAAGCCATTTTTAGCTTCCTATAGAGTGAGAAGTATGCATCCCAGAGGCTATCTGATGCCATAATTGAAAAATTCGGATGCCAATTAGTAAATGTTTGCAATATTAGCTTTCTAGAGGAGTCCATTATAAAATTATAAGCCACTGAAGTTGGAAAAAAAATGCGTTTTCACATTTAGCATTTTTAGGGCCAAAGTTCAAAGGTCTCTAGAGATAGATATTTTTTAACTATGAGGAATTGAAAGCTAATCTTTTGCATTGTGGGTAGAGCCATATAGATCTACATTTAAGAATTTTTTCCAGCAAAATCTGAGGAGGTGACCTGGGGACCCTTAGATGAGTTGGCACGGAATCACCCGAGAGAAAGGGAGAGGTCCAACATAACCTTTGAACCTAAATGTTATTTTAAGTGAAAGATGATTGTATCGCTTCAATTAGGATATCTGCATCTATCAGACAGATAAGATAGTTTGCATTGTTCTTGTAGGTGTCGGCATGTGGGCAGGTACGAGCTCATTTGAAGGACGAACTGGCTCAGATCTCCGATGAGCTGTTAACATCTGCGCGGGAGAGTGCTCGTCTACATCGCTCCCTCAGTCACTCACCGAGGTGAATGTTCACATGGCACCGTTTTTAAGTTCCACAGATCGGGCCTTTCCTGTGTTCTTTCATTTTGGGCCATTAAGATGATGCCTGGACATCTTTTGAGTTGTACTTGTGGCTGGAGGAACCAATATTAAGTTATGTTTTATAAGCAACTTTTGTATTACAGTGTTACATATAGGACTGGCAGGATGGCCAAGAGGTATGCACACTCACCTCAAGGCTGTCTAGCCTGGGTTTGAACCCTGACTCAGGTATAAACTGTCATCCCAGTGTTTCACATGCAGATTGATTCATCAATGTGTTTGCCGTCGCTCGGATGGACGTTAAACTGGGCATCCCGTCTGCCGGCGGTAGTTGGTGAATGTTAAAGATCTCACGGTTTCCTTCGCTAAGAGTAGGCGAGCACCCTGAACAAATTACAAATTCCTGCCCAAACCAAAGAGGGCATGCCTGAGCGGAACAGCCATGGCCCCAGCCAATGATGCTACTCTGCAGCCTTGTGCTGCATACAAAAGAAGTGTTACATGTGACTTTTTTTTTAGCGAGATTAAAGGAAGTATTATTAATGGCTATCCATAATTTGCCACCTGGAAATGTAGTGACATGAAAATTATTGCTTATTTTAGGGTTGGCAGGATAGCCTATAGTTATTCCAACATGCTTCTGAGCTGTTTAGCCTAGTTTTTCACATGCAAGGCGATACGTCAATATGAGAGCAATCCCTCAGGTGGATGTTAAGCTGGGTATCCCATCTGCTAGCATTAGTTGGTGGACGTTGAAGATTCCACGGTGTCATTCACGAAGAGTTGGGTAACTATCACCACCACCCTGAACAAATTAAAAATTCCTGCTTGAACTGCAGGTATCAAATTCTCGTGTCCAAATCCAGATTCGGTTCTTCACCAAAATCAAATAATTTCTTCCTTGTCACACACCCAACCTGTCCACTAAATTTCATCTGGATCTGCCCACAACTTTTTGAGATATCCTGCACACAAACAAACAGACAGAGAGGGGTGAAAACGTAACCTCCTTCACCTTCGATGGTGGAGGTAATTATCCGAGCAAAGACCTTGCCCAGCATTGAGAGCAGCATCACCCTTGGGTTGTTGCAGTCCTGGCGCTCACCCTTCCCTTTCGAGAGAGGGACAACAAGGCATCTCTTCCACTCATTTTGGATGATGCCTGAGTTCCTGGGAGTGCAGAGAACTGTATGCAACGACATGAGTACAGCATTTCCACCACCCTTAAGAAGTTCAGCATGGATGTCACAAATCTAAAGACCTTTACCCCATTTCAACCAGTTGACCACAGCCTGTGTTTCCACAAACGAAGGTGGATCACAGTTGATTGCAGCAATAGGGATAGTAACACCCCGACATCCAATTCAACAGCTGGTGGATCAGCCTGGTACTGCTGCTCAAAGTTACCGGCCCAGTGGGCCTTCACTTCGGACTCTTCTGTCAAGAGCCCACCACCCTCCGCTCAAACTGCAGTACACTGAGGGGCGGGCTTGAACGAACACAATTTGCGAATTCCCCTGTAAGCAGGACGAGAAGCACGACCACGGGTGATGCTCTACCCCCTCACAGATTCCTAACACATAGGCCTCCTTGTCCACCCTCAGCGCACGTCCAGTTTTACTCCTCCGCTCCCTGAACAGCTCAGCTCTGCCATTAAGCCTGGCACTGCGACTCTAGTCAATGGTATCCAATGTCCCTTCAGAGACAAAATTATTCTTCACCCTATGGTGAGTTCGAAAACATCCACCGGCAACATCAAGGATGGTGGTTTTGAACGCACTCCACAACTCTTCAGGGTTCCCCAAAGCATCCAGACCCCAAAAATCCCCACTCAGCCTGTTCGCAAACTCCTCAGCAACCCTCTCATCCTTGAGCTTGCCAAAATCCAGCCAAGGCTGGTATGGTACCATTCTCCTGGATTCAAGCTGCAATTTCAGAGGTGCTACAAAAAGCCTGTGGTCGGTATTTGCGGAACTGTGCACTCCGGTAGATTCTGTAGTTCTGCATCATCCTCAAGCGACCATAATGAGCACATGGTCAATCTCCTTTGCCACACCACCAGCGTTGGAATACCTAGTTCAACGATGAGCCTGTGGGTGCTGAAACCATGAACCAGCCACTGAAACCATGACTTCTTGCAAAGTCAAGGAACTTAGTGCTTTTCTGGTTCACAGTTCCAGACCCATGGGGACCATCACATGTCTCATAACCATCCCTATCAGTTCCAGTCGATGCATTGAAATCACCAAGACGAGAAGAGTATCTCGCCTGGGGCACTGATCAACCACAGAATTGAGCGTGGCATAGAATGCGTCCTTCACAATGAGATCACTCGCCTCAGTCGGAGCATATACAGAGACCAGGGAAACAACACCCAAGGAGTGACGAATTCTTCATCTCATAATACGCTCATTGACCAGTGTTTACTCAATTATCGTTGGAGTCAGCTTATTGGATACAGTTACAGCAACTCCTTGGGCATGGTAACCATCAGAGTGGTAACCACCTTGGGCATGGTAAACATGTAACCCATAGACCAATTGTAGGTGTAACCACCTGCCATTATGTAGTCTCCGAACCTCAGAGAGTGCTGCAATAATGATGTTCAAACACTTGAGCTCAGATTATAACAGACAGGTGATCATTCTCTCTTAGTGATAGAACATTCCAGGCATCCACCCAAAGGGACCACCTCAGGTTTACCCAAGGAGACCGCCGTCTGTTGGACGACACCTCAGCACCACCCCGACACACACTACCTCAATCTGACCCAGGAAGGTTACGCCATGGTTTCCCTCCTATCATCAAAGATTGGGGGTCTAGAAGGCTTTGCCACAATCCCGTCATCTGGCGAACTGCACTGCGAAGGGAAGCTGCACATGAGGTACTCCCACAGAGTGTTTTCAGATTATTTGATGCTTCGAGAATGTTTTGCTGAATGAAGGGTTTTACGGTGGCCGGAGTGCAAATTCTGCCACCAATCTCCGAATAAGAAGTAACCCAACTGCAGGAGGACGTCCGCAGACACAGTTGGGTACTAGATATGGATGGCGGTTGGCTCACAAGGAGCTCCTCCGCCCTTTGACAGGTTTTGTTTTTAATCCTGCTGGGTGTCCATGTCCAAACACCCTCCTCACCAGGAAACCTGGTGGGGGAGACGGTTTAGTCGCCGCCAACCCGACCATGAAACAGGTGAGTGCAGGTTTACATGGTACCTGTAGCAAGTCACAGATCTAATCTGGCCTGACCTCACAATAATGTATTTGTATGCCATCATGTACTGTGCTTGTGCCAAGTTTGAACAAAATCAGACCATACATATCTCAGAAATGGTTGGGGACATATTTAAGTATCAAAATGGCCACCAGTCTGCCATCTTGGATCTGATTTCAAAAACCAAATGACGTAGATATGGAAGCCATCATTCGTTATCTGGGTGCCAAGTTTGAACAAAATCGGTAAATGCGTGTCTGAGAAATGATTGAAAACGTGCTTGACATCGGGGGTTTTTTTTACAACTAAAATGACCGCCAGTCTGCCATCTTGGATGTCATCTCAAAAAAAAAAAGACGTCCGTGTGTAAGCCATCATTCATTATCTGTGTGCCAAGTTTGAACAACATGGGTAAATGCTTGTCTGAGAAATGGTTGAGGACGTGTTCAATATCAGGTTTTTCACAACTAAAATGGCCGCCAGTCGGCCGTCTTGGATCTGCTCTCGAAAAAAAATGATGTGCTTTCTTAAGCCATCATTCATTATCTGTTTTCCAGGTTTGAACATGATCGGTAAATGCATGTCCGAGAAATGGTTGAGGGCGTGTTCGATACCGGGTTTTTGGGGGGTTTTTTCTACAACTACAATGGCTTCCAATCGGCCATCTTGGACTTGATGTCGAAGAAAAAAATGACGTGCATATGTATACATACCATCATTTGTCGTCTTTGTGCCAAGTAGAAATAAAATCGGTCCATACATGTCCAAGATGTGGTTGCGGATGCATGCACACACGGACACGAAAATCAAGACCAAATCCATAAGCCGCCATTTCAGACTAAGTCCAACGGGGGTTGAAAAGACAGGGAGAATCACGTGTTCATAAGGGGAATGGGGAGGAGGGGGGGGGTTAGTGGCGAAGAAAGTATTTATTGAGGATGCAGTTTGCAGGAGGAGAACAAAGGTCAGACCAAAATTGACAGGAGAGAGGTTTGAGTGCAGAGAGAGGATGCTTGTGGTGCAGGGGTGTGGAGAAGGAACACCCGTTTGTCCGACCCCACAAAAAGGTAGGATTAATTGGGGCCATGTATTTCATGACACACAGACCAATTGCAATAACCTCTCCCCTTCAGGTGAGGCTAGCAAGGTTCTGATTGAGAAACAATGCCTGTTGTGCAGAATGAACGCTGAAGCTGGGCAGAAAGATGGGCTTCTCAGGAAGCTTCAAGAAGCAGAAAAAGAAGGAGAGGCAGCAGCAACTGAGGCTGCAGCATTGCATGATGCCTTGTCTCATCTGACACAGGTGATTTTGCAATTTGGTTATCTCCCATTGGAAGCATCTCATTTTGGAAAGAATCTTTTTTTTTTTAAATGAAAATTAAGAATATATGTAACATGTATAAAAGAGGAACAATAATGGGTCCTTTCTTGCATTGAATAAATTGGTCTACAAATATTAATGTGTTGTCACCATGAAGGTTGTGCACATGTGTTCCAAAAAGATCTGGACAACTTTGGTTGTTAGTATATTTAGTATCACAAATGACACAACGATACCCTTTGTTTTATGTGATGAAGAAACTCGTAAAGTTTTCTTTTTTTTCAGGTCTGGTGATTTAATGTTAAAGAAAATGGTGACTCCGCAGGAGAAAGCTCAGTGTGTCAAATGGTTCATCGAGACGAGTTCCAACACGCAAGTTCAGCATAATTTCTGTACAAGGTATGGAAGGAATTAGCCATCACGGACTCGTATCAGAGAGTGGTACAAGGGGTTTTAGGAGACTGGAAGTTGTCAGAAACAGAAAAGTTCCGGTCGACCAAGTACAAGTGCAGCAGACGTTGAAAGAGTGCATGAATCATTTCAACAAAGTCGCAGAAAATCCATTTGACACATCCAGAGAACTGGGACTGCCAACCGTCACTGTACACAGGATTTGGCGTAAAAGACTGAAGCTTTATGCCGATAAGATGCAGATTCTGCAGGAACTCAAACTAAATGATGGACCCAAACACAAGGCATTTGCCTTGGAAATGCTTAGTCACATAGAGGATGATGAAGATTACCTGAAAAAGGTCATGTTCACAGACTTAAGCTTGCTTTCATGTATTGGTGAAAGTCAACTGGCACAATGTGAGGATCTGTGGCTCTGAAAACCCCTACGTTGTCATTGATCACATACACGACAGTCCAAAGGTCAATGGGCGGCATGGCTTTCTCCATGACCGCTTGGTGGGTCCATATTTCTTTGCAGAGGATACGGCAACCTCAATAATATCCAAGAATATGTTGGAAGGATTCACCTTCCCACAGGTTAAAGACCTGCAACCCGATATCATTTATCAATAGGACGGTGCTCCCACTCATTGGGCCTTAGTCATTCGAGCCGTCCTGAATGAAAAATTTCCAGGTCGCAGGATTGGCCGAGACAGACCAACCACCTGCCCCCCACGATCACCAGACATAACCCCCTTTATTTTTTTTCAATGGGAATTTGTCAAAGATGTCAACAACACCAAGGTGTCAAAGCTGCAGGATATTCATTCTTGGATCACTGCTGCATGTGCACTGGTGGACGTAAACATGCTGAGCTGAACATTGCGAGAACTCGTGTACCGCCTTGATGTCCTGCGTGTGACAAACGGAGCTCATATTGAAGTGTATTGGTGGCGTGTACAAAACTTTATGAGTTTCTGTATTGTATAAACCAAAGGGTATCGTTGTGTTATTTGTGGTTCTAAATATATTAACAACCAAAGTTGTCCAGGTCTTTTTGGAACACCCCGCATTTTATATTCAACTTTCAATCACTCTTTCTCTTAGCAGGCATCATCACCAGATTCTGCAGCGCTGAGACAGCACCAAGAAGTCCTTAGTTCTCAGTTGGAGAAATTTCAGGTTACAGCACATGTCCTACAGAATCTGATGCAGCAGCACCATAGACAGAAGGTGAGCTCTGGCAGACATGAGAAATTTCGTTTTCTGAATGTTTGAGTTGTTTCCTCCATTCACGTAAAATATTTGGGGGTGGGCTTTCTGTCTCACGAAATATTATCGCTAGCCAGGGCTGTGATGGCTACACTTCTTTCAGATAAGGTTGTTGAAAAGAAAATTGTATACAAGTTTTAGGCAGGTTTAACGGAACAATGACATGGGGGAAACACACCACAGCAGGGGAGAGGGATACATGAAAGGAACACTTGGAGGAAGAATGGGTGAGGAGAAGAATGAGATCAAAGTGAGGGAGAGGAGAACACAAGGAGTGAATGAGCTCGACACCAAGCTCAAACTATCTCAACAAGCTGGATACAAGTTTGACATCGATATCAAGTATAATACACAGGAAGAAGAGGAAAAGAAAAAATTGGGGATGAAACAGAGATGGAAGAGAGAAACAGAAAGGAGGGTGTGGGTATGGGGGGTTAGGGGAGGGGACACCATAACCTGGAAAGGATTGGGTGGGCTTCGGGAAGATTAATGAGGGTGGAATAGATCATAGCTGAGTCACAATGTCATCTGAGTTCGGCTGAAGAGCCGACTTAAGAAGAAGTATACAAGAATAAACTCTACCTTATGAAACTGTGAACCAAGAACAAGCACAATGATAAATGGTTCATAATGAAATAATCATATCAACCCTGCAAGTACCACTTACTTTGTCACGATCCATTCGCTTGTCCATTTACGTCGTGTTCAGACAGGCGCAGTTATTTAACTCAGCCATGAACAGGTTGTAACTGTACTTGTCACAGAACAGAAAATGTGAATGATAGCTCTGCACAGCAGTTTAGTCCTCTCAATACACAGAACTCATTTAGAGACACAGAAAATGGGAAATTGTAATGTTTATAGAGCTCTCATCTTTCCTACTATGCTCAAATGAAGAGGTCAGAAGGTACTAATTTCATGCAATGTCAGCGAGCAACCAGAGCTGGAGTTTGGTTTTTGATCTTGCACAGTTCCCCCAACTTGAATGTTGCTGCATGAAACAGGGTTGTATCAGGTCTTGTAGCCCGGTACCATCCTGATTGTTCACCATTGAGAGATGGGGCCAAAATGAGAAATAGCACACTATTTCAAAAAGTTGTGGACGAGTTATGACAAAACTTGGTGAATGAGTTGGGTACGTGTAGGTAATGGAGATAATGGTGAAAAATGACCGAAAGATAAGGTAGGGTTCAATATTTTCTCTTCTTTAGGTTCAGTGGACTCCCTTGCCAGAGCAACAAGACGTGTTGCTGCAGAAACTAACCGATTCTGAAGAAGGCAGCTCAGTAAGACATGTTTCTCTACTTCTTTTGTGTGGAAATGCTGCCAATGTATTGTTGTGGGCCGGGGACCGGTGGCGAGAACGACCACTAGGTGGGGGAAGTTACGTCGTCTCCCACCACACTCCCGGAATTGTAGGCCATCGCTCCGGATAATTTCGTGACGCGGCAGGTCGCTTAGCCAACCGTGGACGCCAATACCTCCACCACATAGCGTAGGGTCTTTTTGTCTAGAACCAATTTACCGAATTAACCATGCGGTGTCGTCCACCGGGTAACCACGCCCTCGGTACGCCTTGCCTGAACCAGGTCACTCTACCAATTACGGTAGAGTACCAACTACCAACTCCGGATCAGATGCAGCCGAGCGGAACTACCAAGGACGTACCGGCTAGAATGAACAGATTATCGGGGATAAGACCCGGCTAAACTTAGATCCGAACCATGCTGGACCAATGAAAGAAAAGACGAAAACGAACTGGGAACATTTCTCCAATAAATTGATTTACAATAAAGCGAGGAAACTTATGTGGTACTGTTGCGGAGACGGGTATCGGCTGCGAACATGACCGCTCGGTGGAGCAGTAGGGTCGACTCTACCGAACACCAGGAATCTAGATCGTACCTTTCGAAAAACTCTGAAGGTACGGGTCCCTTACCGGACCGTGAATCGTCAATAATTCCACTACGTGGTACAGGGTTATTTGCCAATCTTCAAAATACATAGAGATCCACGTGGCGAGTTACCGAGTATTCACACCCTCGACGGCACTCGTACGAGTCGAGCCATTAGCGTGCCCGAACCGTGCGCAACCCGAGCGGATGGTTGTCGAAGTCCCGTCCGTCCAATCGTACATTTACAGCGGCAACAGCCTTTATATTTCACCAACACGCGCCATGCCAAGCCAATGGAAGAAACACAGCAACAAACTGATACATTTTACAAATGTATTTATTTATAATGGGATAAAGGGGGAGCACACAAGAAGCAGAGTTATCCCGACTAATGGAGAATGCAAATTTACACACAAGCACTTCAACAATTCCTACTTACGGACGGGCCCACACACAGACGCACACCCAAAAGAAACGGACCCAAAATGGTCTTTATTATGCCTTCAGCTCGGAGGGAAGTCGAGCTGAGGGACGAGAAAGTAGCAGGCTACCTGGCCGCGTTCGCGCGGCTCGACGTCCGCACCTTCCCGGGGCATCAGTCGGCCAAGAAGGAACCAGGGCAGCCAGACGCAGACCATGCCAGCCGCAAGACGAGCCAATAACCAGAGCACGCCAGCGACGAGATGCCTTCCGCCCAGCCTCGAGAGATGCGTTTTGAACGGGCACAAATTCTTCCTCTCCGCGCTCGAGCAAATCCACACGGGAACCAGAACACGCGCTGGTGAAGACGGGGAGCAGATTCTTTCCAACCCGCTCGAGCAGATCCACACGATTCTTTCCTCTCCGTTCCTTTTTCTCGCTCTCGGGCGCGGTTCACTCAGGCTAGGCTCGCTCTCGGGCGCGGTTCGCTCAGGCCAAGCAAAACGGTTCATGACCATATTTGGGAATGGAATTGCATCCCCGAACGAATTCCGAACACGCCCACATTCCAGCGAGCGCGCGGAGTATGACGGGAGCAGTGGGTTGTCCCTGTGAGAGCGAAGATGGCGTTGTTGTTGTAGTTGGAGATGTAGTAGCCGTAGTTATTGTGAGTGATGTAAAAATACTAACTATTAAAATAACTCGGCGCATGTACATTTATTCACCCATTAAACGAGGGACGGGGACCCTAACTAAAAACACATACTTACCGACATAACCGTTCTATTGGGCCTGTATGTTTGTGTGCACAAGGCTTCCAAATTCATAACAGTACAGGTAACAGGTTTATTGGGGTGTTATGCAGGGGAAGATGAGAGAGATGTAGTGCAACAATTTTACAGCAACTTATAAAGCAGACACAGAGCAGACTTGTCACGAGAATAATACAGGCAAGATTTACAAGGTTCGAATAACTTATACAGTTTCTACTTAAAGACTGCGCCACACACTCAGACACACACTTGGACAAAATAAAGCCATATGTATGGCCAAGGACCTTTTCAGCCACGGAGGGAGGTGAGCTGAGGGCGCAGTTCCTTCGGGTACCTGATCGTTTGAGGGAAGGGACGCTCCTTGGTGTGGCACCTGTCAATGGTCGTGCAGCTCGGTCCACGACCGCATGCGTGGAGACCGTGTCTGTGAAAGAGCCCGGGTCGAATAGAGCGGAGTCCGAGGCGGGGATCAGGGTTTCCAGCTCACTCCCAAGACGACTCACTTTCCAGCTCACCAGACAACTCACTTTCCAGCTCACTCGCTCTCCCTCTCAACATGAATGCTTCAACTCTCTCAGCCCTCAACCAACGAACCCTCCGACTCTCTCAGCACTCAACTAACGAACCCTCCGACTCTCTCAGCCTCTACCCTGAGGATGGTGTCATAATTTATAGATCTCCCTCAGCGGAGAGGGCCCTTGGTGAAGCTGACGTCACTGTCCGTCTTGATTGGACGGGGCTTCCACGGGTCCGCCCTTTCTGGGCGGGTTCCGGCCATACCGGGAAGCCCACCCACTCCACACGTGCGGACTCGCCAAAAAGGAACTACTGCAAGAGGATTTTGTCTCGGACAGCGAGTCGTCGGTTGGGCGAGTAGGCGAACAAGCTTTTGTTCAGCCCATGCGAGAGGAAGGTACTGTGGTTCATAATGGAGGGGATATAAAGATTTATTAATCTAACTAAAACAAGCTCAAATGAGCTAAGATCCTCGTCCTCTTAATGATGACGTCATAAAACGAATATGACGTCATTGTGATGTATCAGGTTTGCGATAAATTATCTGTGCTAATGCCCGGCTTGATTCCCGCAAACAAAATTCAAACAGCTTGCCTAGTTTCGGAGATAATGGTATAGGCGATTTCCATTAGCGGCGATATTATGACGTCAACTTTTTTTCTAGGAAGAATTTCCAAAATCGGAGATGGTTACTGCCTGCGTGCGGGCTTTCTGCATATACATGGCAAGTTTCACGAAGATCCGATGAAAACTCTGGGTTGTGAAACAAAAAATGTCAAAAAATAGGAATGACGTCATAAAATTGGATATGACGTCATAGTGATGTATCATATGTGCGGTATTTCATCACTGCTAATGCCCTGTTTGATTCCCGCAAACAGAATTCAAAAAGCTTCCCTAGTTTCGGAGATTATTTTTTAGGTGATTTCCATTAGCGGAGATATTTTGACGTCATAACTTTTTTACTGGGAGGAATTTTCAAAATCGGAGATGGTTACTGTCTGCGCGGGGTATTTTTACATATATACGCCAAGTTTCAGGAAGTTTCGATGAAAACTGTAGGCTGTGAAACAAAAAAGTCCACAAGAAGAAGATGAAGAACAACAATGTGAGTAAGACTTAGAGATCCTCCACGAGGATTTAAAAACATCGCAACGCACCCCTTTGATTTCCCACTAAACACAAGGAGGGGTTCTATCTACACATATGCTTAACGGAATTACTGACTTCGGGACAACTGTATGTTTGTATGCATACGGTTCCTAGAACCGTAACAGTATGATGCCCTGCATTATTTAGAAAGTTGGAAAGTGATGATTTTACACTGATGGACTACAGTGAGAAAGAAAAAACTCCTTTCAAAGTCATGTCCACTTGGTGGAACTCCAACTGTGGGTGAAGTGAATCTCTTGTTCTTCTTTGCAGCAACTGTTGAAACGTGTCCATGAGTTGGAGAAGAACATGAAGAACCTCGTTACTGAGGTTGAGTTGGAAAAGGTAATGTTGCAGACTATTTGATCCTATATTTCCATGCAACCATCAAGGTCAAATATGACTTTTATCGTGTTACAGCTCAATAGCGTTTATTTAATTTGTTTCCACATCTGTTCTCAATACATTATAAACTATACACAAGGGGCCAACCGCTTATTAGATATGCAAAAATAAACCAAAAAAATTGCAATGGCTAAAATTGTGGTGGTGGCTTTGTGGTGGTATCCAGGGAAAGGTGCAGTCATCAGTGGAGCAACGCCGTTCTCTGGAGGCCAACCTAGCCTACCTGCAAAACCAGCTTCACAGCAAACAGGCTGAGAACCAACAACAAGCCATGCAAATGCTAGTGGGTATTTTATTGTTATTTTTGTGAGAATTTTTTAAATAACAACAATATCAATTGATCATTTTTGTGACTCTTGGGCCTTGTTGGAGATAACTTCAGTGTCTACTTCCTCAAAATTCAATGAATGTGTTTGGTTGATGTCAAGTCCTGTGGTGTTATCTGCTGTGTCTCTGTCTTTGTCTCTGTCTACACATGTAGGTGTGTGGCTTGTGTGTGATAGCTCTTCCATTATCCTTAGAATTAGAAAAAAGAAAAGCAGAGCGTTGATTGAAGTATTATATCCGCCGTGGGAAGGAAGGGGGTCCCAAATAGCATCCCCTGCTTTCTTAACAATCCTCTTGAGGAAGTTCAGTGATTCAGACTCCTGGCTCTCACTATCAGCCATGATCTTCTTTGGACAAACCACATTTCAAAGTTGGTCTCCAAAGCCAGCCCCAGACTTGGCATCCTCTGTCATGCAAAGTCCTTCCTTGGCACACCTGAACTCCAATCCACCTCCAAGGCCTTCATCTGCAACTTCATGGAGTACTGTTCTCCCCTCTGGGCTGGCTCCCCTGCCTTACATCTTGCTCAGCTTGATGCGATGGAAACCAAGGCCTTCAAGATTATTGGAATCTCCCATGATGAAGCTGAGTCTATGGGCCTATCACTTCACAATCACAGACAGGCCGGTGGTCTCTCTCTGTTATACCACTTCCTCTCTGCTCTTTCCATGCTTTGTGACCCGCCCAAGTTTTTGCAGGGCACACACAGTCCACCATCAAATCCCTTCTGGTGAAACTACCAAAATCCAGAATCACTGCTCACTTCCACTCATTCGTTCTTCTTTTTCCTGCCTGTGGAACCAACTTCCACGCTCTTTTTAATCTCATTCTTCCCTCCAGGTCTTCAAGACAGCTGTTCACCACCATCTCAGGTCATCCCCAATCCAAAGCCATAGTCTATTCTGCCCTCGTTAAGCCCCACCCCCCAAACGCCACCCTAATCCCTCATTCCAAATTTCCAGTTTTCCCTCCTGTGAGTTTCCTTCTGTATCCATCTTGTCTGTTCCTGTCCCCCCCCCTTCCTCCCCATTCCTTCCCACACCTATTGTTTGTCCAAGTCTGCCTCTATCTTGCCCTTCAACTACGCTGTTGGCGTTTCCCCCTATTTCTGCTGTTACTTTTCTACTGTTGTGGCATGATCCGTTCAGTGTCATGGTACTATCTCTTCCACGAGCCTCAACTATCTATCTATATATTACAAAAACTCTCATCATGTCTGTATGTATGTATGTTCCCGAAATACAGCCAAAACGGTACACGATAGCACAAACATTTTTGGCCCACCTTACTCACCATTTTCCTGTGCTGTGCTGTATCAAGTTTCGTTAAAATCGGGCAACAAAAAAAATTATTTAAAAACTAATTCCCGATTCAATCAAGTACTCTTCGGGAGAATTTGATCAATGCAAACAACCTCAGCGGTATAGTTCGCCGGAGCTATCTTTTTTTTCTTGCAATGATTTATTTTTAAAATCTCAAACATTTAGTATAGACAAAGAACAATTTATTTTTAAGGATAAAATAAACATCGGCATTTTGATCTAATACTTCTGTGTTCATTCATAAATAAAATTGTGTTTAGAAGATTACGCACAATAATTTCTTCGACTTTCTTTTCTCCTTTTTTTTTTCACATTCACGTGCAATATCAAGTTTTGTTCAAATCGGGCAACGAAAAAAAATTATTAAAAAATCAATTCCCGATTCAGTCAAGTACTCTTCGGGATTATTTGATCAATGCAAACAACCTCAGCGGTATAGTTCGCTGGAGCTATCTTTTTATCTTGCCAAAACGAAGTTTTTGCAAGATATGTTAGTCAGCTTATATGTTTTTTTTTTTGTTTTGTTTTTTGTCTTTTTGTTTGTCTGTAATGACCGTTTTTACAGCCATTTTTCCCTGCTGTGCAGGGGTTGGGCTTTTTCTTGAGGCAATGTTTTATGGCCGGATGCCCTTCCTGACGTCAACCCTGGTCGCCTCTTACGACACACAGGGATATGGTACACCTATTCTAACCGGGGCATACACCGGGACCAGTACACTGGTACTCATTTTGACGACCTCAGAAGGATGACAGGCTGAGTCAACCCCCTGGTGTTAATTCAGCAGCCAACGGCGCTTGAACTCAGGACCCTGGGATCCCAAGCCACCACCCTAACCACTAAGCCAACACCAGGTTTCTTTGTCTGTAATCACGTATAAAAAGTTCTGCAGAGCACAGTTATCATTGGAAATTTTTGTAACTTCGCATATCAGAGGCCTATAGAGGTCCCTTTCAGCACACAAAATTTTGAAGGTCAAGGTCAAAGTTCAAGGTCACTTTATCGCAAATCAGGGGAGTCGACAAAACCCTTATTTTTTGAGTAATTTTGATCGGATCGTCTTTAAACTTCATGGGAATATAGTTCATGGTCTGGCGCTCATCTGATTAATTTTTGGTGGCGATTGGCCTTGACCTTCATGGTTAGCGCCTCAGGTCAAACATATTTGACCCCAAGGTCAAATTTTCAAGTTTTAGGAACCATATCGTGTAGTACCTCAAATTGAACACCTCGATGAGTGCTTTCTAGATATGTCAAGCTTGAGACATTATGACGTCATTTGGTGACGTTATGAGGCAAACACATTTTTCATGGTTACTCTGTAGAACGATTCTCATTCGAATCTCTCGTAGGCAGATATTCCTCAAGGAGTCGCTCCTGGTGGATAGCAGCTCTGTTCACCTCAGTGTGATCTTAAAGAAGTCATACGTGGTCACCTTTTGGCAAGATACGGGTCACCCTGAGGGTGACATTGGGTTATTTTTTTTTTATCAACCGCTGTCACAACAGGAACCCAACGGGTTCATGGATCGTCTAGTCTCTAGTGTATACATAAAAAATAGGCTTGCTATGAAAAAATAGTGAGTGAGTGTTCGGAAATAATTGGATTTTTTTACAGGGAATAAAGGGGAGATTAGCATGGGATGCACTCAAAACAGTTTTTCTTGGAAAGCAGTCGAAGTATGCATTTTTGATTGGATATATGGTGGCATTGTGGTGAACCCATTAGACAAGCATGATAGAGATTTGTAGCTCAATATCCCAATTGGTGACAGCAGTACTTTTGGATTTGCATTTTGATCATCCAGCAATTAGGGGATAACCTGATGTTATTAGATTGCCAATAAAAAACCCAGCTGACTCACTAATGACATTCAGGGAAGTGCTAACCTAACCTGAATATCATGGCATCTTAACCTTTGGAACTGAGCAGTGTGAAGACTGTGATTTGAGTGCAATTATTCAGTCTTTCTCGAGTGTAAACCAGGAAGATAATATTTCTCCTTTTCTTCAAAAAAAAAGTTCTCTGTCATTTCAGCACTGTTGTCAAAATATAATAGACATTAAATATATTTTTCTTGTTAGAGCTAACTTTATTTCCACCAAAAAACTGAGAGTAGACATTTCAAATTTTAACCCTCTTTATCTCTTGGCTGATGACTCCACCCTCTGCCACACTATTGCTCATCCCTCTGATTGGCAGACAGCAGCCTCTTCACTCTCTGCAGACCTGGATAAAATCACAAGCTGGTCAAATACTTGGAATATGTCTTTCAATCCTGACAAATCTCACACCCTCACCATGTCTCTTCGAAAGGACCATATGGAACCCCCCCCCCCGCCCCCCATATACTTTCTCAACAATCCCCTTGAAGAAGTCCTTTCATTCAAGCTTTTGGAACTCACTATCTGCCATGATCTTTCCTGGGAAGCCACATTTCCAAGCTGGCCTTCAAAGCCAATCACCAACTGGGCATCCTACGTCGTGCAAAGTTCTTCCTTGGTACACCTAAGCTTCTAACCATTTACAAAGCTTTCATCCACAGTTTGATGGAGTACTGCTTCCTCCTGTGGGATGGTGCTCATGCCTCACACCTCCCTCGACTTCACGCTGTGGAAACAAAGGCTTTTAGGATCATTGGTATCTCCCGCGATGAAGCTAAGTCTTTGGGCCTCTCAGTCTCTCACGGGAGGCAGGTCGGTGGTCTTTCCATCTTCTACCATCTCCTTTCCAGCCTTGCCCCCCCCCCGGCTCTTTCTGTGACCTGTCCCCCCATATTTCCTCTGGTTGCTCAAAGTCTGCCAAGCACCCCCTTCTGGTAAAACTTCCAAAATCAAGAATCACTGCTCACCTTCACTCTTTCATTGCTCTTTTTTTTCCCACCTCTACAACAAACTCCCACACTCTTCAATCCCACCCCTCCCTCCAAGTCATCAAAGCAGCTGTTCACCACCATCTCAGATCTTCCCCTATCCAAAATCTTGATCTTTACTACCCCAGCAAATCCACCCCAAACCCACCTCCTTCAAATTCCCTGTTTTCCTTCCTGAAAGTCCCTGTAGTGTCCATCTTTTTTACCCCCATGTACCCCGCCCCATCCCTCTCCCTTCCACAGATCTCCTATTGTCTCTGTTCCCCATGATGTTGTGCTTCCCTCCTGCCTTGTTATATGTTTCTGTGTATTCGCTCTTACCCGAGCCTCGACATGGTATACAAAAAAAAAAACCCATTGTGTTCCTTTGAAAGCATTCAAATGTACTCTGCTTCCCATTTACATGTATCTCAGCAAACAAGTCTTGAAGGTGACAAATCCCCAAACCCCTTGTCGCCATCGTTGAAAAGCTGTTTCCTCTAAGCAAATTTCTCTTGGGTCATTAAATAGTGTTTGTTTCAATTGATGGAGCTGATAAAAAGCTTAAAGTAGGCTGTCGACAATTTTCCCAACCTTATATCCATACTACACAAATTCGTTTGCACATTTTCCTTTGTACTTTAACATTTGCCCTGTTGTTGAATCGGCTTACAACCCTCATAATCGCACTTCCTGCAGTGTGCACCACTTGATTGCCATGAATGATTGATTGAAAGCCATGTATAAAGAAAGCTTTTATGTGTGATAATTTTCAGGCATTAAAGCAGAGTGTGGAATTGCACGCAGCCGAGGCTGCTCAGCTCGGCAAACAGCTGCAGGAGCTGAAGGAGCAGACTCAGAGAGATCGCGACGGACTGAAGCATGCCGTCAGGGTTCACCGGCAACGTGCTGAGCAAATGGAGGCATCCACAATGACCCTCCAAACACAGCTCATGGAAAAGGTCACGTGTGATGACGTACTATATTTAAAACAAGACAGAATTGATCTGTTTTCTCCTTCATACATCATCTAAGTTGATTGTGATCTGCATTTTCATTTTTCTTTTCAAATAGGTAGCATATATGTGAATGCATTAATGAACTAACATGAGCAAGGGAGATGTTAGGTATCCCTGCGAGTATTTATTTGTTGAGCCCGATTGCCAAAGTTAGTTGTTTTGCCAAACTGATGAGTACACTTGGGGTGAAACAACCTTTGAGTCGTAACTTGTTTGGCTATTTTTTTTCTCGGGCTCAGGAGAGACAACTGAACAATGCCTTCACAGTAAGTGAGAAGTGGCGAGTAAAATATGAGCGGGCAAGCAAAAACGGGGCACAAATGGAGGTTGAGACCAGCCAGCTCAAACAGTGAGTAACCTCAGACTCTCTGGCCAAGAGCTCTGAAAACCACCGCACATGACCCAATGTTTTTCTGACACAACACAACCACATTGTCGGCGACGAATCTTGTGGAATCTTGTTTTGTCGGAGACTGCCAAACGCTTGACTTGCATAATGCAATTGTCGATGTCACTTTTCGATAAACAAAATAGCAATGAAAAAGAAATGCAGGTAGAGGAAGAGAAGGGTGAAAGCTCTGAGGACTGCTGCTTTGGCACTCGTCCTGGTACGTCGCCGACATCGTGCCGAGAGAAAGAAACAGTTGGGGGTATAAAGCCTTGGGTGGAAAGATCGCCGCCTTATTGAGCATTCAACGAACTTATGATGAAAGATAAGGGAACTCGTGTTTGTATTTAGTGGTAAATCCCCATTCTGTGTGAATGTGCCACTGCATTAAAATCACATTTCCGCCTCTTCTTATTCAATCCTGGCATACATGCTTTTAAAACGGGCATATTTATGTTTAAACGACAAAAAATTTTGTTCCAAGTCACAATAACGATGTTTTTTTGGTCACAGGTAATGCATTAGATTAGCATTAAAAGGGGGGAATAACATTAGCTTAGAAGCATGCGCGCGCACACACACACACACGCACGCATGCATGCACAAACAATATACATTTAATATACACACGCTACTGGAGGTGGAACTTTGAGACTGGGTAGGTTTCCGTTCCATCTCCTGAAACTAATTCACATGTGGAGATAGCAGTTCACAACAGCAACTTGCATATGTATATATATATATATATATATATATATATATATATATATATATATATATATATATATATATATATATATATATATATATATATATATATATATATATATATATTGTTGCGGGCCGGGGTCCAGTGGTGAGAACGACCACGAGGTGGGGGAAGTTACGTCGTCTCCTACCAAACTCCCGGAATTGTAGGCCGTCGCTCACGGATAATTCGGTGACGCGGCGGGTCGCTGAACCGACCGTGGACGCCAATACTCCAACCCCGTGGCGTAGGGTCTTTTTGTCTACAATCAATTTATCTAATTAACCACGCGGTTTCGACTACCGGGGAACCACACCCTCGGTACACCTTGCCCGAACCGGGTCACGCTACCAACTACGGTAAGAGTACCAACTACCAACTCCGGATCTGATGCAGCCAAGCGGAACTACCAAGGACGTACCAGCTAGAATGAACAGATTATCGGGGATAAAGACCCTGCTTAAACTCAGATCTGAACCATGCTGGACCAATGAAGGAAAAGACAAAAACGAACTGGGAACATTTCTACAATAATTTATTTACAATCAACTTACAAAAGAAGGACACAGAGCAAACTTATCGCCAGAATACAGGCAAGATTTACAATGATCAAAGCACTTATACAGTACTACTTACCAGACGGCGCCACACACTCAGACTAAATAAACCCAGATGAATGGCAAGGACTTTTGTAGCCAGGGAGGGAGTGAGCTGAGGTCACAGTTCTTTTGGTACCTGAGCTTCGGGGAAAGGGATGCTCCGTGGTGCGGCACCTGGCAATGGTCACGCAGCTCAGCCCACAGCCGCACGTGTGGAGTTCTTGTGTGCGCGTAGGAGCCCGGGTGGCGAGCGGGGAGTCCAAGGTATGAACGGGGCTTGAAAGTGTGAAAGAGCAGGTGGAGTTCCCGACGCTTGATGTCGTAGGGTAGACCAGTCACATACAGTGTGCGAACCTTTCTTGGCTCCGCGATGTGGGATCCAAGGCACCCAGGATCATGGGGTATCTCCCTCGATGAGGCTGAGTCTTTGGGTCTCTCACTCTCAACGAACTCTCCGACTCGCCCACACCCTCTCAAGATGACTCACTTTCCAAGACGACTCACTCTCTGAACGAACGATCACTGAAAAAGAAGAACACCCAACTGAGAATGGTGTCGTAGTTTATAGATCCCCAAGGTCGGGGCGGGACCTTGACGAAGCACACGTCACTGTCCGCCCTGGTTGGCCAGGGCTTCCATGGGGTCCGCCCCTTCTGTGCGGGTTTTGGCCATGCCGGGAAGCCCGCCCAACTCACGCAGGTCCAGACTCGCCAAAAAGGTGCTGCACAAAGATTTTGCCTTGGAAAGCGAGAGGAAGGTACTGTGGTTCAAAATAAAAGGGGAGAAATGATTTATAAACCTAACTAAAAGCCATCGCAACACACCCCCTTTTGCTTTCCCACTACACACAAGGAGGCTTGTTACACGATTATCAAAAACTGTCACCAACTAAGCTATCACCAACAATCTTGTTGCATTAATTATGCCAACTTATGTGCAGCCGTCTTTAATCGCACAATAAGAACCTTTTTATATATTTTTTTGCTTAACCTCGGAGTGTTTATGCCTTCAATTAAAATCTTGTACAATGATTTTTGTCACACAAGACAGGTGCATGACCTTTTGGAGGAAGCCAAAGCAGGGAGGAATAGACTGCAAGAAAAACTTCATAAAACTGACCAAGAGCACGAGTCGTCCCTCATGCAGAACAACAGTTTGCAGGCATGACAAGTAGCACCACACATGAGCTGTTGTCTACCTCGTCTCCATTAGCAGGTTGAAGACATTCGGGGAAGGCCCTGATTGTATCTCCATTGACCGTAATTTGTGGCCCAAAATCGGCTCATTCATGGGAATTTGTCCCACTTTTAGCTTTAGTCCCTTTTAGAGTTACCCCAATGATGTCAACACCCACATGAGTGCAAAATGCTATGTTGTTACCTGTGACATGTCACAGGTCTGCAAGAGCTCCGTGTGATTGTTGCTGCTGTTGTGGTTCTTGTTTGGGGTCGATTTTTGAAATGTGCACTCTGCCGGACCCCCACCAGACAGCTGGACCCCCACCCACATTTGTCACTTGACTCCACCCACCACGGCACCCAGACTAAATAGTATGCCTGCCATCTTGGTTTCCTGGTAGGCCTAACATATCAGGCCTGTCGGCCTCAGCTGATGATACACTGCCGGGTTTGTTGCGTCATATTTCTATTGGCTTTGGGCCGAGTGGTATTCACGATGAGTGATCCCAAAAAATCGAATCAATGTCAAATAAAAATTATTTGTAAGGTTTAATCCATCCCTTCAGCACGCATGGGATGTGCCTCCCAAAAAGAATAGCCATAACGTAATTTTTGAGCGGCCCCATACTGGGATTAACCAATCTGTGACCGTGTGATGAATTGGCTCGTTCTGATAAAACTGTGGTGGAGGCTGACATGGATGAGAGGTGTCGAGTTAATCTTTTAATAGTGCACTAAATGTGTGTTTCCCAATCGTGCTGTTCTTCTTTTTTTTTTAAATGCTCGTTTCCAAATTGGACCGTTACTGGATTTTGTTGCAGGTTGTAACCACAGTGCAGTCATTCTTGTTTGATAAACAATCTTTGTCATGTACTTAGAGACAATCATGCATGGCTTCCATCCTCAGTTTTGCCTCTACTCTGAAGGTATGTGCTTGGATAAAATGTCAGCGTTGTAAAAAGAATATTTTGGCAACTTACTCAAGTGTGGCAAAACTCTACAAATATCGGTTTTCCATTCAAATCCACTGTCAATGAGGATAATCGTCTGCATATTCTTCGTTCTTCATCATCCATGCCATCCACAGATAAAAACACAAAAGTGAAATAAGCAACAAGGATAAGGGAATACCATCCACTTCATCCATCATTACAGTGCCCACGGGAATCTTGTAATAACGTATTGAAGGTACGGTTGCGTACTCTCAGCCCACAAAAACAACCAAACGATGTTACCTTGGCCTTGAACAAAATGTAAATGTGAATGGGCTTGAATGATCAGGTGTCATCAAGACTGGGGTCTGTCAAGAACGGATTGAACCTGCTAATGGAGACGACATATTATTAGTTTCCCTCCACACAACAGTAGCCTCAAAGCAACCACCATTTTCCTTTGCAAGTTTTCAACCTTTCCATTTCTTTAGGTTTAAAGTCTTTAGGTTTATAAACCCACTTTATTTTTCCATATCTGTGACCAATTATTAATTGCCTGTTTCAGCCAATGAACATTTACAAAAGACACTTAAAGGTGTTTTGACAACGTTCCATAATATAAAATATTGGATAACCGGATTTTTCATTTTCATGTGTCACTAGAGGATCTTGATATAGTATAAAATGCTTTGTACTAAGAATAAATACATTTTTAACATGTGAACAGTCCCATTGAAGAGCTGCTTTCCACCATAGGCATCACTTATTGAAGCAGAGGAAAAGCTTGCTTGCACAGAAAATGAGCTGCAGCAGTTCACAGCAACTATGCACCAGTACGAGAGTCTGGTTGAGGGCTACAAGATGCAGGTCAGGGCAACGTATAAGCTTGGATTCTCTCGTGCTCCCGTTATTGTTTTTTGCTCTTTTTTGACTTGATGATTTGAACGGGCTTGAACCCAGTCGGATAACCCAAAACAGGCATGTAGTGGTTGTTCACAAGCAGTGGTTGTTTAAAACTATGCAAATACAATTTTTTGCATGGTTTTGGAAAAAATAAAATAGCTGGACAGTCAGAGAATTTCATGATAAACTAGAGGGGGAACACTCGGTAGAGTGCAAAACCTCCGCCGCCAATACTGCTAGGTCACTCAAGTGAACCTGATATCCTATTCATTCAATTTGACATCAACAGTGCTAAGAGTTATAGTTTGCAACTTTCCCTTTTACTTTTAACTTTTACATACTAGATTC
Source organism: Eptatretus burgeri (assembly GCF_056783735.1). NCBI lineage: Eukaryota > Metazoa > Chordata > Myxini > Myxiniformes > Myxinidae > Eptatretus > Eptatretus burgeri. The sequence continues at coordinate 50,257,346 of NC_140974.1, forward strand.
ATTCGTCATAACAAGATTCCTTGAGACAGAAATTGATTTTACGTGGGTATACCCACCTGAAGTTCCAAAATCGGCCGCAATTATAATTTTGGCACTTTTTTTTTGTTGGAAATCACTTATAACATGTAGAAAGCAAAAAAAAATCGAAATTTTATTGAAAAAAATTTTCCCATTTTTTTTTTTCAAAAAACATTTTTTTTTCTAACAATTTTTTTTATGGGGGCAGGGGTTGGAAATCACTTAAAACATGTAGAAATGCAAAAAAAAAAAAATCAAATATTTTTTCAAATTGGCCGCCACAGCGGCCATATTGGATTTTGGACCAAGTCCAAAATTTAATGGCATGATCCTTGAACCAGACCGAACCGCTCCCCCCCCCCCACCAAGTTTCGTCGTAATCTGTCGAGGAGTTTTTCCGTAATACTGTTCACAAACAAACAAACAAACAAGCAGTCATAGACTGGTACTTACAAAATCGTCAACTTGACCTCTGACCTTGTCTAATAAAAGCTGTCTTTGAAGAAGGTAGCGACGCAAACCAGAAGTTTCTACGATGATTCTGTACCAAACCATCAAAAATCAAATGTTTTGGATGTTTGACCTCACTGTGACCTTGACCTTTGACCGATTTTGACCAAAATCTAATCAGCACTAACCACCACCCTCCTGAATCACGTAGTGTAATTTGACATTGGTAGCTTCTTCCGTTCTCGAGTTATCATTTTTTGGATGTTTGACCTCAATGTGACCTTGACCTTTGACCGATTTTGACCAAAATCTAATCAGCACTGGCCATCACCCTCCTGAATCACGTGGTGTAATTTGACATTGGTAGCTTCTTCCATTCTCGAGTTATCATTTTTTGGATGTTTGACCTCAATGTGACCTTGACCTTTGACCGATTTTGACCAAAATCGAATCAGCACTAGCCATCACCCTCCTGAATCACGTGGTATAATTTGACATTGGTAGCTTCTTCCGTTCTCGAGTTATCGTGCCTCCAAACAAACAAACAAACAAACAAACAAGCAGTCATAGACTGGCACTTACGAAATCGTCAACTTGACCTCTGACCTTGTCTAATAAAAGCTGTCTCTAGAGAAGGTAGCGACGCAAACCAGAAGTTTCTACAATGATTCTGTCTCAAACCATCAAAAATCGTAACATCGACCGAAGCAAAAATCTCCATTTCTCCACGCAATTACACCTTAACATAACTCAACGACGCGTCTGCTCGAGCGCACTGCATCATGGGACGACCCGTGACGCGTCGAGTGAAATATTTTTTATACAATCTTAAAACGTCTCCAAAACATCCGATTTTTACCAGAAGTTCGACAACCGAGTTTTAAGCGTCCTAAGCGATCGCAAAAACCGAAAACAAAATTAAAATCGAAGTTAAAATGAACTCGTAACGTCGAGCGAAGCAAAAATACTCCATTTCTCCACGTGACTTTACAGAATTATGTTTGACCTCACTGTGATCTTGACCTTTGACCGATTTTGACCAAAATCTAATCAGCACTAGCCATCACCCTCCTGAATCATGTGGTGTTATTTGACATTGGTAGCTTCTTCCGTTCTCGAGTTATCATGCCTACAAACAAACAAACAAATAAACCAATGTCACCTGCAGGGTGACCCGTATCTTGCCAAAAGGTGACCACGTGTGACTTCTTTAAGGTCACACTGAGGTGAACAGAGCTGCTATCCACCAGGAGCGACTCCTTGAGGAATATCTGCCAACGAGAGATTCCGATGAGAATCGTTCTACAGAGTAACCATGAAAAATATGTGTTTGCCTCATAACGTCACCAAATGACGTCATAATGTCTCAAGCTTGACATATCTAGAAAGCACTCATCGAGGTGTTCAATTTGAGGTACTACACGATATGGTTCCTAAAACTTGAAAATTTGACCTTGGGGTCAAATATGTTTGACCTAAGGCGCTAACCATGAAGGTCAAGGCCAATCGCCACCAAAAATTAATCAGCTGAGCGCCAGACCATGAATTATATTCCCATGAAGTTTGAAGACAATCCGATCAAAATTACTCAAAAAATAAGGGTTTCGTCGACTCCCCTGATTTGCGACAAAGTGACCTTGACCTTTCACCTTGACCTTCAAAAATTTATGCGCTGAAAGGGACCTCTATAGGCCTCTGATATGCGAAGTTACAAAAATTTCCAATGATAACTGTGCTCTGCAGAGTGATTTATACGTGATTACAGACCAAAAAAAAAATAAAAACATATGAAGGTCAAGGCCAATCGCCACCAAAAATTAATCAGCTGAGCGCCAGAACATGAACTATATTCCCATGAAGTTTGAAGACGATCCGATCAAAATTACTCAATAAATAAGGGTTTCGTCGACTCCCCTGATTTGCGACAAAGTGACCTTGACCTTTGACCTTGACCTTCAAAATTTTGTGCACTGAAAGGGACCTCTTTAGGCCTCTGATATGCGAAGTTACAAAAATTTCTAATGATAACTGTGCTCTGCAGAATTTTTATGCGTGATTACAGACAAACAAACAAAAAAAACAAAAACATACAAGCTGACTAACATATCTAGCAAAAACTTCGTTTTGGCAAGATAACAAACAAACAAACAAACAAACAGAAACGGAAGTCATCAATATACTTACGAAATCTTTAGATTTCGTAAGTAACAAACAAACAAACAGAGGACAGAAGTGATCAATATACTGAACTTACGAAATCTTTACATTTCGAAAGTAACAAACAGACAAACAAGCAGTCATAGATTGGTACTTACGAAATCATCAACTTGGCCTCTGACCTTGTCTAATAAAAGCTGTCTCTAGAGAAGGTAGCGACGCAAACCAGAAGTTTCTACGATGATTCTGTATCAAACCATAAAAAATCGTAACATCGACCGAAGCAAAAATCTCCATTTCTCCACGCAATTATACCTTAACGTAACTCAACGACGCGTCTGCTCGAGCGCGCTGCATCATGGGACGACCCGTGACGCGTCGAGTGAAATATTTTTATCCAATCTTAAAACGTCTCCAAAACATCCGATTTTTACGTACCTGGTTGGTACGTACCTCTTGGCGTACCTGGTTCCTGGGGGTGACAATGTGACGTCGATTGGTGTTTGAGCCTTTTGCGGGTGGGTGCACGGCGAGGCAGGGCACTTGCAGCAGACCAAGGCACGCTCACACATTTTGGGTTATTTTATTTGACACACGACGACTTCTGCCTTGGTAAGCCGAGACCGCATTTCTTTTCTCCAGAATGATCTGCTGGGTACCCATGTCTCGTGTTTAATTGTTAAGTAAGGCAGAGTGACAAGCACCTGCTCTTTGTTCATTTTTCTATAAATGCTTGTTGAATTCTTTATTTGTTTGAGATTATTTTGTTGATTGAACATTTGATTGATTTGAATTCATCCATTTAATCAACAAGGAAATAAAAAGTTATTCAGTTTATTTATTTTTCTTTATAATAAATTCCTTGTTGACGTTTCAACCTGCCGGTGGTGATTGTCATTTCCTTCCATCGATCAAGCATTGTCCGAACCTCGATAGACTGGGAGATTAGAATTCCCAAACCAATCAACCTGTCATAGTCAGTGTCCACCAGTGGTAAATGCTCGGCTGCATTACTTAATATCTAATCAAGATAAGATTGGTGCTTCGCCAAGGGCGCGTTCCTCAATCAGGAGGACACGTCACCTCTAGTTAAACCGCAAATTAGACGGTGGACACTGGAACTCATGGTTAACTGATTGGTGTTCGTGGTTGTTAGGTATCCCACCGCACCAAAAAATTGTCTGTATTCTTTGGTCCCTAGCTTGAAGTAATAAAAGGGCAATGTGGAAGTCGAATTAATTCGGGGTTTGAAAGTGGGATGGGGCATTAACCATGAGTTGAGAAGGGTCAGGGTGGGGATGAATGGTTCCCGATATACATTATTTATTTATTTCAATCCGGTTCAGGGCATGGGTTCCAGATACGCATTGTGTTCCACCCTCCCCAGCCTTGTGTCACTGACAAAGATTTCAAGGCCGTAACCCAAAATGGTGGATTGCAGTGGTAGTCCAAGCACTTGGGAAATAAATTAACTTTATTCGAGGTATTATACCTATATTCAGGGTGTAAGGCACGACTTCAGAAGGAAATGGCGCTTTGTACAGGTGCAGGGGGCATTCTAAGTGGGTAGGATGAAGCACCCCGCTGTTTTTTCTTCTTCGAGCTCGGTGTACGAGAGGTGAAGGGATAGGTGGATGGCCGGAGGAGGACATGATTATGATTATTGGATTTTTTGAATATCTCACTAGAAAAGTTGTGATATGTGCACACCACCTCCTCAAATATGCACAAACTTTAAAACTCATGTGGTGTCGTGATATCGTTGCACCACTCCATGTCCAGTAATGTAATTGTGATCGATGTAAGTGTGCTATGAATATTTTAAATAAATTCATAAAGAAGCCTGTAGTGGAAAATAACTCAAGTTCCACAAGTTGGATCAGCATACCAAAGGAGAATCTTTAATTTTGTATATACAGAGGAAGAACATTGAATGATTCACTGAAACATTCGAATGGACTTCACTGAAACAGAAGCCCGAAGCAATTCTTCTTATATACAATTTCACATTCCAAAGAATGGAATGGTGAGACATTTGTCAACAGAGATATATATATATATATATATATATATATATATATATATATATATATATATATATATATATATATATATATATATATATGTATGTATATGTGTATATATATATATATATATATATATATGTGTGTATATATATATATATATATATATATATGTGTGTGTATATATATATATATATATATATATATATATATATATATATATATATGTATGTATATATATATATATATATATATATATATATATATATATATATATATATATATATATATATATATATGTATGTATATGTGTATATATATATATATATATATATATATATATATATTTATGTATATATATATATATATATATATATATATATATATATATATCTTCTTCTTCTTCTTTCAGCTGCTCCCGTTAGGGGTCGCCACAGCGGGTCATCCGTATGATACGCATAGTGATTTGGCACATGTTTTACGCCGGATGCCCTTCCTGACGCAACCCTGGTCGCCTCTTACGACACAGGGATATAGTACACCTATTTTAACCGGGGTATACACCGGCCCAGTACACTGGTACTCACTTCACCGACCTCGGAAGGATGACAGGCTGAGTCAACCCCCTGGTGTATTAATTCAGTGGCCCAACGGGGCTTGAACTCAGGACCTTTTGGATCCCAAGCCGCTGCCCTAACCACTGCGCCAACACCAGGATATATATATATATATATATATATATATATATATATATATATATATATATATATATATATATATATATATATATATATATATATATATATATATATATATATATATATATATATATATATATATATATATATATATATATATATTGGGACCATACTATCTGCAGAGCATTGGTGTTGCCTAAGCAGTCTCCTTGGCTATTGGGCACAATCCTGGATGGGTCGCCACTCCGACACAGTATACCAGCAAGTTGTCACTCATTTTGCCGACCTCGGAAATATGACAGGTCAAGTTAACCCCACCTGGTATTAATTCAATCGCTGAGCGGGATTTGAACTCAGGACCCTCGGATCCAAAGCCTGCCACCCAAACCATAAAGTCAACACCAGGCATGTGGAGGGAGAGAATGACAATCATGGCAAAAGTTGCAATGTTATCAACCAGGTCACCCTGTTTCATCATAAGATATTCCTTTTATCAGTATGTAGGTCAAAAGACTCTTGGGTAAAGGGAAACATAACTGACAACCAATTCGACTATAGTACAAAAATTAAATTTTTAAAGTACCAGCAACAATTATAATTGAGAATACATGAATACAATTATTTTTCTAACACAACCCCCACGTTGCGACAACCTTTTAGTTGGTTGAAAGTCGGAAATGATTTTGTTTAACCAAATGTGAAAGATAATGCTTCAAATTTTAAACTCTAGTACACTGTGACCCTTATCAAATGAAGTTGGCACAAGCTCCGATCCTCGATATCCACGTGATATAATTGGTCTGTCTGAACAACGATGGATGAGGAATTATTTTATAATATTCTCGATCAACAATATCCTTGGGATAAGAACATTGGCCATGACAGTGAGAATTAATTGTAAGTTCATAATTTAGAAACTTGGATATCTTGGGACTTGGTATTAAATTGTTTTTCAAGAATAAGCTCGATAATATGATTCGCCAAATTAATTTTGTGACTTGTACAACGATGCATTTCCGATGAAGGCTGTGTTGTGCATTTGCAAGTCTCAGAAAATGTTTGTATTGATGCAGGTCATTAAAACTCGCACAGAGGCTGAAGATTCCAGGGTGAAAATCGAAGAGCTTCAGAAGGAGAACCAGCACCTTCGGAAGCAGGTTTCCGAAGCCGAGAAGGTACTTATTTTTCCCGTACATGCTGAGGAGCATTTGTGATTTCTCAGTTTGTTCGTGATATTGTGGATATTTCTTCACTTGCGTTAATGACCTTGCAGACCGTGCGCCATTGCAGTAGAGCAGCATACGGGCATCACTGCACCACTTCAGGCATAACTTCTAAGGAACAGTTTCCAGACCTGCGGTCATCAGAGCAGGAATTACAAGAGAGTAACAAGCAACTGCTGAATGCTGAGAGGCGATTGGGACATCTCAATGAGACCATTGCTGAGCTCGAAGCCAAGGTGACCCAAGCGATTTGCAAATGGTCTTGCATTGTGGATAGAATTTTATCACCATTTGGAGGGAGATGTGAAATAATTACAATCCAAGTGTAAAGTAGAGTTCGGAGCCTTCAACCTGAGTCCTGTGCAATGGAGAACGCTCACTTTGTTAAATAAATTTTAAAAAGATCATGTTGTGAAGAAATTCCTTCGACATGGTGGCAGAACATTGCCTTGTTGTAAACTAATATGGTTTGCAGTGTATTGCTGCGTACCTTAATCAGGTGAGGCATGCATTCAAGGAGCTTTGATTAGCCAGGATGTTGATAACGTATCAATACTTGCTTTCAGTATTCCCCTCATTGAAAATAAAGTTACCTTTGCATCACCATAATATTGAGTACAAAACAAGCAAATAAAGGTATTGTGAAAGTCATTGGCAGAGATGTGGTCATAATCCCACGGTCATGGTGTCTGCAGCTGAAGCAACGGGAGTTAGAGGCTGAAAGCAGAAACGAGCGTGTCCACGGCCTGCACGATGAGAACCGTCAACTGCAACTTCGTCTCGACACTGCACAGAGGTACCACCTGTCGAACATTCCTTTTCGCAGATATCGAAAGCAAAAGCCTTCGTGTTGTTCTACATGTTTTAAATGTATGAGGATCACTCCAAAAGTAATGCCCCACTATTTTTTTACAACACTATTTATTCTACAGCATTGTTACTTGTACAGTGTATAGTAGGTACATCCTTTCTGCCTCATGATATGATAATTACATGATTATTGATATGATCTTCCGACATGTGGCATTGCTGTCGCAGTCGTCAAACTTGGCTGCCACTATGGATGGCTGTCAGAAGCAACATGCTATTATTGAATTATGGCGTGTGAGAAGGAGACTATTGGAAACATTCATTAGCGGCTACAGAAGTTGGATGGGGATGATGCTCTCGACCGCAACGCAGTTTATCGATGGGCCAGGCGAATACGTCTGCAGGAGGTGAACATGTTGATATGCGCAACTGCCCTCGCAGTGGCAGGCCACGATCAGCACAGATGGGTGTTGATGTTGAAAAGGTGAACAGCATCATTATGGCAGACAGACATGTAACTGTGAGAGAACTGTCACTCCAACTGGACATTGGTGAAACAAGCATATGCAGAATGGTGAGGCAGTTGGGCTATGCAAAGGTCTGTGTTGTTGTTCACCTTTTCAACATTGACATCCATCCATGCTGATCGTGACCTGCCCCCGCAAGAGCAGTCACGCATATCGGCATGTTCAACTGTTGCAGACGTTATCCGCTTGGCCCATTGTCAAATTGTGCTGCGGTCGACAGCATCGTCCCCATATGCCTTCTCTAGTTGTTTATGGATGTTTCCAACACTCTTCTTGTCACACACCAATACTTGAATAACAGCACGTTTCTTCTGATGGACATCCATGGTGGCAGCCATGTTTGATGACTGATACAGTTACGCCACATGTGGGAAGACAATGTAATTATCATATTATGAGGTGGGAAGGATATACCAATACACTGTAGAAGTAACAATGCTGTAGAATGAATGTTGTGTTGTAAAATAAAATAAAAATTGTGGGGTATTAGTTTTGGAGTGATCCAGCCTGGTGTTGGCTTAGTGGTTAGGGTGGCTGGCTTGGGATCCTAAGGTCCTGAGTTTCAGCCCCATTGGCTGCTGAATTAGCACCAGGGGGTTGACTCAGCCTGTCATCTTTCTGAGGTCGGTGAAATGAGTACCAGTGTCCTGGTCCCGGTGTATGCCCCGGTTAGAATAGGTGTACATATCCCTGTGTGTCGAAAGAGGTGACCAGGGTTGGTGTCAGGAAGGGAATCCGGCCATAAAACATTGCCTTAAGGAAAGCTAATATAACCCTGCTTAGCAGGGAAAAATGGCTGTAACAATGGATGTAGTTTTGGAGTGACCCTCGGATTTGGACTTTCTGTTGTTCTTCATGAATTTTTGTGTAAAGTGGCACAAAAGAAGCCAACCCAACTCTATGTCTAACATTGAGTTGGGTTGGCCTCTTTTCCATATCCTAACACCAAACCCAACCCGATGTCCAACGGGATTGTACAGCAATGCACTTACCTGTGGGCTGTCTAAATTGGGTTTGATTCCCAACCCGACTATAAACTGTTCGCTTGGTCCTTCAAAGGCTGGGCTTTGCATCACCAAAGTGCTCTATCCTTCGAACGGACGTTAAACTGGGTGTTCCATCTGCGAGCATTAGCTGGTGGATGTTAAAGATCCTGCATGCTGGCAGTCACAAAGAGTAGGCAGGTTATCGCTGCTACCCTATCCAAATTACAAAGTCCTGTTCAAATTTGCTTCAGTCGAGCTTCAAGATGAGCCAGCCAGGTCGTGAAAAGACTTCCCTCACCATGGCCAATCTCTCTAGTCTAGAAGGTGGCAGTTATTGTCACCACTAAAGAGGAGAGTGGTGGTGGTATCTGCTCAACCCATTGATTCAATATAATTTTGGTTGATATACCTACTCTTTAGGCTGTCGCAAAATGTGCTAGTGGAGTTTGTTGTTTTTTGGTTTACTTTATATTGTTCCTCCTACTTACCCACAAATATTAGGAATACCCTCAATGTTTCCTGCTCCTCATTCCTCCCCATACCCATTGTTTGTCCAGGTCTTCCCTGATCTTGTCGTTCAACTCTGCTGTTGATGCCCCCCCCCCGCCACCCCCTGACCCCCATCCTCTCCTCTCTCTACTACTATTCCTTTTGTCCTGTTACATCTTAATCCATTCAGTGTACATGTATTAGCTCTTCTCCAAGCATTGACTCGATACAAATTTTTTTTTTTTTGATGTTTATGTTGGAATTCATAATGGGGTCCCAGACACGTTGTGACTTTGTAAAAGTGAGGTCCAGCATAAAAAGTGTGTCCCTACATGTTTGTGTTAACAATTTCATGATATGCATTATTTTATTTGCAGTGCAAGATCTTATATTCTGTGTTTGAAACAATAATGTACTCATTGCAAAAAAAATTAGACGATTTAATCAAAGTTGCACAAAAGTTCTCTCTCAAGAACAAACTTTCACCTTTTTGGAAGTATTTCGCTGATTTACTACAAATGCAGCTGATACTACTGTTGTTTAAAGTTATTGGGAGTGCACATGCTTTTTCTTGGAAAGCTCATGATGGTGTAAGCCATAAGATATTGTTACGGATCTGGAAACCATATGCATTCAAACATACAGATGTCCCAAAAGTCAGTTATTCCGTTAAGTACATGTGAAGATGGGTCCCTTCCTTTTGTCTCGTGGAAGAATCAAAGGTGTGCATTGCGATGTTTTTTTTAGGTAGGTTAGTTATTAAATATTTACACCAACTACCATCCCATCCCCCATCACGATCCACTACCCACCCGCTGTCTACTCGCACCCTGACTTGCCAAGGCAATATCTTGCAGCCGTTCCTTGCTGCTTCCACAAACGACCTTTTCAACGTTGTAACTCTTGCTCGACGAGTGCAAACACGCGTTGAGGGGGGCGGGTTTTTCCCCCAACAAGGCCGAGACCCCGCCCAGAAGGGGCGGATCCGTGGAGGCCCTGTCCAATCAGGGCAGACAGTGACGTCTGTTCCACCAAGCCCCCGCCCCGTTCGGGGAGGTCCATAAAAAGACGACACCATCCTCAGTCTTGAGGGGAGTTCTTTGGAGGAGTGAGTTGGTTGGTGTGCGTCGTATGTTCTGAGCTGGAGTCTGAGTTCAGTTCACTTCAGAAGGAGTTCAACTCTGCGTGGGGCATTCGAGGGCGCTCGGCGGAGGTTTATTGGAGACGGGGCATTCGTTGTTGGAGTCTGGGGCGTTCGTGGAAGTTTTGCTGGGTCCTGTCCGTGACCCTGACCCCCACCCTGGGACTCCGACTACTCCTCTCAAGTTCCTCTGTGGACACGAGCCCCACGCGTGTGACTGTGGGCTGGGCTGCATGGCCATTGGCAGGTGCCACACCACGGAGCTCCCCCATCCCTCCAACGTGCAGGTACCCCGCCGAACCTCGACCCCAGCTCATCTCTCTCCCTGGCTGCGGGGGTCCTAATAAAACACCTGGGTTTCATTTTCGTCTGTGTGTGTGTCTGCGTGTGGCGCCGTCTCTTAAGTAAAACTGCATAAGTGTTTATTTCTGATCATTGTGAATTCTTTCTCGTATATTCCGCGATAAGTCTTGCTCTGTGTCTTTCTTATTGTAAATAAACCATTATTAGAAATGTTCCCAGTTCGTTTCTGTCCTTTCTTTCATTGGTCCAGCATGCTTCGGATCTGAGTTTAGCCGGGTTTTTATACCCGATAATCCGTTAATCCTAGCCGGCACGGCTTTGGCAGCTCCGCTCGACTGCACCTGAACCGGAGTTGGTAGTCGGGAGTTGGAACTCTACCGCAGTCGGTAGAGTGACCCGGTTCGAGCAAGACGTGCTGAGGGCGTGGATCCCCGGTAGCCGAGACTGCGTGGTTACTTAAGTAAATTGGTTCCAGACAAAAAGACCCTACGCCACGCGGTCGAGATATTGGCATTCCACGGTCGGTTCAGCGACCCACCGGCTCACGGAATTATCCAAGAGCGACGACCTACAATTCCAGGGAGGCTGGTGGGAGACGACGTAACCTCCCCCACCTAGTGGTCGTTCTCGCCACCGGATCTCCGGCCCGCAACAATATAATAGACGTTTTTGACCATTCCACAAATCACATTGTGTTTCAGATGACATTGAATGTGATCATGCAGTTCGTGTGCTGGAAGTTGAGGGGTGGTGGGAGGGGGCTGCACATTCTGATAAATAGAACTGGAATGCTGGAATTCATGATAATGGGGTTCCAGAGACTTTGTGACTGTAAAAGTGACGGTCAGTATAAAAAGTGTGTCCTACATGTTTTTGTTCTTGGTGATTAACATCCACAGTAAGCCTGGTGTTGGCTTCGTGGTTAGGGTGGCTGGCTTGGGATCTTAGGGTCCTGAGTTCAAGTCCCATTAGCCGCTGAATTAACACGAGGTGAGGGTTGACTCAGCCTGTCATCCTTCTGAGGTCGGTGAAATGAGTACCAGTGAACTGGTAATAGAGGCATTGTATCAGTGGTGCCTCCATACTCTGTAGCAGTGGCGATGCACCATTGTTCATAGTCAGTTGAAAGCACAAAATCATGCCACCACAATAAGTAGAAGTAGTAAAAAAAACATTTAAAAAATCCACAGTAGTATGGCAAGGTGCATTGTCATGCTGTTAAGTCTTCATCATATATTGCATTAGATTTGTAGTGCAGCTTTAGGCCTATAGAAAAAGCCATTGCAAGACACTTTTATGAAGCAGTTTTGCTTTGCATTGTTGGAAAAATATGCAGATGCAGCTCAGAAATAATTAAAGTTTTGTTGGGTTGTCCTTTGATAATAATAATCATATACTTTTGCCTTTGCTAATTACAATAGTAAGTACCTTTGCTAGTTATAGTTGGTATACAACTTTCCTTCTGCTCTTAGTTTAACTTTCGTTTCCGTGAGGGTAAGTTGTTAAGTGAAGGGAATTCGTGACTTGTCCACCAAATATTATATATGCCGAAGCCATCATTATTATTTCCTCCACCACTGAAGGAGGAAAGAGGTTATGTTTTCAGCCCTGTCTATCTGTCTGTTTCTTTGTTTGTGTGCAGGATATCTGAAAAAGTTGTGGACGGATTTGGATGAAATCCGTAATCATATCTCCATGATCTCTGAAAAAACAAAAACCTGGAAATCAATTTGGTTCTTATAAGTCGATAGTGCTACTGTTTAATGAGTTATATCACTTAGTTTGGTCATGATCATAACTTGAAGTCAATCGGACTTGAAATGGCGTTTTTATCGCAATTTGAAAGTTTTGACCCAACCCCCCCTGACATTCGACCCCCGACCACTAAGAAGAGTGTTGGTGTGACACCCCAATGAGACATATGGTTGGATGCAATATTGGAAGATGCACATTTTGGATTTGGTTTGAAGTCGATACGACCATTTTAGTGGACGTTATTGCGAAAATAAGAATTTCGGTTTTTCGGTGACCTTGGCCTTGACCTTTGACCGAGATTCACCAAAAACGACAAGTGTCTAAGTTGGACCATGGCCGATGTCTGTACCCAGTTTGGTCATGATCGCTGAAACGTTGTGGCTGCTACAGGGTAAACAAATACACAAACAGACAGACACACAGAATGACACACACACAACCAAACAACATAATTGCTGAAATCCAAAGGATTCCGACAATTAACAAACAGACAGAAAGGGGTGAAAACATAACCTCCTTCACCTTCGGTGGCAGAGGTAATGATATTGGTTTGTGCCTGATTCACTCTTGCACTGCCACTTCTACACTCTGACCTCGTCCTACACTCTGAGACTGGATTTTGCACATTACAGTGTGTACTATACCATGAAACAGATTTATGATGTTTATGTAGCAGCTATGTCATCTATTGATGCACTCCCATCCTCATATATCAATCTATAAATCCTGGCCACATTACCCGCTGTAGCAAAGACTGATTGCCCAGGCTGTTGTTCACTGTATACACTCGTCCTTCCTTTTTCAAAACATTTGTTCACATTTTTCTACAACTTACAGTTCATACCATATTGTGCAGTCATTTGCTTCAGAATGTTACTTGGTTTGACACCTCTAAGCAAAAACCTGATGATTGCTCGCTGCTTCATCATGCTACACTCTTGTGGTGAGGCAGCCGTCTTTAGCACAATTACTTATGCTACACATGGGAAAGTCGAGTATTAAGTGGTCAACAAATGACACGCAATTGCCGCTGCAATATCCCACACAATACAATTGCACTACACATATGCACTATTCGTAATAATGAATTAATTTTATTAATTGACTCAGCCTCGTAATTAATTCCATACTGTTTTGTTATATATTAAACCAAAAAAAAAAAATGGTGCCGATCATGCAGGCAGGCTTGCGAAGGAGAGAAGGAGGCAGCAAAGAAGAATGCCACCTTGGAAGAGTGCCGTGAACGGTTGACAGAGCGTACCAAAGAGGTCAAGGAGCTGAGCCAGCGGATGGAAAGTGGTCTGGCGGAGGCACGAGGCGAGGTCAGCAAGGGGTAACACGAGCGTTGGAACAGGCGAGACAACTAAAACCAATGCAGACTTGATGTCAGTAGAGATGGAAGTGCTTTTTGAAAAGTTCTTGTTGATAGAGTTTTGTTCAAACTTTGGATTCAAGATGAGCTTAATTTATTTGAAAACTTCTTGTTCTGTTCACCACTTGAGTTGCTTTCCCATCTTGTGGAAACCTCTCAGGCGGAACAACTTCGGGAACGAGCGATGGTTAAAGAGAAGGCAGCAGCATCACAAATCTCTGAACTCGAGTCTGAGCTCAGCCGGATGAGAGTTGTGATCACGTCGCTACGCCGTGAGAAGCTCGACGTAGGTTTTGGAGGGGAGATTGAGGAGGCAGGTTGGAGAAAAGGCACTTGGTGTGAAGAGGGGAGGGGTGGGATTTGGAAAGATACGTTTGATATAAAACATTTCCTGAGTTTTTAACATCTGCTTTTGGGGTGGTTGGTTGAATGCAGGTGGAGAGACAGCTCCAATCCAAGCTTCAGGATACTCGGGACCGTCTAGAGCATGCAGAGAGTACTACCCGCTCTTTGCACTCCTATGTGGACTTCCTCAAGGCATCCTACGCGTCGGTCTTTGGGGATATCCCAGTCTCACAACGGGCCCGCAATCGTTCATTTCTTTAACGCCAGCACTGCCAAAGCTTTGGTACTCCTGCATGTACTCATCCAAACCGGCATGTAATCCTGGTGCCGGCCACAAAAACGGGTCTCAAATCCAAAGGTATGGAGGACATGTTTATAGAGCAGCACTCCATGTTCCAGAATTTCTTGAGTCTGAGAATGTGAATGTCGCATGAGCTATGCCGGTTTCGAACCAAGTCCAATTTCTTTAGACCAATGAACTCGGCTATGGTTGACCTCACTTTCATCGTGCAATCCTCTTCAACACACATTACAGTTTACCAATGAAATTTGCTCTTGTGTCGATAGGATGGAAAAATGTATTTTGGTAAAGTGCTGTGAGGTTTTGCTGTCACTCAGCTCGTTTGTAAATCTGTACACTGAAGATTCGCTTTTGATATAGTACTCCGAGTGAAATAATCGTGAGAGCACTGGAAGATAAACCTGGAGTTTTAGTAGTCCACTACTGTGACCATGTCCAGATTTGGCTCATTGTAACTTTGGTTGAAATGGGCCATGTTCTGCATGCATCGTTTGATCCAGTCAGGTTGATGTATTATTTTAAAAGTCTTAACAACTTGTGCTTTAGAACTGTCTCAGGAATATTATTTAACCTTTCTCAGGCCGTTCTCGTCTCTAATGTCTTTTTGCTGGTACACGAACAGTGTTGGTCTGGTTAATGATCATTTTGAAAATTCCTTCCACGCGTGCCTTCGTGATAATATTTTTTTTTATTTTGAAAACGTGAACACTTTTAATCATGAGCCAAATGTCACAGATACTTTGAAGATGTTGCCAATGATTCATTTCATGTGTAATATTTAATTCCGGTGCTTTAATCCGCTGGCAACTTTTCGCTTTTATTATTTAAATTTGACGACCTCAGACTAAATTGTTTGTTGGGACTTGGACTGAGCTTTTATCACAGCAAACGGAAACATCATTACTGAGCAGGACTTTAATAAGCTCAGAACTAAATGGAGGGATTTGTTTACAAGTTAGATTTTGAACTTTTGGAATTTCATGCTTAAAACCAGAATTATTAAATACACACAATAGGATTATTCATCATTCTAAAAATGGGGGCTTTGGGGAGGAAGGGCTGAGTGGGGATTCTCATTGAAGGCAAGCAAGCAAGAAAATAAAATACATACTATAGCAGGGCATTCACGAGTTCACAGAGCAGACACTCAGTCTTACAAAATATGGATTTGTTGAATAAAAGGATACGGGCACAAGATACGAAAACAGATGGATCGAGCACACAAAAACAGACCATCAAGAAGGATAATAAATAAATAAATAATCCCCTGTCTCACAATAAAACTATCCTTCTGCAGGCTCAGATACACACACGCACTCACGGACAAACCGTGGAAGGACTGTTTAATGAGCTCAAATGTACTTTTGGGAACAGCAGTACTGGGCAGTAGTGGGCAGATGTCGCAGCACCACAAAATATCCCTCACAGAAGAACAACATGAAGAGTTCCAGCCCACAGAGCATTCAAAGCAAAAATGAAGCCTCCAGCTCTGACAAATATCCCAACAAAAGAGACAGAGAAAGTCACTTCTCGGGTGCTTATATCGTTCCCCCTTCCCCTCTCCCAAATCGACTTGCCCTCACATGACAGTGTGGCCACCTGGACAGCGCCTTCCTGCCGCTGGCCCAATTATGTGACGGCCCATGGCTCTGACTAATAGTGGCAATCCTTCTTGCAGGTGAGTCCAGCCTATAGTACGCATTATTGCAGCAGTGGGAGGGTCCTCCTGGGGGCCCCCGCCCCAGGTGACGACATTGACGGCACCACCGGTGATATCCCATCCTCGGGCCTGCGCCGACGGTGGAGCGAGAAGGGACCGAAGTTTATGCCGGGTGCTGGGCGACATGATTTTATTTACCCTGTCGGGGGTTCCCTTTGCCTTTCCTTATCTGGCCCTTGCGGGATCAGACAGGAATGACAGATCGCGCAATACTTAACCTAGATAATGGCTCTACTACACACAACACCGCCTTCCAACGTCTCACAATAACAGGACAACTTCACCAAAACGTGAAATTCTTCTCATATTAGAGATAAAAATGAACTATCCAATATGAGAACGTGGTCCATATTAAGGTCCTACATTTTAATATCTACCCTGGTCTCCACACACATAACAATAATAAGATTGGGCATTCTTTTTATTGTTCTTCAAGTTAATATTTTTGGTGAACGAGTAAACATTTCTGCAGTTGTAATTTATGAAACTAGTACGGGCCCGTAGGGGCGGGCCCGTAGGTGCATGCCCATAGGTGAGTGCCAGTATGTGCAGCCCTCTCTCTCACCCCCTCTCTCTCGCCCCCCTCTCTCGCCCCCTCTCTCGCCCCCCCCACTCTCGCACCCACTCTCTCACCCCCTCTCTCGCTCCCTCCTCTCTCCCCCTCTCTTGAATTGTGACGCCCCTCTCTCTCACCCCCTCTCCCCCTCTCTCCCACCCCCTCTCCCCCTCTCTCCCTCCCCTCTCTCGCCCACTCTCTTGCCCCCCTCTCTCGCCCCTCTCTCCCTCCCCTCTCTCGCCCACTCTCTTGCCCCCTCTCTCGCCCCCTCTCTTGCCCCCTCTCTTGCCCCCCCCTCTTTCGCCCTCCTCTCTCCCCCCTCCTCTCTCACCCCTCTCTCTTTAAATGTATTCACAAAAAACAATTAAATAAATAAACATTAATTGTGACGTCATTCGTGACGTCATAGCACCGTGTCTTGTCATTGGTGGACAGATAAATGGCCGTAACTTGGGAACCGCTTGTCCGATTAATATCAAACCTCGAAAAGGCACATCCGCGGGTCCCCAGCAATATTCCTGGCAAGTTTCAATCAGATCAGACCATCAATCGTGCTAAATAAATAAATAAATAAATATTCATTCATTGTGACGTCATTCGTGATGTCATAGCACCGTGTCTTGTTATTGGTCGACAGATAAATGGCCGTAACTTGGGAACCGCTCATCCGATCGACATCAAACCTCGAAAAGGAACATCTACGGGTCCCCGGCAATATTCCTGCCAAGTTTCAATCAGATCGGACCGGCAGTCGTCGAGAAACGGCGGTCACAGACAAACGGACAGACAAACAGACAGACACACACACAGAGCTCGCTGGAATTATAGATAGATGTAGCAAGAAATTCGGCCACAATTACAATTCACATCTCTTTAATGTTTCAACACTTATTATTCCAAGTGTTTTGAACACTGTCGTTTTAAAGTTATCCAAGATATAGACATCGTATATGAATGCATCTGTTTAAAGTCAGTCAAGAACAGTTTTTTTTATTCCTCCAGGTGACATACATATACAGGAATCTCTCACTTCGTGTTGTAGATGTATTCCAGAAAAACACGATGTTCAGCGAAACGATGTTAAGCGGGGTCGAATTCCTCATCGACTTGCATGTGTTAATGGGGGGATGCGTTCTGTCAACGTTATAATTGTAATTATAACTTCCATTCGCATCGTTGATAGCATAATGCAGATTTAATATACAGAATATAGATGCTAAAATAATACATACTATTTCTGAAATACATTCCACAGGTCGTAAATAAATGAACAAAAACAAAGTTAATTTAATTCTCACTCGTCTTATCTCGGAACTAATGTCGGTTGTGTTGATGCCACTGAATGCCTTTGCTCCGATGTGGTATCGGTGGGGTCAATAGGGGATACTAGGGGGAGGGAGTGGGATTATCCATGTTAGCCTCAGAGTCTGGTGCAGGTTCAGGCTGTTTTCTCTTGAAGAATGGGTCGAGAGAAAGTTGTCTGCTCATCTTCTCTTTGTAGAGCTCATTGTTGCATGAAAAAGCATTCAACTCCATTCTTTTCACTGCATTGCTGCGCTCCAAGTCAGGATCATTTTTATACACAAGATCGAAAGCCTCATTACCTGTATTCAGGATGTTTGAAAGAATTTTACATGTTAAATCCCTCTCTGATTGGTCCTCTTCTGTTGCTTCTTTAGCCCGTTGTTGGTCGAGCTCTATCAGGTCCTCATTGATCAAACTCTCCCCATAAGAGTTCAGCAACTCCTCTACGTATCTGCGGTGACTTCATTGAATCCCACTTCATTGGCCATCTCGACGATTTCATTGTGCAGTGTGGGTAGCTCTGGTTCGAATCCCATGAAGTCCTTGATGCACTCCGGCCAAACCTTCCTCCAAACACCATTCAAGCAGTGGTCTTTGACTTCTCTTCAGGCCTCAGCGATATTTTCAATGGCTTTCATGATGTTAAAAGACTGCCAGAAGCCTCAAATTGATTGGCTGTCTTTGCCATCGTTGTCACGGATTAGCTGAGAAAAGGTGCATCGCAGGTAGTAAGCTTTGAATGCTGCGATGGCACCCTCATCCATCAACTGAAGGAGAGAAGTTGTGTTTGGAGGAAGAAACACAACTTCAACTTTGATGCCAGTTGATGAGGAGTCGAGGTCGACTGGGTGACCAGGTGCATTGTCCAACAGTAACAGTGATTTCTTTTCAAAGTTATGTTTTTCACAATAAGTTTTCACTGCTGGAGAAAAATCATGCACAAACCAGGTCTGAAAAATGTCCCTGGTCACCCAAGCCTTGCGGATTGACTGCCGGATGACAGGCAGGATCGTCTTGCAGAAACCCTTCATTTCTTGCGGTGTTTTAGAATGGTAAACGAGCAAGGGCTTTAATTTAAAATCTCCTGCCGCATTGCCTCCAAGCAAGAGTGTAAGGTGGTCTTTGGCAGCCTTAAATCCCGAAGCACTCTTTTCTTCACTTGCAATAAAGGTGCGGGATGGCATCCGCTTCCAGAAAAGCCCCGTTTCATCTACGTCAAAAACAAGCTGTGTGGGGTAATTGTGGCGATCTGTTATCACCTGCAGGTTGGGAGAGAACTCATCCACTGCCTACATGTCAGCACTCGCAGTCTCACCAACAATCTTGACACTGTGCAGGTTTCTGCATTCATAACGCATGTGGGAAGAACTAAGTGGGGTCTTACTGTATATGTATGTATATGTATATATATATATATATATATATACATACACACACACACACACACACACACACACACACACACACACACACACACACACACACACACACACACACACACACACACACACACACACAGACTAGCAGGGTGTGCTTACTGTACACATTGTATAAGCATACGAACCGTGCTTCCCCATTGTCTTGGGTCGCTCACCTGCATTTGATTTTTCATTGAACTTTGTCCCTGCCGGTTTATCAAATATGCCGGTTTTCTAAATGTTACATACAATGGTACAAGAGAGCAACTTATTAAACTTTGCCTGTGAAAAATAGACTCAATAATATTCCAGTACAGTATAAAAGTAATTGCCAATGAATTATGCAAAACAATAACGTCCAAGGTCCAACTCTTCGTGCCCCCACTTTTATCCCCTCTGCTAGCCTCCGCTGCGTGACACAGTGACGCATCGTCCGCCCTGCAAGGTGCGTCCCTGCCCTTGAACTTCACGTCATTGAAACGCAATGTTAACCCCTATTAAGCATTCCCGCAACTATACATGGGATAATTTCTTCATTTTGAAAAGGGGATTCCTAGTTAATAAACAGAATATACTTGTTATTAACAATATACTCATCTGTCTTAAAAAAAAGGAAGGTAAATCATGTCATTGGATGGATAGTGTTTCAGGTACTACTCTACATTGTTACCCTCGCCGAAGGAGAGGGTATTGCATTTGGTATGTTACTTGGCAAAAAAAAATTTGTAGCATTTGTCTGTCTGTTTGTCTGTCTGTTTATTTATCTGTTTGTCACACGATTTTTGGCCACAGTTTTCAAGCAATCGTTTTGAATTTTTGTGTGTGTGTGTGTTAGTGACCAGGCAAGGATGGCAATGTTAAATTTTTTGGTGAAGATCTGAATCCACATCTGGGTCTGATCATTTTTTTAGTGATTCTTCACCATTGAAAGATAGGACTAAAAACGATATATAGCATAATATATCAAAAGTTTATGGATGGATTCACACAAAACTTGGTGGACAGGTTGGGAATGCCACGAGGAAGAATTGATTCGATTTTGGTGAAGATCCACCTCCAGATCTGGACATGAGAATTATTTAATTTTTAACTAATTCTTCACCATTGAGAGATGGGGCTAAATATGACATTGCATAATATCTCAAAAAGTTGAGGACAGATTCGGATGAAACTTGGTGGACAGTTGAGTGTGTGAAAATGACTAATTGATTCGATTTTGGTGAAGATCTGAATCCTGATCCGGATTCGAGAATTTTTCAGGTGATTCTTCACCATTGAGAGATGGGGCCAAAAACTATGTAAAGCATGTTATCTCAAAGTTGTGGACGACTTGTCACAAGACGAGGTGGAAGAGTTGGTTTGGTGACAAGAACAAGCTGATTTGATTTTGGTTAAGGTCTGGAATCAGATCCGACCTATAAGTTGCATACAAAATGTAAACTATTCAGCCTGGCGGAGGTCTGTGGTCTACGGAGTGTCATTCCGTTTCACCAAGTTGTCACTCGATGAGTGATTTTTCATTTGTCCGCACAGAACTTTTCTGTTTTTCTCCTTAACCGCTTGTTGGATTGAGACGAAATTTTCACCATAGGTGTGACTGCTCATGTATAATGTTTTAATCATAATTATGATGTCATAGGTCACGTGGTGTGGCAGCCATGTTGAAAAAACTGGACCTCTGTATCTCTGAAAGCAAGGAAAAAATTGATGTATCTCTGAAACCAAGGAAAAAATTTAAACTTGGCACACGGCAAGTACTCCCCATGAGGAATGTGTGATTTTTTTTGTAAGATGTCATGGGTCCCTTCGTTATGACATCATAATTGCATATGTAGAACGCTACATCTAATCGTATGAAAATTTTGAGGGTCATATAGGGATAAAATGATCCACAGAAAAAAAAACTTAATGACGTCGTCGGTCACATGATTCGGCAGTCATCTTGTTTAAAAAAAAAAAAAAACCTTCAAAAACTTCTTCTCTGAAGTGGCTGAACAGATTGAGGTGAAACTTTACTTGTATGAGCGCCTGTCCACAAGTAACAAAAGGTTCACACATTTGACATCGTAGGTCACATGGTTTGGCAGCCATATTGGATTTACCCTAAAACCCATAAAAAAATCTTCTCCAGAACAGCTGGACAAATCGCAGGGAAACTTCACACAAATGTTCCCCAAGCCTTGGGTGTACAAGTTTGTAAAGGAATAATTGATCGGTCATAT
Source organism: Eptatretus burgeri (assembly GCF_056783735.1). Classification (NCBI taxonomy): domain Eukaryota; kingdom Metazoa; phylum Chordata; class Myxini; order Myxiniformes; family Myxinidae; genus Eptatretus; species Eptatretus burgeri. The sequence goes on from NC_140974.1 coordinate 50,279,166, forward strand.
GGTTTGGCAGCCATATTGGATTGAAGAAAAATATTAAATAATGTTTTCTCTGGAACCTCTTAATCGGCGTGAAACTTCACAATTATGATCTAGTAGTGATGGGGAATACATATTTTAAATTTTAACTTGATCAAACATATAGTCTGGTAGCCAGAATTATTTAATTTTTTGATATGACTCCTTTTTTTGTTTTTCTTTTTGAATAAGGCTCACTTGGTTGTGCCTGGGTGAGTTTGAGGGTAGAGGAGCAGAGCTGAAATGTGAATCCTATCCAGGTTCTTCCTGATGACTTCATCTTTGCTTTTTGCTTGTCCGGGTTCCTTCTGATTACTCCAATGCAAGACTGTACCTATTTGCTCTTCCATTTGATTTGAATTGAATTTATTTTAATACCATTCTAAATTCAATTAAATAATGCATAATAATGAAAAAAGGTCACGGGTCAGGGTCAGGTGTCTGATGAAAGCGGGGTTGCATCAAAGCGGGACGTCTTGGTACCAGGTCATCACTGCCAGCAGTTATAAAGTGGCAGTTCTAATTGTCTCATTAATTATGTAACACACCAGTACACAAACACTACACAAAATAAGTCCTGATGAGGGTCTACAATCTCTGATTTCTCTTTTTCTTGTTGTTCTTGTTGTTGTGGTGTTGTTCTAGTCTTCAGGGCAAATTTTGAAGCAAAACATTTTAAAGGAAAAGTTGGTAATGAAATTGTCCAGATCGGACTGATAACCAACCAGCAACAACCAGGCAAAACGTGTTCCTAGAAGTTGCCAAGCAGTACGAACCGGGCGGGAAATGTTACTGATAACTACTTACCCCGACTCAATTTCTGCTGGTCTTTCTGTGCTCATCATTGCTCGGATTGTGTATCGGAGGCAACGATATGTGCTCGTCTAAGCCATTTCTTCAATAAAAAAATTGTACTGCTTTCTCGTTGACAAAAACAATTGCGTCAGAGAAGATGAAGAAGCTATAATGACTTACCAAGCGTTGTAGGCATTGCCAAACACAAGCAGATTAGCTCCTCGATAATGCTGATCTACTTCCTGGAAATAAAGCAGGAATTATCTCTCATCCTTAAGTTTGTTTGTGTGCAATAAACTCACAAACCATTTGGTGTAGAGACACATACTATGTGGAAGCATCTTTGACCTTGGAATATCTGTGACCTTTTTGGTATGAGGGTGGGGATGGATACCTGGATCCAGGTACTCCACAACAACAACAACACATACTACTATATGCTTCACAAAAGTTGGGGGTGGGGAGCATTTATATTGATCTCTCTACCAAAGCACCTGAACTGGAAATGACAGGGCAATATATTTTTTTAATGAGGGAGGGGACTCTCTCCAATCAGATGGAAGGGGTGTCCAGGCTATTGCGTTTCAGACCATGCTAGATTATAGGAGTCTGTTAAAACCGGGTATACAGCTTGTCATAAATTGAGAAAATTTAATTAACTCCATTTTGCTCAGATTAAATATTTAATATTGTGACGTCCACGGGACTTGAACAGTCCCGCCAACGTAGAATGAGCCGAAACGATGGAGGCGGTTTATTTATTTATAACTCAAACATGGCGGTTCTAATCGCTCTACCGCAAACGGGACGAGGAAGGTGGCACGAGTCACTTTTCACTGAGTTGATGATGTTTATTTGTTTTTATTATTACCAGAAATAACAAGACTCGGCAAGAAGAGGGATCCGGGGCGATTCGACGGGATGGTGTGGGATCGGGCGTGGGGAAAAACACAGACAATTCCAATGAATATACAGTTCTCAATCCCTCTAAGGCGCCAAGCACACACACACACACACACACACACACACACACACACACACACACACACACACACACACACACACACACACACACACACACACACACAAGACGTAGCTATTTCTGGTGGTCAGGCTGGACCGTGGTGTGGACGAGCTGGCCTTGCTCTCGTCAGGGGGGCAGGAGAAACCGTGGTGCTGTCGACCTCCTGGTCTTGGCCCAAGTCCGCTCACAGCCGCCAGGGAACCAGTTCTGGTGCCAAGTTGCGAGCAGGAGAGGGAGGCAGGTCCGCCCGCCGTTCGACCCCGTACTCCGAGTCAGCAGAACCCCAGAGCCAACCAAGGTGAGGCACGAGGCTCAGCAAGGCTCCAAGACACGATCAAGAACACGATCGAATCAGCACAACAACAAGGATGCTCCCCGCGCAACAGCCTCCCCACCAAAAAAACACGATCTTTTTGGTTGTAATCTTCTTCCTCTTCCTTTTCGACCCCGAACAGAACCTTTTTATCCTCCTGTCCTCGTCACTTCCAATCGAGCCGTTTATTGGCCCACCGCCGTCGCCTTCTGCCAATCGTGATCACGGGGCGGAGCCATCCGCTGCACTGTCCTGTGACGTTACGGCCAGTCTCCAGAGAATACCAAAAGGGGTTTACGCAGACACACTTACCCTATCCCGTGTCCCTATCTAATTACGTGACAATTATCATTTCCCCCCTTGAAGAAATGAACATTTACTAGACAACTTATCACCACTGAATTGCTACTTATTACATCGAGATCCTGGTAAACTCGAACAGCATGGCATACCTAATTAAACATCCTAATTACCCTTTGAATGCATACCCCCCCCCTCAAACGTAACAATATATTGAAAAATAGTACATTGGCTCCAAGAAAAAAATGGCTATATTTTTCAGTTTGGCAAATGTTTTGGAGATGCTTAGTTGAAATTATCGAGGAAGTCATACTATACAGGTGTGAGCCACTTACATATGGGTAAGGGGAATTAAGGGAAGGGCAAGAGTTTGTATTCTCCAGGAAAAGTTTTGAGGGAGGGCTAACAAATTGGCCCAAGTCTTCATGAACCGGCTGTCCAGGCCTGACATTCGACTAGTTAGGGGAAGAATTTGGAATTTGGCCAGGGTGCCGGTGATAGCTCGCCTACTCTTCGCAAAGGACACCGTGGGATCTTTATATAACATCCACCAAATAATTCCAGATGGGATGCCCAGTTTAACGTCCATCGGAGGGACGGCACACACATTGATGAATCACCCTGCCTGTGAAACACCGGGATGACAGTTTAGAGATAGCAAGGTTGGGATTCAGTCCCAGGCTAGACATCTGAGGTGAGTGTGCGTACTTCTCGGCCATCCTGCCAGCCCATGTGAATGCATGTCCATGCACATGTGAAATACAGTTTGTTTATAAATCCCAGATATCTGAAATGTGAATTGTAGTTGCCCGAAGGTCGTCGATTGGCCAGATTGCCTCATTGATGTTAACTGTTATTTTTGACTAATGGGTATCAACTGTCAAAACATCATTTCTTCTTTTAACATCAATTTGATGAAGAATTGCAACTTTTTATTGTGGCTACTGTTTAAATAAAGAATGCAACTTTTTATTGTGATGACTTGAAAGAATACGGTTCAAAGAGAAGCCCCCTGGGAAAAAGTCTTGTGGGCAGTGTATAGGCAATACACCCTTCTGTACTTGCACACTATTCAGCTCTGAAAACTTGGGTGAAAACCGAAATTACATCTAACAATCTTCCATTATTTTCACCGATGTATAGCTTAAAAGGCTATCAAAAGGACAGGCTTTTTGGGTTGTTTTTAATCAAAGACTTAAAATATTAATCATCACTATTTTCTTTCCTCTGCAAGGGTTGTAATCAAAACATATCTTTTTCATGATAAAAGACTCATATAGTCAGTCTTCAAATGAAGTCGAAGGCCCTAGACCTGAAGCTTGAGGCCGATATGTCGTGTCACCTTAAGGCCCATGTCACCCATCATGCACTAAATGGCCAGGGAGAGGCCATTCAGCCCATCATGCACTGACCTAGAAAACCGTGGGAAGGGAAACTGGACAAAGTGATGGGACTAGTCCACCACAGTGAAGAAATAACCCAAACAATAAAATGAGAAATCCGAAAAGAGAAAAAAAAGTTTTTGAAAATATTTCATGGAAAACCGAAGTAGGGACCCCTTGAGTACACCCAGAGAATTTGTTGTCGCTCGGCCCAAAGATCTTAGAGTAGTTACCGGACATAAAGACCAACAGACACTTTAACTTAAGATACTAACAGGGGTACCCAGCTTTGCCCGGTGCTGCTCTCATCCTGTTTGTATTTTGAAGAATTTTTTTTTTGTGGGGGCCTAAACCACTTCCTGACACCCACTAAAGAATGTTGTCGAGGATCATTTAACATAGCTTCAAAGGGTTAGTAGACACGAAATATAGAGTGATGTTAAAATTAAAATCCCCCCCAATTTTTTTTTACAATTTAAAATATATATATTGCCTATAACATTCCCTGGCACTCACTGATGAATCTCTGAAAGTTTGATAAGATCCGTTTGGCCATCTGAGAAGAATTGGCGACAGAGACAGACAAACATTTATTTTAGTAAAGAAATTATACATATAATTATTTCTTTCAATTCCTCAATGATGCTTACACAACAGAAAATAAGCCTTCTTGGCATTGTAAAACAATAGTAATAGACTTGTATTAATTAGCAAGACCCATTAAACCAACATATTCCTTAAGCCATACTTACTACAAATAGACAACTAAAGTAATCCAACAAAATATGGGTCCCTGCTGACAAAAATGTTGTGAGAATACAATTGAGGTTGAAGGAGGTATAACATGATATTTACTTCTTTATCGAATGTTCAGCAGAAGGCATATGGCATTTGTGTGCAAGGATCACCTGTCAAAGTATGTCGAGACAGAATTAATTGTGAGCCCTCTATTCTGTTATGTGTCTTTGACTCGATTTCCCCTTAAGCCTTTACATCATTCCTATGTAATTTGTGTTTTCTTTATAAATGAGCCGTGAACAGCCATTTACATCGGCCAGTATGATTACCTCACGGACATGTGTTTGGATGAGGCCGCCATTGGCACCCGCCATACCGAGGGCATGTTGCGACATGGACGGTCAGTGTGGATGAGGAATGAACAAATGGTCCTGGGGGAGGAACGAATGGAACGCTGTCAGGGCAGAGATAAGAGTGGGTTGGGAAAGGAGCTGATGGTGCAGGACCGAGAGCAAGGTTTTCGGCGGGGCTGAACAGACATGAACTCCGGCTGCGATCTTCCCAATATCTCTTCCCACCAAAACTCCACCATTGCAGCCTCTCAATCAACCCACATCTTCGACCTCACGCAGCCATCGTGTGGGAATAAGGTTCCATCTTTTTCATGACACCACAAAGGACATTGGCACCATCAACCTGATTTCAAAATCGTGATGCAGTTCCTTGGGCTTTGCTTGATCCACCATATCCTGACAAACAGGGAACCTATCACAGCGACAGATCCTTGTTAGAGCTTTCTGTACGCTGAAAATTGAAGTAAGTATCTATTCAGATTTCCTGGTGGAAGGTGTATGGTGTGTATTGCATGTAAACATGAATGCCTGGTTGGTAGAAAAATGCAACGCCGAATAAAAGTTGTGGATCCCCATCCTTGTCAGCAATAACCACTGGACAAAGGAGTGATTCGATGTACAAGCACAAAACTATTGGAATTACACAATCATCGAGTCGAATAATAGTTGTGCATCCACACCCTCATCAGCAACAACCTTGGCAACCTGTCAGAATAAGGACTTTGAGGTGTGTTTACACTCATTCTGAACGATCTGTTATTTGTATTCTCACCAATATTGCTTGTTAATGCAAGATCACTGTGCAACAAGTTTGATGACTTCGAGGTAACTATCCTCACTCAGTACAGTGATGTAAATCTAGTTGCAGTAACCGAAACATGGTTTACTTCAGACAAGCCATCCACATGTTTTGATTTACCAACATTTACTCTCTCCCGCTCTGATCGTGATGGCCGAATGGGAAGAGGAGTTGCACTTTATGCTCGAGATGATATCAACTCCCGACAAGTGTTTCACAATCTTGTCCCAACACATCTTGAAATTCTTTGGTTTAAACTGACATCATCGTCTACCGTACGTCCAATGAGGAACGTCGACGCATGTGTTGCCTATGTTCCACCAAGATCTCCCTACCATCAGGCGATAACAGATCACATCATTTAGATGGTTGACCTGATCAACTCAACGGTGTAGGCGGTAGTACTTGCTATGGTGGATTTTAATGATCTCCGTACCGATGTTATTGAACAACATGCCCTGTGGACATTTAGTTGTAACACCAACACGAGGCAATGCAGTACCAGATAAGATTTTGACAAACTTTCAAGAACTTTGGTGAACCAGTAATATGTGCCCCAATTGCATCTTGTGATCACTGTTGTTACAGCCCGACCACATGATTTAATTCAACATCTGAAATCCACCAGGTCTAAATTAAGACCTTTTCGTGAATCATCTATCAGAAATTTTGGACAATGGATTACGGAGTATAATTTGGCTGATTTGAACTCGACTGATAATCCTGATGAAATGGTAGAAATTTTATATCGCACCCTTATGATGCAATACAAATGAAGCTTTCACGAGATAGTAATTAAGCAGAAACCTCAGGACAAACCAAGGTTCAATAAAAAATCTCCGCCGTTTAATAATACAACGGGACTCTGCACATGCTCATGGCAATTTTGATCAATACCACCAACTAAGGAACATCGTCCAGCATAATATCAAAAAAGTTGTCAGGTTAATTTCAGAACAAAGTTTAACACCTTAAAATATCAGAGCCTGGAAAATGGCAGACAGATCATTCACCAGAATGAAGAAGCAGTCCTGTAATGTTGCTTTTGCTGATCAATCTCATCAACTAGCCACTCATCTTAACATGCATTTTTCAAGCATCTGTACTACGTTACCTCCGCTGACCCAGCTACTCTTATGGCGTATCTTCCAGCATCTGCACCTCCACCAACAATCTATCAGCATGAGGTTTATTTTCGTCTTGGACGTCTCAACACATCCAAGGCACCTCGTCCCATTGATGTACCTACTCGTCTTCTTCGAGTTTACACTGGAAATCTCAGGCCCTGTTACAAAGATATTTAACAAATGCTTGCAGAATGGTTACTTCCCTGTTAAATGGAAGTGTGCCTCAGTATTTGCAATTCCTAAAGGCCCGGTCACACCTTGACGTTTTAGCCAACGTATGCTGATTTTTGAATTTTTTTTCTAAAACGCTGGCACACGTTGAATACGTTATGGGTAAGTTTTGATAACATTGAGAGCACGCTGAAAAACACTGCCATACGTCGTTGTACGTTGGCTTTAAACGTTGTACTTTTTGGTTGTCCTCAAATTTTTTTCATGCTTGAAATTTCACGACGTATGCCGGGGTATGACTCACACGTTCCTCTACGCTGGCCACCAGTTGTATGCACGGTCTGCGATCGTTGGCAGACGTCAACACATGCTACTTGTAAGTTAATCATAAGTTGAGACACGCCGAGGTAATGTTTAGCGTACCCGAAACTTATTTCTAACCTATGATTAACGTGTTGTTGGCACGTTACGCGATCGTTGCCACACATCGACAGACGTTACTTTTAAGTTACTCATAGGCTGAAAGACGTCGGTATAATGGATCGTCCTTGCGTCAGCGTCCACGGCCACGGCCAGGACACTTATTTGCAGCATTCTTCAAACTTTTCTTCGGCATGACGAGGATGTTCACACTTCGATGTCTAGCTTGGCGATGATTCCAATTGTCCATCGGCAGCGTCTATTTAAAATAGTCGAGTTTGAGCGTTTTAACACGTTCAGAAGAAACGCTTCAAATTTCAAAACCCCAGCGTCAAAAAACAAAGGCGAGTGACAGCAATTTAAATCGTTCATTGTAAACAATGAAACTAGCTGAGTGGTACCGTTTAAAAGTCGTTGAGTGTAAAAAAATCCAATTGTTGAGCGCAAGCGTCTACTTTCAATAGTGGAGATGCAGCCATTTAAATCGTTGAGTTTATCATTTAAATCGTTAAATCGTTAAACGCAAGGACGATCCATCATAACCCACACCCTCCGCCTCACACTCACCTACTACTGCCAACATGAACAAACTACTACTAATACTAATACTAATACTAATACTGATACTGTTACTGCTGACATGGACATCGACTCAAAAAGGACTCGAAAACACTGTTGGGTTCCCCTTTTATGAGCAGCATTTTTATATACCAATTCCCAAAACCGCTGGGAACACGTCTTTATATGGCAGTTGTAAGCTAGAAACACGTTAATTTTTTTTTTGTCGACCGGAAGACGTCATTGGAATACGTCTACATACGTCGATGTGTGTTGGGACTACGTAAAGAATTGGTTCAAAGCACATCAAACATAAGTTAGAAATAAGTTTCACGTAAAAAAGACATTACCGCGACGTGTTTTGACTTATGAGTAGCTTATAAGTAGCCATTGTGGACGTGTGTAAAACTTATCCCCATCGCATGCGGAACGTGTGTCATACGCCGAGTACATCCAAAAATTTTGAACATGTTTAAAATTTCTTGACATACTCTACTTACTACGACGTATGATAGCGTACTTTAGCGTTGTACTCACGTATACCAAACTTACTCATACCGTATTTGACGTGCCCCAACGTTTTAGACACATTTTTCTTAGGTCGGCATACGCTGGCAAGATCGCCAAGGTGTGACCGTGATGTTGACACTTCCATTTCTACGGCAGTTATGATTCGAATCGTTGTGCGTCAGCCTTTTAATAGGCTACGTCACGACATCGTCGGCGATGCGTGCAATGCGCTATGCCTAAGTTAGACTATCGTTGGGCATCGGTTGTGTAGGCCGACAACAGGTTCAGCATTCGTTCGTATAAGTTATCTATAACACAACGAAACGTTCTGTGTCCGTTACCAATGCGTTATACATAAGACCAAGTCGCTATGAATACGTCCGAATCTTTAAAAAAAAAAAACATCAAAAGTTCAACGTAAGCCAGCGTTTTAGATACATTTTAATACGTTGCCATCGCTGGCTAAAACGTCAAGGTGTGACCGGGCCTTAAGACTCCTCGTGTTCCTGGATTTGATCAGCTTTGCCCCATCTCAATTACATTTGTTTTAACGAGGGTGTTTGAAAGTTTTCTTACTGACTGGTTGATGGTCGATTTTAAACCTCACGTTGATCCTGCACAGTATGGAAACATGAAAGGAAGCTCTATCAACCACTATTTAGTCCACATGTTGGATGTTATGCATCAAAATATTGACCGAGGGAAAAATGCAAACATCTGCACTTTCGACTTTGCTGAGGTGTTCGACCTCGTCAACCACTCCAAGGTCATTGAAATGGTCTTTCAGCTTGGGGTTGATGCTTCCATTATACCTACAGTGTGAAGTTTCCTTACCGATCGTTCCCAAGTGGTTCATTATCCAGGACAGACATCGAACCCCTTCAGTCTTTCATGCGGTGTTCCACAAGGGACAAAACTAGGCCCAACTTTGTTACTTGTTTTGGTGAATGAGGCAGCTGTAACAACAGGATACCATTTGAAATATGTGGATGACTTGAGCATGGTCGAAGTGTTGCACATAACTCAACAAAGTTCGATGCAAACCCATGTTGATGCACTTGGTAATTGGTGTTGCCTTCATGACGTTAGGCCGAAGCCAGAGAAATGTAAGATCATGCAAATATCATTCCTTCAGAAAGTGCCACCCCAATTAAACATTGTCATTGATAACATTCCTCTGCAAAGAGTTAAATCGTTCACTCTCCTTGGTGTTATAATCCAATCAGATCTGAAGTGGAATAGTCAGGTCCAGCAGATGATATCCCGTGCTGCTCAACGACTACATTCTTTGTACTTTGAAGAAATTCAGTGTGAGTGCCCTTTATCTTGTTGAAATACAGTGTTCATCCGCCCTTTGCTGGAGTTTGGTGTGTCCGTGTAGAATTTTGGCATCACTCGAGCTCAGAGTGATGAGATAACGACTGCAGAAGCGTGCACTTTACTTTATTGCGAACCCATCTATTTAGTCCTATGCACAACAACTTACTTATTTTGATATGCAGTTGTTGAGTGAATGCAGGAATGAGCTTCTCTTGCGTTTTGGACTTTTGGTCCTCTAAAGTCTGAGCGTCACCGTGACATTCTTCCTTCCACCCGTCAATCTGCGTCTCGGCATAATATTCAACTCAGAAATACTCAAAATCTTGACCTACCTCGGTGTAAGACTCGAAGGAATAAAAATTCGACAATTCATCTTTTTACTAAAATGCTTAATTTTGTAATATAGATGTACATATCAATTTCATGTATCATGTTTGTTTGAATTGCATTTTAACTTAACTTGTGATCTTGGTACTTTTACATTTGTTATTAACATGATTCTTCTTGCTGTTCTGATGTAACCTTGTATCTATCAGTCTGTCTTTAAAAAAAAAAAAAAATTAACCAAAATGAAAAAAAAAAAAGGCCATGCCGTTGCAAAATTGGTGATTGGACCTGACATTTCAACAGCACAATGAATATGGCCAGAAGGTTGGGGGAGAATGGTGATACAAATAACATTAAAAGGTAAACTTCGAGTGTTTGCTTTCAGCAGGAAAGACTGAAGAATTGCTTTAGCTAACCAATGCCTAATTCATTGGCCAGGGTTTTGTTTTGTTTAACCCTGAATCCAATAATATATCCAAACAGCAAGTCCACAACAATGATCATCTGAACGTCAACCAATCAATCAGACAAAGAACAATGGTACCCAGAGATTATTTATTTTAATTAAAAAAAAAAGATTATCAACCTTCATATGCTCATGGGGGGGGGGGGGGTAAAGTGTCAAGATGAGAAGGATAAGTGTGAGCAATGCATAACTCAGAATAGCCAAAAATTGCTTGCAAATAAAATTTATTGCACAAATGAAAAAGCAGTACACCAATTTCCATTATAAATCAGTGTGGAAATTCAAATTCAATTCTCATATCCATCCTCTTCACAGACTTCACCATCAATTGTTGCTTCTTGGTATTGCTGGTACTCAGAAATAAGATCGTTCATGTTGCTCTCGGCCTCAGTGAACTCCATTTCATCCATGCCCTCACCCGTGTACCAATGAAGGAAGGCTTTACGTCGAAACATGGCACTGAACTGTTCTGAAATTCGCTTGAACAGTTCCTGGATGGCCGTGCTGTTACCAATGAATGTGCCAGACATTTTGAGGCCACGTGGGGGGATGTTGCAAACGGCAGTCTTCACATTGTTTGGGATCCAGTCCACAAAGTAGCTGCTGTTCTTGTTTTGTATGTTCAACATCTGTTCATCCACCTCTTTCATTGAAACTCGGCCACGGAAAATGGCTGCCGCAGTGAGATAGCGGCCGTGGCGTGGATCACAAGCGGCCATCATATTCCTGGCATCGAACATCTGCTGGGCGAGCTCAGGAACAGTGAGTGCACGGTACTGCTGACTACCACGAGCTGTAAGTGGGGCAAAGCCGGCCATGAAGAAATGAAGCCGTGGGAAGGGAACCATGTTGACGGCCAACTTGCGCAGGTCAGCATTGAGCTGCCCTGGGAAGCGAAGGCACGTGGTCACTCCACTCATGGTAGCAGACACAAGGTGGTTGAGGTCCCCATAAGTTGGATTCCTCACCTTGAGGGTACGGAAGCAGATATCATACAGGGCTTCATTGTCAATGCAGTATGTCGCATCGGTGTTTTCTACCAGTTGGTGTACCGACAGTGTAGCATTGTAAGGCTCCACCACGGTGTCACTGACTTTAGGTGAGGGCATCACACTGAAGGTGCTCATGATCCGGTCGGGGTACTCTTCGCGGATCTTGCTGATGAGGAGTGTACCCATGCCAGACCCCGTACCACCCCCCAGCGAGTGAGTCAGCTGAAAGCCCTGCAGGCAGTCACAGCTTTCAGACTCCTTCCGCACCACATCCAGCACAGAGTCCACCAGCTCTGCACCCTCAGTATAGTGACCTTTAGCCCAGTTGTTTCCTGCACCACTCTGACCTGCACCCATGCAAATATTGGTTTCAAGCCCAAGGTCAAAAATAAAAATCTTCAAGAACAGTTTCTGCTTCACAATTTATTCGCTTGCGCAACTTTAATGTTTGCAATTTCAAATTGGGCTTTTGAAATCCATCAAAGAAATCCATTCTTGCAAACTCAAACTCTTTAGAACAGATCAACTGATGCTTTATTCTCACACTACCCACCCATTCAAACCAACTTGAGAGTTTGCATAAAGGGTTTAGTTTAAAGGCTTGAGAACAAGAAACATTTTGAACAAATGAATCCTCGGAAACAAGGACTTCAAGAATGGGAAAGATATTAAGCAAATTCATCATAGATTAGCAAAAGGAAGAATTTGTTGTCACATTCCTCTGATAACATTTACAGTCAAGTTGCATCCTTGACGCTGCTTGACCAACCCGGGAACCTCTTTGGCCTTTGGCATGGTACAGTTTAAAATCAACCTACATCTGTGCTATAGAAGTAAAACTGAGGTCTACAATCTGACTTTCCTTAGTCAAGCGAGTTGTCAATTCGGGTTAAAACTGGTAAGATTGATTAATTAATTGCAAATTTTATTCATGCGTGTTCTCCATATTCTCACAGAGGTTTGTTGAAAATTTGATGACAAAAGCTTGATTGGTAAATAAACAGACGCGATTAAAAAATTTTTTAAAAAACGGGGCCTCTTGCGCTTGATGGGCTGCAGTGAGCCCAATAATGGCTATTTATAGTGAGGACTTTACTCTTTCATATTTTGAACCAATTTTTACTATTTTCTCCATATTCTCATCTTAAAGGTGTGTTGAAAATTTGATCACAATTAAAGAGTCATTGGCAAGTTTTAATGGGTGAAGGTTGTACGGTTATAATCCTCAGATGCAAAAACATTGTACCTTTGGCCCAGTACGTATACCGGGGAGTTAGTCAAAATATAAAATTTGGATAAAAGTCCAATTTCCACCTTTAATAGTTCATTCAGATGATTTCGGCGGTATTTCAATCCCTTTGGCCGAGACAAAACTCACAGGGCCTGGATAACATTGTGCAACAGCGTATGCAGTCGAGCCTTAAATGCGGGACCGTACAATTCTACAACTACACTTCCCATCCACCAAAATAAATAAATAAAAGATTTGATTCGAAAGCAAGCTTGTGGCAATCTCAACATGACTTAAATCCACATGTACCCCTGCAAAAATCGACCGATAGACAGTTGGCACCCTCTTGTAAAATACCGTCGATAACACTCCATGCAATGTTACACGCAAAGCCAAAAGAAGAAGAAAAAAAATAATAATAATAAATAAGTAAATAAAAACAAACACATTCCTGTTGATAGAATTGCAAAACTGGTTGCCACAGAAAATCAAGATAGTGAAAGAGAAAACAATACCATTTCATCGCTTTTCACCATTTCGAAATCCTGCACCGCAAGCTTCAGTACACGCACAGAGACCCTGCATTGATAATTATCTTTATTAAACATCGATTTAAGGCTCGTTGAAGAACTTGTACACAAATCATGTGGCCAAAAAATTGAATAAGCATAAGTAAGCAATGAACGACCTTTGTACTTTGAGTTGCATCACCCACAATGGGTTCAGATGACGTAGGTCGACAGGAACGCTTTAACTTCAGGGCGTTTAGTCACCATCTTGAGGGTTTACCCAAAAGGTTTAAAATCGACATTTTACGTTGTAGTGCGTCCATAGTCCCAATTTTCCCTGTCGATCCATTGCCACCATCCACCCTTCCCCACATGTTTCTTGTCTTTTTTCCATGACCCTTAACACCCATGCAAAAGAACACCTGCTTAATCAGAAGACTTGCTGCAATAGCCAGGCCATAATGCTTTCAGGAACCACGACTATTCCAACCCTCATGGGGTCGGAAGAGAAAAGTTTGGCCCAAGTCTATTGCGAACCAGCTGACCCAGTATGATGTTCGCCGAAATAGCAGGAATTTGGAATTCATTCAGGGTGCCGGCAATAATTTGCCTACTCTTCGTGAAGGATCCCGTGGCATCTTTAGTATCTGGCAGACAGGACACCCAGTTTGACGCTCATCCGAGGGATGGCACAGCAATGAATCGCTCTGCTTGTGAAACACCAGGATGACAGCTCATAGCTGGGACAACATTAGAACCGAGGCGGGACAGCTCATAGGCGAGAGGTACGAGCCAAAGTAGCAAAGATAAACGTTGCAAAAAGCACCTAGCTCTTAATGTGTGCCCTACCAAAAACAAAGTTGTCTGGTCTAAACATTCCTCCAATGGGTCCACTACGCACGGCGTCCATGGTACCCGGCTCCAGATCAACAAGGATGGCCCGAGGCACATATCTTCCACCTGCAAGTACAAGGTCCAACCCCAAAAGCCCACATGAAACAGGTCAAGATCCAAACTGGGTAGATTACTCAAAGCTACCAGACCAAACACAGCGACACTTTCAAATAGAGATCGGTCATACCGGAGCCTTCGCTGTAGTAAACGTTGATCCTCTCTTGCTGCACGTCAGAGTCACCCAAATAGGCACCTGTGCTATCAATTCCATGTTCATCACTGATAACTTCCCAGAACTAGAGACAAAGAAACAACAATTCAATTGTCCACGTCCAATTTCGGGAGGGCCACTGAAGGGGAGGGGGTGCATGGCACGGATCAAGTATTTAAGGCAAGAATGAAGATGATGAAACTAACTTGGATGGGAGAATTCGTCAAAGCAACATTTCATCCCTCTTCACCATTTCGAAATGCTACACCCCAAAGTGGGGATTAACTTACACAAGTTCTTAAAAGCCAAAGTTTTTTTTTCATATAAAAATAATGAGGAAAACCAAGCTGTTTGGGAAAGGTTGGAGTTAAAAGTGAATTAAAACTTTTATGGCTCCAAATGTACTCGACACAAGTTTGGTTATACAAAGGCAAAAAGGGCGATCTTGGTCCCTCTTCATTTTGATTGCACAACCAAAGTCGTGAGGAAAGAAAAATCCCAAACCATTTGCCACGGCGCAGCCGTCATTCAGCGCCATCGACCTATTACGTACGCAAAAATGTCACGATCTCAAGGCTACAGACTCAAACACAGGTTGTACAATTTTAAAAAAACAAAAATGGATGGCCACAAATACAATCGGGTATTCATCGGCGGACCTCAACCAAACTATCCCCTCAAAGCACGACCCGAACTCTGCTCTCCCCTCAAAGCACGACCCGAACTCTGCTCTCCCCTCAAAGCACGACCCGAACTCTGCTCTCCCCTCAAAGCACGACCCAAACTCTGCTCTCCCCTCAAAGCACGACCCGAACTCTGCTCTCCCCTCAAAGCACGACCCGAACTCTGCTCTCGCCTCAAAGCACGACCCGAACTCTGCTCTCCCCTCAAAGCACGACCCGAACTCTGCTCTCCCCTCAAAGCACGACCCGAACTCTGCTCTCCCCTCAAAGCACGACCCGAACTCTGCTCTCCCCTCAAAGCACGACCCGAACTCTGCTCTCCCCTCAAAGCACGACCCGAACTCTGCTCTCCCCTCAAAGCACGACCCGAACTCTGCTCTCCCCTCAAAGCACGACCCGAACTCTGCTCTCCCCTCAAAGCACGACCCGAACTCTGCTCTCCCCTCAAAGCACGACCCGAACTCTGCTCTCCCCTCAAAGCACGACCCGAACTCTGCTCTCCCCTCAAAGCACGACCCGAAATCTGCTCCCCCCTCAAAGCACGACCCGAACTGTGCTCCCCCCTCAAAGCACGACCCGAACTCTGCTCCCCCCTCAAAGCACGACCCGAAATCTGCTCCCCCCTCAAAGCACGACCCGAACTGTGCTCCCCCCTCAAAGCACGACCCGAACTCTGCTCCCCCCCTCAAAGCACAACCCGTCAGGACGCAGATTGCCGTTCCGACAATGCGTCTCGGTACAATGAACGGATCAAAGCGCCATCGTTCGCGGGAACTCGTCTCAAGTTCGAATGGTCGATTGTGCAAATGGGGGGAGGAGGGGGAGAGGAGGACTCGCTTCCATTTAAATAAATAAATAAATGAACAAACCTTCGAGCCGATTTGGTTTCCGCACTGACCCGTCTGGATATGGACGATTTCCCTCATGGTTCTTCAACAATGAACTCCCAAAGAACCAAAATCAAACCTCCTGTTCACCCAAGCACCACCACGAAGTAACAATTTGTACCCACTCCCTCCCATCCTGCAAACCCCCCCTAATCACCCACGTGTGCCGTGTGTGAACGCACGACGCTTGCCATTGGTTGCCTCGAAGTGGGCGTGACGTCGAACGGTCACGTGGGATCAGAAAAGTGCTGCGAGACAACCTGTTCATGTCTTCGCTCTTGTTTCTGAGACTAGCGTTTAATATCGAATTTTGTATTGGATGTTTTCACTGAGTCGACCCTTTCAAACCGTGATTGGTTCACCAGCACCAGCCAGAGTGACCACTATATTCGTAAAGTTGGGCAGTCGATGAAGTCGGAAAAAAAAATTCAAATTTTTTTTTTTGTGATTTGTTCTCCCCTTATTTATTATCAGTATTTAAAATGGCAATTTCAGTTAATACAATGGCGATTTCGATGAAACTTGGTTGGTAGGTTCATACCATGACCTAGTTGTGTGCAAATGAGAACTGTTGCCATGGACACCACCGTTGCCTAACAATGGGACTTTGAATTTTTTTGAAAAATCATAAAAAAATGATTTTTTCGAAAATCAAAAATCGGGCCACGAGCGACTGTGGGCAGTACATTCAGCCATATTGTCAAAAATTTCCAGCCGGATCCGATGAAAACTGTCGGAGAAGATAGACTTTGAATGAACCCTGGTCGAAAACAATAAAAAAACGAAGTTCGTTATATCTCAGAGACTAGGAGTCAGATATACATGAAACTGGTATGGTAGGTTCATGGTATGTCCAAGTTATGTGTGAGAAAGAACCGTTGCTATGGACCCCTACATTGCCTAGCAACGGCCGAAAAACCTCTAAATGTGGGGGTATTTTAACGAAAAAACAATCTGCAGCATTAACCCTTGAAGCTAGAATCATGAATTTTCTTGTGCTTAATCCGCAAGTCATTCCCCCATCGAACGGGCCCATCATGTCAGGTTATATTGGGTAGTCGACTACCCATGTCCGCCTTCCGGCTTGTCTGTGTGTCTGTCTGTCCAGAGCATAACTCCGTGGACTTTGATCCGATCTTGATGAAACTTGGTTATGTGTTCGATATCAACGTCTTGTTGTGTTTTCCTGGATGAGGGCGTGGCTACGTCCATTGTGGGCGGAGCCACGCCCCAAAAATAGCCATTTTTAGGGGGTAGTCGGATTAAAAATCTATCTTCTCCGAGGGAATTGACTGAATGGAATGGGTTCTTCGGTATTTCAATAGCAAAATGAATTATCTAAAACTTGTCGTTGTCCAATTTTTCATTTTCGTTCCAAGGTCAAGGTCACGAGGTCAAAAACGTAGAAAATTGCGAATTTTGACATAAAAATCATACGACCGCCCAAACTTTGAGAGCTAGGATGACAATATTTTTTTATGCATAATCTTGAGGTCATTCCCCACCTAAAGTCTTGAAACCATTTTGCTCTATCTCGAACACCTTTCCCGTGGCGCCCCTTTCAAGTTTGTTTTTACGCTGATTTCATCAAAGTATGGATAATCCGAGGAGTGCGAAATACAATATAGCCTATATGACGTTGTATTGTTCTTGGAATGTTCCAGAGGAAGTTTTGCACCAAAGGTCATAATCCTTGACATTTGAAGGCCACAAAGGTCAAATTTTCAAAGTTGTGGGAATCGAACCGCGTTTTCGACCTTCTTCGACGAACTAACTCCAATAAGCTATAGCTCGTATCCTGTTTCCTTATTTTAATGCCCACAACATTGTTCTGTGACCTTTAAAGGTTATGCAAAGGTCAAATTTTGAAAGTTGTTGAACGAAACCGTGTTTTCGACGTTTTGCAGCTAATAACCTGTCACCCGTACCACGTCATGTTGATCATTTTTATAACTTGGTCAAAAATTATCACATTGTCTCATCCTTGACTTCTGAAACAATCTACATCGTCAAATACCTAACCGCTCGTGAACCATCGTCGTCTTCAGACTTGTTAACCTCTGCCATCTTCGAAGATGAATGGAGGTTACTGTTTTCCACCCCTTTCAGTTTGTTTGTTTGTTTGTTTGTTTGTGTGTTTGTTTGTTTGATTTTTGTGAACAGTATTACGGAAAAAACTCCTCGACGGATTTCGACGAAACTTGGTGGGGGGGTTAGGTATGGTCCAAGGATCATGCCATTAAATTTTGGACTTGGTCTCCCCCCCCCCCAAAAAATTGTTAGAGAAAAATGTTTTTTTTTTTTGCATTTCTTCATATTTTAAGTGATTTCCAACCCCCCCCCCCAAAAAAATTGTTACCCCCCCCCCAAAAAAGTAAGAGAAATTTTTTTTTTGCATTTCTACATGTTTTAAGTGATTTCCAACCCCCTAAAAAATTGTCACCCCCCCAAAAAAAATTTGTTAGAGAATTTTTTTTTTTGCATTTCTGCATGTTTTAAGTGATTTCCAACCCCCCCCCCCAAAAAAAAAATTGCAACTTTTTTTGAAACAAAGTTTCGATATTTTTTTTTTGCATTTCTACATGTTTTAAGTGATTTCCAACCCCCCCCCCCCAAAAAAAAATGGAGAAAAGAACTATAACTCTGTCCACTGTTGACATATTTAATGAATAAGATATAAGGTTCACTTGAGTGACCCAGCAGTATTGGCGGCGGAGGTTTTGCACTCTCCCGAGTGCTCCCCCTCTAGTTTTTAATTATAATGTATTTGAAAGAAAAAAAACTTGGATACAAAGTGAAGGCTCATGGAAGAGCTGGAACACAAAATGGATCAGGACGCAACTACACAAAAGGAAGAGTGAACAGCAGGGTTGAAGGACAAAATATAGGGAGACTTGAACAAACAATGGGAGTGCGGAGGCATGGGGGCAGGAAAGGACGCATAGGGTGGACAAGATGGATACACAGAATTAAGGAAACTCTCAGGAAGGAAAAATTGGAAATTTGGAAAGGGATGGGGGTTGAGGTGCGTATCTCTAGTCTCAGCCATCCTGCCAGCCCAGGTAACAGGATGGGGGTTGAGGTGCGTACCTCTGGTCTAGGTTATCCTGCCAGCCCAGGTAACGGGATTGGGGTTGAGGTGCGTACCTCTAGTCTAGGTTATCCTGCCAGCCCAGGTAACGGGATTGGGGTTGAGGTGCGTACCTCTTATCTAGTCTCGGCCATCCTGCCAGCCCAGGTAATGGGATGGGGGTTGAGGTGCGTACCTCTGTTCTAGGTTATCCTGCCAGCCCAGGTAACGGGATGGGGGTTGATTTGAGATGGTGATGAACTGCAGCTGCCTTGAAGACCTGGAGGGAAGAATGAGATTAAAGAGAATACAGAAACAGTTATTATGTTAATACTGTTTATCCTTTCCTTGGTCATGTTCCAGTCTCACCTCCAGGTCTTTGATGTTGAAACTACTTCTGAAGTAATTAATTGTTTGATAATCCATTTGACTTGGCAGCTTGAAGGCCCCATAAAACTGATCTTCATCCTCTTCTTCAGGTGTTTGCATTCCACTGGAGGACAAAGGCTTCCCTTTCTTCCCTCAACTCATGGTGAGGAATTGAACATTCACCAGATGATGCCAACAGGCTGAGTCCGAGCAGGTGTTGCTGAAAATGACAAATGGCAATAACCAATAGCACGAAGCTGCTGTATTAGGCACAGAACATCAGTATGCTGGCCTGTATGGGACAGCCCACAAGCAAGGCTGTATGGGACAGTGTATCTACATACAAGCTGGCCTGTATGGGACAGTGTATCTACATACAAGCTGGACTGTTTGGGACAGTGTATCTACATCCAAGCTGGCCTGTATGGGATAGTCCACAAGCTGGACTGTATGGGACAGTGTATCTACATCCAAGCTGGCCTGTATGGGACAGTGTATCTACATACAAGCTGGCCTGTATGGGACAGTGTATCTACATACAAGCTGGCCTGTATGGGACAGTGTATCTACATACAAGCTGGCCTGTATGGGACAGTGTATCTCCAAGCCAGCCTGTATGAGACATTGTATCTACATGCAAGCTGGCCTGTATGGGACAGTGTATCTACAAACTGGCCTGTATGGGACAGTGTATCTACAAACTGGCCTGTATGGGACAGTGTATCTACAAACTGGCCTGTATGGGACAGTGTATCTACAAACTGGCCTGTATGGGACAGTGTATCTACAAACTGGCCTGTATGGGACAGTGTATCTACAAACTGGCCTGTATGGGGCAGTGTATCTACATACAAGCTGGCCTGTATGGGACAGTGTATCTACAAACTGGCCTGTATGGGGCAGTGTATCTACATACAAGCTGGCCTGTATGGGACAGTGTATCTACAAACTGGCCTGTATGGGACAGTGTATCTACAAACTGGCCTGTATGGGACAGTGTATCTACAAACTGGCCTGTATGGGACAGTGTATCTACAAACTGGCCTGTATGGGACAGTGTATCTACAAACTGGCCTGTATGGGACAGTGTATCTACAAACTGGCCTGTATGGGGCAGTGTATCTACAAACTGGCCTGTATGGGACAGTGTATCTACATGCAAGCTGGCCTGTATGGGACAGTGTATCTACAAACTGGCCTGTATGGGACAGTGTATCTACAAACTGGCCTGTATGGGACAGTGTATATACAAACTGGCCTGTATGGGACAGTGTATCTACAAACTGGCCTGTATGGGGCAGTGTATCTACAAACTGGCCTGTATGGGACAGTGTATCTACAAACTGGCCTGTATGGGACAGTGTATCTACAAACTGGCCTGTATGGGACAGTGTATCTACAAACTGGCCTGTATGGGACAGTGTATCTACAAACTGGCCTGTATGGGACAGTGTATCTACAAACTGGCCTGTATGGGACAGTGTATCTACAAACTGGCCTGTATGGGACAGTGTATCTACAAACTGGCCTGTATGGGGCAGTGTATCTACAAACTGGCCTGTATGGGACAGTGTATCTACATACAAGCTGGCCTGTATGGGACAGTGTATCTCAGTCAGTGGTTTGAACCCCATCCCTGTCATTCCAAATACTTTATAAATGGGATGTGCTGATTCGACTTGCTTGACGCTCAGCATTTACAAGGAAAGAGCACGGATAAACAACCATAGGTTGGGAATAATAGCGCAAGCTTTGGTGGGTCTAATGGCCTCATCACGTGTCAGAAGTTCCTTTTAAGGGAACATAACTGTAACGTATGTTGATTTCCGGTTGTTGTTGGTTGTGCTCCGTGATCGCGAAAAACGTCACTTCCGGTCTGGCCCAACATGGAGTCCTGAGTATCTTACAAGGTGTCAGAAGAATCTGCAAATATCTCCGAACATCCACGCCATCTGACGCTGGTATTTGAAACATATAAACTATGGCATCCGTGAACTTTGAACACCCAACTATTGACTGGGATTCGACTTCGCTGTATCAGGAATTTGTTCGATTCCGAAACGACGTTGGTTTCGTTTTTGACGGTCCGTTGCCTGGGCTGCCTGACAAACACAAGGCGGGGTGGCTTGGAACGTGGATCGGAGAACAAGGACGAGAGACATACAAGACCTTTGAGTAGATTGAAGGTGAGAAGAATGACCCCAACATAGTTTTGGACAGATTCGAATTGTATATCCGTCCGAGGAAAAGCGAGCACATCGCGAGACATCGACTGGTCAGGAGGAAACAAAGCCCCAGGGAATCGTTTGACAACTTTGTCAAGGACTTGCGGCTCATTCTCATGGACTGAATATGTGCAGCCTGAAGATGTGCTCGTGGACGCCATCATACAAGGGGTTTATGAGGAGAAAGTTCTGGAACGCCTACTAGACGGAGGTGAAGAACTTACGCTGGCCAAAGCTCTTGAAGTGGGTCAGCAGTTTGAACTTTCAAGGACTCAGATTCGCATTGTCCGTGATGAGGATATGAGTGTGGCCGCTGTACGTTACAAACGAGCGAGGCCAAAACCACAATGTAACCCAGGACCATTACAGCCATCACGCAGGAGACCTACCCCGAATATACAGCGGCGTAAGGACAGTTGCTATCGCTGTGGTGAGGATCCTGACCATTCATGGAATCGTGGTGTATGTCCAGAAATTGGATCCACCTGCTCTTACTGCAAGAAGCCAAACCATTGGGTTGCAGTTTGCCGTCGACGCGCTAGCGTGCACTCGGCGGAAACTCAGTCGGACGGTGCTCCTGCTGATACAAACGAGTATGCAGATGAAACTAATGGAAACATTCTGCGGATCAGCGCATTGCAGACAACGCTTTCATGACCTTGTGACAAATGGAGACAGGCTCTCTTGGTATCAGGAAAGCAAGTGACCTTCAGGATTGATACCGGAGATCGCTGCAACATAATGACACGATCTGATTACCAGCGTCTTGATCACACTGGTGAACTCCGTCAATCGACCAAGGCATTGTGCACTTACTCAAATCACAAGTTAAAACCCGTCGCAGCCGTGGATCTTCCTGTTCAGTATCGTGGCAAGTTAGTCCTAAGTCACATTTGCCACGGCGGCCGTGGGGTCTCCAGAATCTAGGGCCACTAGCAATTATACGGCAGCCGCAGTATTTCCACGGTCACACAATGTCGCAGTCACATATGTTTTTCTTTTTCGGGGAGCCGCACGGCGTATTTAGAAATTGTGGAGACCGAAAACGTGGGGTTGCCGTACGGTCTTTGATTTGATGTCGCACGGTGACCTTAAGGGGGCCCTGCGGCGGCCATATAATTTTCAAGGCAGATGCAAGGCAGCCTCAAGGGGCCCGCAAGGCGACCGCAGGGGGGCCCTAAGGAGAACATGCGGCCAGACGGACGGTAACGAGTGGGTTAATTTATTTATTTATTTCTTACCAGTTTTTTTTTTTTCGACTTGTCGAATTGCTACGGCGAACGTAGAAATTAAAAAAGTTATAACTCCGCGTTATCATTCCACGGTAACCCCTACGGCCTGTAAAAGATAGCCAAACGGCGTAGGGCCACCCTGAGGCCACCGCAGAAACTCTGCGGCCGCCGCACATTTCTGTCAATTCAGAGGGCGTACGGCCGCCGTATCTTCGCCGTAGAGCAAATGTGACTTAGGTCTTAGTCACCACAACATTTGAAGTGGTTGCTCTCCAACAGGAAAACATAATTTCTGGAAATACTGCAGAAGCTCTGTATCTGATCATCAGACTTTATTCCGTTGCAATGGAAGTGGATACCTGTGGTGTTCTTACCGAACTGAAGGAATATCCAGATCTCGTGCGAACCACAGGAACTCTGCGAGGCATGTATACAATTAAATTGCAATCTGGTGCAAAGGGAGTTGTACATGCTTCTCGGCGACAACCCGCATCCCTCTTGCCGCGTATTAAAACCCGACTGGGGGAGATGGAATCGGACGGATACATTGCCAAAGTGAACAAACCTACGGAATGGGTCAGTTCAATGGTGGTATCTCTCAGAAACGATAAACTGAGAATTTGTATGGATGCATCCCATCTGAACGAGGTCATCAAGAGGGAGCACCATCCCATGCGTACTTTTGAGGAAGTCATTGCAAATATACCTCACACCAAGGTGTTCTCAGTGCTCGACGCAAAGTCAGGATTCCTACAAATCAAACTAGATGAGGAATCATCCTATCTGACATGTTTCAATACACCTTTCGGTAGGTATAGGTGGCTTCGTCTTCCCTTTGGACTGAAATGTGCACCCGAAATTTTTCAGAGGATTATGGACCAAATGATTGAAGGCATAGATGGAGCAGTCGCGATCATGGATGACATTCTCATCGCCGGTCCAAATGTGGAAGTACATGATCGAATTCTGAAACTAGTCATCGCTTGGGCAACAAACTACAATCTTAAGTTGAACCTGCAGAAATGTAAAATCCGCCAGTCGTCGGTACAGTATGTAGGACATATACTGTCTGAGGATGGACTATCTCCTGATCCTGTCAAAGTTGAGGCAGTTCGCTGTATGCCGGCTCCAACCGATAAGGAATCAGTGAGGCGCTTCGTCGGATTCATCACGTATTTGTCAAAATTCATCCCTCGGTTGAGTGAAGAGTTAGCTCCACTCCGAGAACTGCTGAAATCTGATGTTGTTTATCAATGGCAACCGGCTCAAGCCAGAGCATTTGAGAGACTGAAGGAACTTTGCTGTCATCTGCCTGTTCTTGCATACTTTGATGTCAACAAACCAGTCGAGATTTACTGTGATGCTTGCCGAAGTGGACTTGGTGCAGTTCTTGTCCAGGAGGACCGCCCCATTGCATACAGCTCCAGGGCTCTCACGGAGACTGAGACACGGTACACACAAATAGAGAAGGAGATGCTTTCCATAATCCATGCCTGCAAAAAGTTTCATTGTTATATCTTTGGGAAAACAGTCACCGTCTACAATGACCACAAACCTCTGGAAATAATTGCCAAGAAGCCTTTGCTGTCTGCTCCAATGAGACTACAGAGCATGATACTAAGATTGCAATGGTATGACCTCAATATTCGGTACAGAAAAGGGGAAGATATGCAGCTTCCGGACACGCTTTCTCGAGCCTACCTGCCAGATACTGGTTCGGAAATGCATAACTTAGAGCACATTTCAATGTTGGACTTTTTATCTGTCTCTGACGAGAGGTATGCTGATCTTCAAAGAGCAACTGAGTTAGAACTCAGTCAATTACAGTCAATGATTCTTGATGGATGGCCAGATGCCAGACAAGGTGTATCATTTGATCTTCGACCATACTGCGATTCCTGGAGTGAACTTTCCGTTATGGATGGCATCCTATACAAAGGCATGCGAATCGTTGTACCACCTACTCTGAGACCACGCATGCTGAACCTGATTCACGAATCGTATCTCGGAATAGTCAAGTGCAAATAACAAACTCGGGAAGTTCTATACTGGCCCCCCATGAATGCAGACATTGAGCAAACTGTTCAGAACTGCTCCAAGTGTGCAAGCTATCAAAATTGCTTGCCTGCTGAGCCCCTGAAACCGACTCTTACACCGGATCTACCTTGGAGTGAAATTGGGACAGACCTGTTCCAATTTGATGGTAAGACGTACCTGATAACGGTTGACTATTATTCCAAATTCATCGAAGTGGACAAAGTGAAGGATTTACGCTGCAGCACAACGCTTGAGCGACTGAAAGCACAGTTCAGTCGCCACGGTCTGCCAGAGACTCTACGGCATGATAATGGGACAATGTACAACTCACAACTTTTGAAAAAGTTCTGCAAAGATCACGGTATCTGTGTTAGAACATCTAGTCCCAGGTATCCACGTTCAAATGGAGAAGTTGAAAGGGCTGTACAAAGCATCAAACGACTCTGGAGAAAATGTTCGGACAAGCATCTGGCCTCGCTGGATTATTGCACAACGCCATTGGAAGGCATCCACCTTTCGCCTGCTCAACTACTGATGGGAAGACGTCCGAGGAATACCCTGCCCACTGCCCGTAGTCTTCTTGAACCTATGGCTTATGACCGTGTTGCTGTGAAAAGACCCTTCGACCTCAAGAAAGCTAAACAGAGGTTCTACAATCATCGTCACACACACAAAGATCTTCCACCATTACATCCAAATGACGAAGTTAGAATGGAACCTTCTCCAGGTTCCAAACGGTGGATACCAGCTGTGATTGTGAAGCAGCACTCGGAGCCATGTTCGTATGTGGTTCGGTCCTGAGACACGGGTGATACTTATCGCCGTAATCATCGACATTTACGTAAGAGCACTGGTGCAGCCAACGAGGTGCTAACCTCTATCGGCCTTTCATTGAAGCTGATAATGCTACCTGTGAGGTCAGTGACTGCCCAAGCGGTTAGTCCAACCTGAAGCCTCCAGATACCGACGCTGCGCGTTCTCTCGAGCTGCCTGAGCCACACAGGGCAGTCACCCCGCCGAGGCCTACAGTCCCCCCTTGTGTAACTCGGACTAGAAGTGGTCGTATCAGTCGACGACCAGATAAACTTGATTTGTGATGAATTGTAACTTTGCCTTTACCAAGTTTGGATCTTTTTCAGCACTGAGTTGGTTACCGGTTGATTTGTAGTTGGATTTAAGAGTTGAATTGGTCTTGACTCGGTTGGCTAGTAAGTTATCAAGTATATATTCATCTTGCTGAATCGCTTTGCGTTCCACACTAACTTGTATAACTTTGGTCACTGCTTTTACCACCCTGAAGGGGGAGATGCAACGTATGTTGATTTCCGGTTGTGGTTGGTTGTGCTCCGTGATCGCGAATAAACGTCACTTCCGGTCTGGCCCAACATGGAGTCCTGAGTATCTTACAATATTATTACCATTGAATCTTCGGTCTTTCATGGGCCTTTGTCGTCGGGAGTTTTTGTCACACACTGTGACATGTCAACCATCCCGAGTACGTACCGTATTCACACTGACGACTGGTGATCCGTTCCTCTGTGATGTCACATTAAATTCCCCCGTCATTGGTTGGGACTTGGAAGACCCTTCGTCCATTAAAACTCACCAGAGATCTTCTCTCCCATCCGGTGAAACTATTCCGGACGGACGTGGGAAATACGTTTCTTAACACATTTCATGGGATTTTGAGCGAACATGGAAAACCGTCAAAGGAGGAACTTGGAACTTTACCACATGTCACGTGACCGTTTGAGACAGCAGATGTTGAACACAAATCAAAAACCATCGAAATTAGTTTTATTATATTCGCTTCAGTCTTCATTGTGCTCGGCTGGTGTGATGGGAAAGAAGAAGAAGAAGAAGAAGAAGAAGAAGAAGAAGAAGAAGAATCGGAGGCAGACGAAGAAGCAGAAGTATAAGAAGACCAGGAGAGGAAGAAGGAGAAGTAGCGGAAGGGGAAGAACAACACTAGGAGGAAGAGGAAGAAGCAGAGAATGAAGAAGAAGAAGAAGAAGAAGAAGCAGAGGAGGCAAAGGAGAGGAAGAGGTAGAAACAGAAGAAGAAGAAGACGGACATTTTGGCTTTTTACGATTTTCTGATTTCCACTGAACCGATCTCACAAAGTCCTTCTGAAAACTGTTCAGGGTAAATATTCGCTAAATAATATCGAGTTGTGTGAATTGTTCCCACATCAGTTAATTTTACGAGGGAAGGTTTTACTCCCCATGACAATGGCATGTCGGGAAATCACCCTGAGTGGATTGGAGGGAGAAACAAAACAAAGGTCTCCTCAGGGTTTTATCATCACAAACAATCTTTATATGAAACAACAAAATAAAGGAATAATTCTGGGCCCCTATTAGCTCCGTGCCCCCCGGTTAGTAAGCCCTGCCCCCCTCTCAGCCCCCGGACAGCACACCACACGTAAGGGGTTTACCTTCCCCCCCCCCCCCCCCCCGAGGCCGATTCTCCACTGGACCACACTCTCCCATCAATATTCGTTTAAAACTCACCTGTGTAAGATGCGGCAGGTATCCCATGTAAGAACAGAGCAGAAAAGAGAGAAAACAGACGATAAAGATCCGCGTCTTCTCCATGTTGAGACAAAGCTTCAACTAGTAAAGAGAGCGACTGGATAATGTTAATAAAGAGTTTCTCTGTGATGTCACGCCCCTTTGTGACGTCGCTATTAAAGGTGCTGTTGACAGTTCAAATTCGATTACCATGTGTACTTGTCACCATAGTGAGGAACGTTGCATGAACCAATATTCCTTAAGTTATTCCTTAAAACATTCCTGAACCACAAGGCAATACACCCCCCCATCCCCACCCCTCCCCCCCCCACCACCCTAGTCCGGCAGCCAAAGGCCAAATTGCCCCCTAACCCCAAAATGTCTGATGTAGTTTTTTTCTCTGCTGATTATTTATCATTGCGGTGTATATAATGAGATCGAGGGTGGTGTGGACCGGTCACCCTTGAGCAATTTTAAATATTCAAGATGGCATCCAATATGGCTGCCACGAAGGACCAAAATTCAAAAATTCCCATTATTCCAATGTTTTCTGCCATAGATCAATGATTTTTATGCCAAGATATATGTTTTGGGGTCCAACAATTTCGATAGAAAGGGTTTGAGAAGTATTGGATGTACTGTTGCTATGGTAACTAGCTACCATTAAGTGTGTAAAAGGTGGTAAAAATGGCAAAAACTGCCATAAATTTCAAGAAAATGTTTATTAGAGCATTGCTTTTATTTTCTAGGTATATACTAATGACCACAATGTATTGGATAAAATAGGTTTGATGAGTTACGATTTTTTGTTGCCATGGTAACCATCTAAAATGACCATTCAGATGTTCGAAATAAGTGTTAAAGATATATCCCATAAAACCGTACATTTTTGGCCTAAGTTAAATGTTTTCTAACCCTTAGATCATGATGGGATGGATATGATAAATAAACTGTTTGATGTTGCCATGGTGACCACAAAGATGCTACCATAATGGGTACTGTAACGTTTTGATAAACGTGTTTTTTTCCACTAATATCACATTGATTACCATTACGTTTCAGATATTCTGATGACAATAGGAGTCTAAAGTTGGAATGACATGATGTGATGTGTACAGAGCATTCTTTCTCTCCCTCATATTGTAAACATTAATACTTAATTAACATTTTCGTTCTTTGTTTTAATCTGGAGATAAACTAATGGAGCAGGGCTGCGTCTTCAAGTTCCGGTATGGCACTGAGTGTGATGAGAAGACATCGCTCTCAGAGACTACTGGTGTGGCACGAATAGAAACGATTATCAATGCGAGCAAAGTTTATGGGGACACCTTACATATGGAACTTGAAACACAGCTTGCTGAAAATGAGAACTTGAAGATCTACTACCACAGAAACTGCGAGTCTCGGTATACATCAAAAACCAACCTCGCCAAGGAAAAGAATCATGAGGGTGCCCCTCCGGCCAAAAGATTACGACGTTCATCGTCAGTGTTTGACTTCAAGCTTCATTGCCTGTACTGTGGCAAAGCCTGTGAAATAAACAAGGATCCAAAGAATCCTCAAAGATGGAGACCAGCCTTCCTGTGTCGTTCAACCCATTCTGAGTATGGTGGTAAGCCCTACAAAGAATATCTTCTTGAAAAATGTAATTCTCGTAACGACCACTGGGCAAATGAAGTTCAAAGTCGCATTTGAAGGTGCCGTTAGTGACTTGCATGCAGTTGACGCTCGTTATCACAAGGACTGCATGAGCTTATTTGTGAGCAACCGGTGCCTTTCAGAGGATCCAAAAGCCACATCCAAACAGTCAGAGACAGATGAAGCCCTGCAGCATGTGATAGAAATCCTACAGGCCGACAGAAGTCGGATTTGGAACTCAGTTGAACTCTTCAAGGAATACCAGGATAATCATGGCTGTGCACTCACGCACTACCATCTCATAGAGGAGTTGCGACGGTACTTCGGTGATGACCTTGTTGTCCTTCCAACTCCCGGTTATGCCAGCCTAATTGCATTCCACAAGAATGCTGCCCTGATGCTGAAGTTGGTTAAGGACGATGACGAGAGTGACTAGATGTCTCTGAACTGAACCCGGGGACGTATACACATCTGTATCCATCTGCAAATACCCAATGACCCATTGTGTCAGAACATTAATTTTGTGACACCACTCTAAACTGAAATGCCTGCAAGCCAAATCTTGAACCTGTGCAGATAATGAGGGCTAAGCTACATGTAGATACATCTTGACTCCTCTGACAGCTGAAGATAGATTGTTTTCTGACATGAACATTCGTGTGTACTCAGGTAGTTTCTTTAATGGTAGTTGTCACCTACATGTAATCTATGGTATTCTCGATGCAATTCCATTTTTGATATTCTTTGCAATCTCTGTGGTCATCTTGTATGGCCCTAAATGATAATATCTAGGAACAAATCGTACTGCTCTTTGTTGTTTAGTTTCGGCCATCAAAGCGGTCGTTTTGGAAGCTATTTAAAGTGGTTACCATGGCAACAGAAATCTTTAACTCATTCATCCTTTTTATCAAATTTATTGTCGTCAATGTTATATAGCTAGGAAATACAAAGAATGTTCTATTCATATTATCTTGGACGTTATGACAGTTTTGTCATTTTTATCGCCATTATGGTAGCCATATTGCTTAATTACCATAGCAACGGTACATCCAATACTTCTGAAACCCTTTCTATTGAATCCATTTGACACAAAAACATATATCTTGGCCAAAACATCATTGCTTTATGGCAGAAAACATTAAAATAATCGGAATTTTCGAATTCTAGTCCTTCGCGGCAGCCATCTTGGACGTCATCTTGAATATTTAAAATTGCTCAAGGGTGACCAGTCCACACCACCCAAGATGTCATTATATACACCGCAATGATGAATAATCAGCAGAGAAAAAAATATATCAGAGAATTCGGGGTCACTCCCCATGGCTGCCGGACTACCCCTCCCCATGCTTAAACACCAACCTGTGAGTTGGTTGGTGAAACACCAACCGTGTCAACCCACTTGACGTCTCTGGTGATGTTACCCTGATCAAATACATGTCCTCAGGAATAACTAGAATTATACTCAGGATCTTTGATCCCCAGGAATCATTTTTAAAACAGTATTTTAAATAATTTATTTATAAACTCCATCGAGCTGACAATGCCACGGTATTGACACGTGATATGTGCTCCGATGTAAAGGTGTGTTAAATTCAGATATTGTGGACTTGATATGGATTGTTTATAACTTGTATCCTGGGGCCTCATATGTCATTTCTCCCAGTCATGGTATCCTGTGTGACGTTCGATATTGCCCCGACACTCTTTACAGCCCAGCTGTGACCTTTATTCGATGCTTAACCCCACCCGTAACAAGTACTCGCCTCTTCGCTGCCCAGCCTGGGTTCGAATCCAGACCCAGCTATAAACTGCCATTCTGGTGTTTCACAAGCAGGGTGATTCATCAATGTGGGTACCGTCATGTGACACAGGCATCTCATCTGCCAGCATTCGTTGGTGGACTTGACACATCCCACAGTGTCCTTCGGAAAGAGTGAGGGACTTTTCCTGGCACCCTAGCCCAATTGCAAATTTCTGCTCTGACCCATTGGGGGCACTGCATCAGCGGAACTGCCGTGCTCCCAGCAACGATACAACCAGCAACCACAGGATGCACTGGAAAGGTGAAAAGGAGGATCCTTCCAGAGTTCCAGTCATATACGGCTGTTTCAAAATTATCTTTCTGCACTTTAAATATTTATATCTCGTGAACCTTCTGCACAATTTTCATAATTCTTTTAATTTTCATCATAGTTTACATTGGTATATTTTCAATAACATGGTGTACCCGCACATGATTATATGGCTGTGCGGGAGTATCTGGAGAATGAATTTCCTGAACAATGGATCGGTCGCAGAGGGAGTGCTTTGGAATCCCCTCCAAGGTCTCCAGACCTCACTCCTTTAGATTTTTTTTGCATGGGGAGACTTGAAAGATCAAGTTCACAGTAAGAAACCACAAAAAATTAGAGGAGCTGTGGATGGCACTGCATACAGCAGGAAGCATAAAATATTTCACCTGACTTGTGCTCTGCAGTATGTACAACTGATGAAGAGAGATGTCACTCATGAATCAGTGTTGGCGGCGGACATTTTGAACGTCTCACCAAAGTTTAGTTATTTGAAAAATAATTGTTTTGAGATTTAAAATTTCAAAAAAGTTTTGAAAATTGTGCATAATTTCACGAGATATAAATTTTTAAAGTGTGTATACAGAATTTTGAAACACCCTGTATATTGTTGTGGTTTTATGAACCGCATGCTGAGACTGAAATGCACACAGCACGTCGACTCTTTAGAATAGTTATTTCCGTAAAGAATGGTAAAAATAGCGCCTTCCCTGTCGGGGTTATTACGTAATTAAATGTGTTGGGTGGGTAGTTATCAACTCCTCTCAACCCATTAGGATAATGGAGACATCAGCGCGTGATGACGTGTGCCGTGACGAAGATCGAAGATCGAATAAGGAGGAAGAAGAGGAGGTAAATATTCGATAAATAACATCGAGTTGTGTGAATTGTTCCCACAGCAGTTCATTTTACGAGGGAAGTTGTTTCTCCCCATGACAATGGGATGTCAGGAAATCACCCTGAGTGGATTGGAGGGAGGGAGACACAAAACAAAGCTCTCCTCGGGGTTTTATCATCACAAACAATCTTTACATGAAACAACAAACTGAATGAACGATCCTGGGACCCTATTATTAGTTCCGGGGTAGTTACCCCTGCCCCCCTGAGGCCGAATCTCTGCTGGACCACGCTCTCCCGTCAATATTCGCTTAAAACTCACCTGTGTAAGATGCGGTAGGTATCCCAAGTAAGAGCAGAGTATAAAAGAGATAAAACAGACGATAAAGATCCGCGTCTTCTCCATGTTAAGACAATGTTTCAACGTAAAAAGTGCGACTGGATAATGCTAATAAAGAGTTTCTATCGCTCTGTGACGTCACGCCCCTTTGTGACGTCACTATTAAGGGTGCTGTTGACAGTTTTAATTCGAAACAAAAATTGAATTTAAATTCAATTTCCTTAACCATGGGTCCTAGTCACCATGGTTACCAATCATTTCAGAGCCGGTCGTTCCCTCTGCCTGTATTGTGAACGTCTTTGGGACTGTCAATATATTACTTATGGATTTTGAAGAACTTTCGAAACCCCTTCAACCTGTTCCACCGATTCACCCCATCACCCTCTGCAATGCACTTATCACATGTCGATCATTCCATGAGGAACTGGAGGGGGAGCACTCGGGAGAGTGCAAAACCTCCGCCGCCAATACTGCTGGGTCACTCAAGTGAACCTTATATCTTATTCATTAAATATGATGCCAACAGTGCTGACAGTTATAGTTCTTTTCTCCAACATTTTTTTTGGGGGGCGGGGGGGGGGGGTGGAAATCACTTAAAACATGTAGGAATGCAAAAAAAAAGAAATCGAAATTTTGTTGAAAAAAAAGTTGCAAAATATTTTTTTTCTCTAACAATTATTTTTGGGGGGGGGGGGGTGGAAATCATTTAAAACATGTAGAAATGCAAAAAAAAAAACTTTTTTGGGGGGGGTAACAATTTGGGGGGGGCTGGAAATCACTTAAAACATGCAGAAATGCAAAAAAAAATTTCTCTAACAATTTTTTTTGGGGCGGGGGGGACCAAGTCCAAAATTTAATGGCATGATCCTTGGACCATAGCTAACCCCCCCACCAAGTTTCGTCGAAATCCACCGAGGAGTTTTTCCGTAATACTTTTCACAAACAAACAAACAAACAGAAAGGGGTGAAAACAGTAACCTCCATCCATCTTCGAAGATGGCGGAGGTTAATTATCCGAGCAAAGCCCTTGCCTGGCACTGAGAGCAGCATCACCCATTGTAGTCCAGTCATTTAAGGACAATTTTTGGTCCGATATTAACCTGCTGGACAAAAGCACCAAATTTGCCATGGAGGTAGCATATGACAAGACAAATAATTTTCACTGAAGACAATCGAGATCGTGACCTTAAAGGTCAAGGTCAAAGGTCAAAGGTAGCTTTTCCTTGGAAACCAAGGTAACATCTAAAGTTCAATTTTAAAAGGTCTAAAATTAGTTTGACAGCTTCCTGCTGTTTTGAAGAGTTGAAGGAAGGGGGCTTTGTAATTCTACTAATTATTGATGACATTTACATATGCAAATTATTTGCATAATTTATGCAGGAAGTAGGAAATTTTCATATTTTCCTACTGTATTATAAAAGCCCCCTATAATCGGTTATTGGAGCCAATAATTGACAAGATTGCGTCATTGTACCTGGTAGATTAGATAACTGCTGTTAAAAACAGCATATGCAAATTATTCTGTTCTAAGACAAGTGACCGCTTCAGGGTTAATGGGTTCAGATGCGAGATCGTACGGAGAAAACAATCCCCTACCTTTACACAACACAGACGCATTTGCAGAGACTTGTGCAGTGAAGACTGGCCTTCACGCATTTGCAGTTTTTGCAGGGCTTATTGCAGGAGCACCTTATGAACTCCCGGCACGCACGTGAAAACTTTGGTATCGTCATCCAGATCGGTTGCCAGGATTCCTCTTGTCTGACCCATCCAAACTCTGAGGCAATACGGCTGTTCATTTCAGAACATCACTGGTGAGCCATATGCTGGCTTGATATTTGTCGCGTCTCACGTGATGCAGTAGCGAATTCTGAAAAATGCCAGCAGTACTTTAGCAGTAGAAAATGAATTTGGGTCATGTGACAATGAAAATTCTGCAAGGTGTGATGATCAAGTGACCAATCTCTCTCACCTGTGTTGGTAGTAATCTGTTTAAATGGCCTTGGTTTCTTCCTGAACATGGCAATTCTGGCGTCGTTCACCTTTGAGATGTCACACTTCTGATACATTTGCACAACAAAGGCTTCAAGCATGGTGAAGTGATCATCTGTTACCTCGACCGTACAGAAGGGATGCTCCGTGATGTATGCAAAGGTGGGGTTTACATGCGGATACCGATCCCACGTTTTCCAAGCCTTTGTTTTGCTGGACCAGTGGAAACCGGACGTTGTATCACACCCTGTCATTGCGTGAAATATCGGTAAAGATTTCGCTTTACCACTGATTTTGTGGCAGATGGATCCAACAGAGTTACACGAGAAGTTGCGACCAAGTCCGAAAGCAGCCCATAATACCATATCTGGATGCTGATGAACAAGCCGACCATACATTCCGATGAGGATTACTAGAATGTTGGTATCAACACTTCTGATCTGTATGATTCGATGGCCGTGGTCGAGCGCATCTTTGACATGGATGTCAGCCTCCTCGTGATCGCAGGTGTAAATATCTCGAGTCTCGCCACTTCTTTGTCCTGGAACGTAAACAAATGATATAGAATAGAGAAAGGAATTCTAAGTTCACCAGCGGTAGGTCGTGCCAACAATAATATTATATCGTACCTGACATGATTAGCTCTTTTCCCGGTGGTAGAGTAATGCAGGCGACTGTTGCGTTCAAATAGTCAAATAGCTCCTGTTTGTTTTCATCCACTTTGAGGAATTCCTCCCATTTGCTGGGAAGTTTGGTCTGGTGTTCCACTTTTATTCTATTGCCAGTTCCTCGCCGTTGTCTCGTTGCCACTTTCAAGCTATCAGGAATGTATATGTCCCACACAATGTCCAGTCTGGCAGATGTTTCAAGTTGTTGCAGTATGTATGGAACAAACACCTTTGTGGAGTACTCTACGAACGTTTTAGCCAACATTCGTGGAATGGCATGGATTATCACAGCTCCATCCACGATTTTACCGTCGAACGCTATCGGTGTCTCCATGGAATCATCATCGGCTTCTGGCATACAAGCGAGCAAGTCCGACTTCTTGGTGAAGTATATCGAACCATGGTCTGAAGTGAGGGGGGATAACCAGTCGTTTCAAGGGAGAAGAACTCCTGCATGTCTCCTGATCGGTTTTGTAGCAACACATATAATTGTCCGGATAAGGCAACGTCTTCTCGGAGCTCGATCAGCTTTCAGCATCGTTTTCGCCACCGTTTTCTTCCCGTAGTTGAATAAATGCAGAATATTCCGTTTTATCGGTTTGTGAATTGTCTCTGTCCTGTCATCAAGGACCGTGCGACTGAACTCGGCGAACTGGGATTTACCAGTGTCTTCTAGTGTACGGATACATTCTACTGTCGAACGTGAAGCACATTGTCGATTGAGATTGACGAGCTCCGGGAAATGGTCCATGAAAGGATTTCCCATTTCAACAATAGTATCGTACAAGCGACGAACTTGACCATGGAACGTCTTTTGGCTGGAGTATCCTGAATCATGATTATCACATGACGTTTCTCCACTGATACCGAGGTCATCTTCAAACTCCATCAGTATCCGCGACTGTTCGGGTCCCAACAGAAGCCATTGCCTCGGCAGGACTGGGTTTTGGAGCAGCCCAATCGCACTGCCACATCCATTTCACGGTCTTGTTATGCTCATAAAAAAAGTCAGTGTAATTTATTAACACATGGCCTGTTTAAGGTTACACCCTCCATCACACAAACATTCATGCTCGGCTGACTACCTATTACATTGAAACCCCTCTAATTTGACGAATAAACATCGAACGCTCAGTGAAAAGTGACTCGTGCCACCTTCCTCGTCCCGTTTGCGGTAGAGCGATTACAACCGCCATGTTTGGGTTATAAATAAATAAACCGCCTCCATCGTTTCGGCTCATTCTACGTTGGCGGGACTGTTCAAGTCCCGTGGACGTCACAATATATATATATATATATATATATATATATATATATATATATATATATATATATTGTTTTGGATTTCTGAATCGGATCCGAGGAATGCACACAATATCCAGGTCCTCAGAAAGTTGTTTCCATAAATACATGTTCAGAATGGACCCATCCCCATGTCTGGTGGGATTCTAACTCTTTGATGTGTTGCAGAAGGGTATAGAATAGGTTCCTTTTCTTTATTGTGGGATAACCTTTTCCTCTTTACGACATCTTCATGACGTACGATTTTATGTCAGTTTTCATGTCTGCATGAGCGATATTCGCCGTTTGTGCACGCGATAAGATAACCGTTCGCCCAATGGATACTCGTTCTATTCCCTTTCTATCAAGACACATTGGCTTGGAAATACACCATTTATTGACGCATTTTATTTTGGTTATCATTTTCACATTGAACTTACAGGACATTTGAGTCATTAATCACACCGCAAGCTTTTCCCGAACAGTTCATTCTGACGACAAAAACATGGCTTTGGTCTCGGACTATTTAACTCAGGCACCGATATTTTTCCATTAACATTCGACACCCATTTTCTTTCATCGACATTTGACATCCACATTTTTCCATCGGCAATCGACACCCTATTCGGTAGCTCTATGGACACAAACTGGCTCTTATTCGTTTCGGGCAAAACAAAGAGGTGATAATTGCCTGTTGACGTTTTTTGAGCGCTTCATGTTTTTGCTCGGTTGTTCCAGCAAATGGCTGCTTTCTGGCGTTCATCCAGCACCCCGAACATTGTGTCATAAGCTAGGCCTGTATTTATTGCAAGTTGCATCTCGTTCGATGGGAGAGAATGGCCGCGAGAATGGATGGTTGGAGGTCACATGCAGCGATGGGCCAATAGGCAAGCTGGATTTGGCTGAAGTCTGTTTGAGGCTCCTCCCACACCGGTCACCTATAAAAGGACAGCACGACTGCCTTGATCGCAGTTGGTGAGAGATCCTGCTGACGGTTGGTGATAGCTCCTGAGAGTTGGTGAGAGATCCTGATCGGAGTTGTTGAGAGATCCTGATCGGAGTTGTTGAGAGATCCTGATCGGAGTTGTTGAGAGATCCTGATCGGAGTTGTTGAGAGATCCTGATCGGAGTTGTTGAGAGATCCTGATCGGAGTTGTTGAGAGATCCTGATCGGAGTTGTTGAGAGATCCTGATCGGAGTTGTTGAGAGATCCTGATCGGAGTTGTTGAGAGATCCTGATCGGAGTTGTTGAGAGATCCTGATCGGAGTTGTTGAGAGATCCTGATCGGAGTTGGTGAGAGATCCTGATGACAGTTGGTGAGAGTTTCTGATGAGAGTTGGTCAGAGATCCTGATTGGAGTTGGTAAGAGATCCTGCTGATGGGTGGTGACAGCTCCTGACGGTTGGGGACAGCAGCAACAGCAGTTGGTGACAGATGGACTGTTCCTGCTGGTTCTGCTGGTTCTTGGTGTACCTTGCTCTTGGCATACCTGGTTCTTGGCATATCTGGTTCTTGGCATACCTGGTTCTTGGTGTACCTGGTTCTTAGTGTACCTGGCTCTTGACGTACCTAGCTTTTGGCATACCTGGTTCTTGGTGTTCCTGGTCCCTGAGGGTGACAACGTGATGTTGATTGGTGTTCAAGCCTGTTTGCGGATGGGTGCACGGCAAGGCAAGGCACTGGCAGCAGAAACGAGCCAAGCTGTAGAGAACTCATTTTGAGAAGTAGACCAAGGCATGCTCACACATTTTGGGTTATTTTAGTAGACGCACGATGACTTCTGCCTTGGGAAGCCGAGACCGGATTTCTTTTTCCTCTTGAATGGTCTGATGGCGACCCATGTCTCGTGTTTAATTGTTAAGTTAGGCATAGTGATAAGCATCTGCACTTTGTCCATTGTTCTATAAATGCTTGTTGAATTCTGTATTTGTTTGAGATTATTTTATTGCTTGAACATTTGATTGATTTGAATTCATCCATTTAATGGACAAGGAAATAATAAAAGTCCTTCAGTTAATTTATTTTTCTTTCTAATAAATTCCTTGATGACGTTTCAACCTGTCGGTGATTGTCATTTCCTTTCATTGATCCAGCATTGTTCGAACCAAGATAGACTGGAAGATTATAATTCCGAAACAAATTAACCTGTCATAGTCGGCGTGCACCAGCGGTAAACGCTCGGCTGCATTACTTAATATCTAATCAACACAAGATAGGTGCATCGCCGAAGGTGCATTCCCTGGTCCAGAAACCACATGACCTCCAGTTAAACAGCAAATTAGATGGTGGACACTGGAACTCGTGGTTAAGTAATTGGTGTTCGTGGTTATTAAGCAACCCACCGCACCATGAGCTTAATTGTGAGCAGTGGCCCCAGATCCGGTTCTTTCGAGGAGAAACGAGGATTTACACCCTCATAATACACACGGCACCCGGAACAATATATATATATATATATATATATATATATATATATATATATATATATATATATATATATATATATATATATATATATTTATATATTGTTACGGATCTGGAAACCATATGCATTCAACATACAGATGTCCCAAAAGTCAGTTATCTCGTTAAGTATGTGTGTAGTCAGATCCCCTTCCTTTTGTCTAGTGGGAGAATCAAAGGCATGCATTGTGATTTATTTTTGTTAGGTTATTACATCGAACAAGCCATCTAATAACCATCCCATCTGCATGACCCCTCGGCCGATCACGATCCACCACCAACCAGCTGCCTTCTCGCACCCTGACGTGCCAAGGCAAGATCTCGCGGTTCCGGTTTCTCGGCTCCCACAAACGTTGTAACTCTTTCACGACGACCTTTGCAACATTGATACTGTTGCTCGACAAGTACGAACCCGCGTTGAAGAGTGGGTGGGGTTTCCCAGCAGGGGGCGAAACCCCGCCCAGGAAGGGCGAGTCCATGAGAGCCTGCCTAATCAGGGCGGGGAGTGACGTCTGTTCGAGTGAGCCCCGCCCCATTGAGGGAGGTCCATAAAATTCCCGAGCACTCTCTGAGGAGAGGTGTTTTTTTGGAGGTTGCTATGAAGGGGTCGTTACGAAGGTTGTTCGGAGGTTTTCAACGTGGTTGTTGTTGAGCGAGCAGTTCTTTTGAAGCGGAGGGTTGAGCAGAAGATTGTGAAGGCGGTGAACGTGTCTCTGCTGGCCCTCTACAAGGAAAGGAAAGAGCACCCCTGACCCCCCCCCCTCCGTGGACCCTGCTATTCACCACCTGAGCTCCGCCACGAACCACGAGTCCCACACGTGCGACTGGGGACCAAACCAACGACCTTTGTCAGGTGCCACATCGCGGAGCACCCCCTTCCTACGACGGTCAGGTACCCAGCTGGACTCTGACCCCCAGCTCGTCTCTCTCCTCTGCTGCGAGGGTCCAATAAAGAACTCTGGGTTTATTTTAATTTGTGTGTGTGTCTGTGCGTGGGCCTGTCTTGTAAGTAGAACTGAATAAGTGTTTTTGGATCATTGTAAATATTCCTTGCTTGCATATTCGCGTTAAGTCTTCCCTGTGTCTTTCCATTGTAAATAAGCAATTGTAGAAATGTCCCCAGTTCGTTTTCGTCTTTTCCTTCATTGGTCCAGCATGGTTTGGATCTGAGTTTATGCGGGGTTTTATCCCCGGTAATCGGACAATTGTAGCCAGGACGTCCTGGAAAGGCCCGCTTGACTGCATCCGAGCCAGAAAGGTGGGTGGCAGAGTGGTAGTCTGTAGGTGTAATTTTACCGCTGCCAGTAGAGTGAATCAGGTTCGACCAGGCGTTCCGAGGGCGTGGATTCCCTGTAGCCGAGGCCGCGTGATTACTTAGATACATTGGATCTAGACAAAATAACCCTACGCCACGCGGTCGAGATATTGACGTTCCACGGTCGGTTAAACGACCCGCCGGCTCGTGGAGTTATCTGAGCGACGGCCTACAATTCCGGGGAGTTTGGTGGGAGATGACGCAAGCTTTCCCCACCTCGTGGCCATTCTCCCCACCGACCCCTGGCCCACAACAATATGTATATACACACAATGTATTGTGTGAAGTTATTAGAGATGTATGATGTGGTGAAGTATAGCAGTAAAGAACATGAGTTCCGTGATTCCCAATCATCGGTCTGTGGTCTTTTATCACTGACCTTTCCCTGTACCTGTTGAGGAAAGGTTTAGAACCACTGTTCTCGAGTCGAGACACTAGAAGTATCCACATTATAATAGTATGCACTTTATAGACATGCTCACATTCTTGTTAATACATGCTTTGTAGACGTAATCACATTCTAAATGTGCTTACTTTATCGAGAGAGATACAGGATGTTGTTGAAAAATATAATATCTACTACTGGCTACCACCAGGTGGCGTTTGTGGCCTACATTAGCATATATGTTCAAACTGGCAGACAAACAAACGGACCCAAGTGCAATACCCTCTCCCCTGGCAAAGGTAGCAAGAAGGACAAGATACAACACTGTTCATGATGAGTGGAAGGTATCAGATACAGCAGGGATCAAGGAGAACTCGAGCTGCTCGGCGTCAGCTGACCTTGGAGAAAGTGCAGTGGAAGACAGCAAAAACATCCAAGCAATCAATGATGGAGTTGTCCTTGGATGAGGTGACAATTTTTTAGGTAGTTTGTATTCTGGATATTGTATTCTATGTAAAAATGTGTACAAACTAGATCAGCACTCATTAGAGCACATACCTCCGCCAGGCTGAACTGTGTGTGTGTGTGTGTGTGTGTGTGTGTGTGTGTGTGTGTGTGTGTGTGTGTGTGTGTGTGTGTGTGTGTGTGTGTGTGTGTGTGTGTGTGTGTGTGTGTGTGTGTGTGTGTGTGTGTGTGTGTGTGTGTATATTACTAAAACTCTCCTCTTGTATATATGTACGTATGTTCCCGAAGTACAGCCAAAACGGTACATGATAGCGAAAAAATTTTCGGCCCACCTTACTCAACATTCTCCTGCGGTGTGCAGTATCAAGTTTCATTCAAATTGGGCAACGAAAAAAATTATTTAAAAAATAAATTCCCGGTTCAGTCAAGTACTCTTCAGGAGTATTTGATCAATGCAACAACCTCAGCGGTATAGTTCGCTGGAACTATCTTTTTTTTTTTTTGGATATGATTTTTTTTATCACCCGCTGTCACAACGGGAACCCAACGGGTTCATGGGTCGTCTAGTTTAAATATATATATAAAATATTTGACGAGGATGGGAATAATATGACAAGGATGGCTGTCTGTTGCCTGTTAGCTGTTTTGCTGATTGGCTGTGAAGAGGCTAGGTGCAATGTGATTGGCTCTTCGCAAGATTATCACATATGCTTATTAAAAACTGATATTCAAAATCCGATTCAATTTTATTTACGATCGGAACTCATGGCTTAAATAATTATGTCGAAATCCAGAGTTAAGTCAGAGAAAAAGTCAGAAAAAACGGTTTATTAAAACGCCATGTAATTGGTTCACGAGTCAGTAAGTGACCACTATATTCATTATGGGTGTGTGTCTGTCTGTCTGTCCCGAGCATAGCCCCGTGGGTTTTGATCCAATCTTGATAAAATTAGGGTGCGAGGTTTGTATCATGATCTAGTTGTGTTTTCTGGAGAATGGGCGTGCTGCGCCCATTATGGGCGGAGCCACGCCCAAAAAACATGTGTTTTTAGGGGGTAGCCGGTTTCAAGTTACATCTTCTCCGAGGGGGTTTGTCGAATCTGGCAGGGGTTTTGGTATTTGGTTAGCCCAATGGCATCTGCATAGCCCCACGCAGCTCGATTTTTTTTTTCCATCCCAAGGTCAAGGTCACAAGGTCACGAACTTAGAAAATGTCAAAAAAATCAATAAATTGGGAATCGAGCTCCTAGGGTTTTCAACTGTTTTGAATGAAAGTTGGTATGCAAGTAGTGCTCTTCGAGTAATACAACTTTCATCATTTATGTTTTTCCCGATTCCCGCCAGTTTGCCCGTGGCGTCCCCTCGAAGACCAACCGTTGGTTGGTTGGTTATACCTCACAATATGAATATGCAAACTTGCATGGTGAAATTCTGATGTGTTCGGCAGGGTATAATGAATTACGTTCTCAGATTCAAGAATACAGATGTTTCAGTTAGACACTACTACCGTGTACATTGCTCGTGAACCATCGCCATCTTCAGACTTGTCTTTCTTACA
Organism: Eptatretus burgeri; assembly: GCF_056783735.1. NCBI lineage: Eukaryota > Metazoa > Chordata > Myxini > Myxiniformes > Myxinidae > Eptatretus > Eptatretus burgeri. Next base: position 50,321,649 of record NC_140974.1, read on the forward strand.
TCGTTTATGAATCAATATTCAAAGCAGTTCTTTCCAAAAACTCATCATTTATATAACCGAATGTAACAATGATCGAGTCATTATGATCAAGAGGCATGGTTTTGGTTAACAAGTCAAAGCAGTGAATTGTTAAACTAAACACGACTTCTTCAATGCCAACATTTTTGCACCTTTGACCTATTTACTATGGGAAATAGGTCAAAGGATGAACAAAGCTGCCAATAACTTGTTGACCTGAGCTGCTCGTGTTGAAATCTCTTGGCTGCAGGCTCAAAGCCCGATTCCACTGGGAAAAGCAACGGCAAACCACTCATTGCATTCCTTGCTGCAAAATTGCTTTTTCGGCAGCAGTTTTGTCTCTCGATGAAGGGCGCTAAATGAGGTGGATGGTCGTTTATTATCTTTACACAACGATTCGAAATATAATGTTAACCAACAGTTCCTTCCCTGCAACAACACGTCGACAACGTTTTTATATCAGTCAATATGGCATAGTTCTGATAACTCTCTTGGAACAACTTGTTTGTTGGAATTTCCTGAAATGTTCCACACTTGTTTTGAATTGCGAGAAGGTGAGATCGAGATGTGCAAGTCCTCTGATCAAGGGGACGGCAACGTTGAGTCTGATCGATATTTGGAGCAATGTTGTCCCCACATGACATCAATTATTGCCATCTGAAAGGTTGCTCTCTCATACATGGCAACTAGGAGGTGACAAAAACGGGTTGGTAGGAATCAAAACCGGGTTAGTTAGTTTGTTGTTTAATTATTTAATTTAATTATTTGACGTGATATCGGAAGTGATACTTACTGCCTGTTGAAATCTTAGAGAATGGTAACATGGCCTACAGTGAGAGAAAGCTCTTGACGTGACACAGCCAAATGACTAGGGATGCATTGTATATCGGCTGCAGGTCACTCCAGGGGTGTGATTTGCATGACCAATCAGCTTGTAGAGTGCTTGCCAAATGGCTTAAGCAAGCACTCAAAGAAACGCTGGCTGCTTGGTAAATGAACAGACTCTGGGTGTGTTTCATCATCAATAAACTTGCTATCACTTGCCAAACCAGCCGTTCCTTATCAATAGCGTCGAATGGGATGCTTGCTTGAGTGCTTGAGTATTCATGCATCAATCAACAAACTTCATAACTGTGCGTCTGGCCTGCTGTGCACTGTATAACGTAAACATGGCCGCAAGCATTCATCATGGTCTTTTCAGTAGTCGCCTGACCACGAGGCTGCAGCGACATATGACAACGTACCATATGCTCCTAAACTTGTGTGGGGGGAAAATTTATATTAATGTATTTTAAATTGTAACAAATGGAGTTTCAGAAATGTAGCTTCTATGCTGCAAATTGAATTGGCTGTCATATCTGGCCAAAAGACTTTTGCCCTAAATGATAAGAAATGTGTTGTTCTGGAGTAGAGTGACCGAGCTGATAAATGAACCTTTGCTTAGAAAATGTACGAAGTGACTTTTTGTCTAAAGGACACGTCTACAGTCTGGGTGAATATCCCCCAACCTCTCTCTCATGGAAGTATAAAATGTTTTGAAAGGCACATTTTCTTAGTACGAGCACGTGAGGAAGTATAGTTTCTCAGTAGCTCGTACTCCTTGGAACTGACCAAGTACCAAGTTAGAATAAAACTCTCTGATGTAATGTAGAAGTGAATTGAATCGGGTTGGTCTAACTGTTAACTAAAGTAAGAATAAATGAAATAGAACCAAATAATATTGCAATCAATGGGGATTCTTAAGTTCATTGTACAAGGGTGAGAAGTGTATGGTGTATAATTAGGAAATAAATTGTTTCACAAGGAAGGACTTGTGTGGACATCAGTTTTATCAGTGTCGATAGGGTTTTTTGTAGGATTTTATAATCAAATCGGACAAACGTTAAACTCTGTCTGAAGTCAAATAGGATTCCACAATCGACCAGTTAGAATCCTTCAGGAGGACAACGATCACAACAAGGTGGGTTTAAAAAAATCCACATCACTTGCATCTGTCGTTAAAAGGAACGACTAACAGTATTGTTGGGAATGAAAACTTCTTCGTTAGTATGCAGCGTAAGGCTGTGGGGTAGCATCATTTGCTGAGGGCTGTGTCGCTGATGCAATGCCCACTGCAGGTTTGGGCAGGAATTTGGAATATGGTCATGGTGCCGGTGATAGCAGCTCGCCTGCTCCTTTCGAAGGACACCGCGGGATATTTTTTAACGTTTACCAACGAATGGTGGCAGACGGGATGTCCTGTTTTAATGTCCATCCGAGGGACACCACGCATATCGATGAATCACCCTGCCTGTGAAACACCAGGATGACAGATAGCTGGGTCGGAATTCAAACCCAGCCAGACAGCTTCGAGGTGAGTGTGCATACCTGGAGGACATCTTATTACCTCTGGGAATTATATTAAATCGTTCGTTAAAACCTACAAAGCCATTTTATTCAGGAGGTGTTAGCAATGGGATGGTGATGATGATGATGATGATGATGATGATGATGATGATGATTCTTGTTGTTGTTTTTCTTCTTCCCGGTTCAGTTCTGCATCAAATAGCCCTTCGATCTCCCGGTGGCGACCCAGAGGAGAGATCCCTCTAATCTTCGATGCTGGACTCTTGCTTTCATGGACCCTGGACCGCGCTGTCTTCCATAACGTGTCCGATTGCGTGTACGTGGGCCCTGGCAGAGGTTGCAGGTGTCGTCAAGTCTCTGTTTGTATAGCAACGGCGTTGATGTGAGTCTTGGTGGCTGAACTCGTTGGCAACGACGAAGATAGATATTGCAAAACAAGAAAAAAGTCACAAAGTTGAAGAACATTACAAGGAGGGACAAAGCAAAATTGAGAGCATGTGGGGGAGAGAATAGGGTGGGTTCTGAGTGCAGAGAGGGGAGGGACAGAGACACAGAGAGAGAGAGAGAGAGAGAGAGAGAGAGAGAGAGAGAGAGAGAGAGAGAGAGAGAGAGAGAGAGAGAGAGAGAGAGAGAGAGAGAGAGAGAGAGAGAGAGAGAGAGAGAGAGAGAGGAGAGAGAAGAGTAGAGAATGAGACGGCAGGCAGCCAACTGGAGCCTTATTACTAGCGGATTGCTCAGCTGTCTTTCAAGGTGGCACATTCTCTTTGTACCTCTTTATGTGCTTTACGAGTTAGTCCAATTGTGATTTATAAATTGAACGTCATCTCAAACGGTTCTTTCCCTTCTTCTTCCCCACGCACCAACGTCATCTGCCCTTCCCTTCTGTCACCTACAACCGACCCACTCACCTCTCTTAAGTCACTTTTCACCACACCTGTGCATATGTTTCTGAAGTTATTTTAAGTGAGCCGGTTATGATCCGAACTAGAATTGTCGTTTTGGGGAGATAACGGGCTTTGAAAGCAATCTTCATGCAAGGAATGCATTGGGTGGTTTGCCTTTGCCTTTCCAGCAGAAATGGGCATTGCAATTTGGCCAGCATTCCGGCGCACAACACCTGCTGTTGTTTAAAATGTACACACTATAATGAGATCCGTAATAACAACGGGAAGGTCCATTAAAAATTGCCATGTTCCACAATGCAGCACCTCTTCCTGCAACTCAACTGGACTCGTTTCGCTGCGTTGCTTATCTCAGGATGATGTCATTGTGTTTGTGTTCCAGCTTAATGAGAGTTCGGCTTGGGACTCGGTCGGATTCACCGCCGGCACGCGTCCTGGGTTTGTTGGTGCACCGTTCCGACAATTGCATCGTCGTGAGGGTCCATGTTTGTCTCTGACCTCGATGGTCTTTGCTTTGATTCCCAACGGTCTTAGATATGAGTAAAATTTCCATTTGAGGCACTGTATGGTGGTGTCTTGGAACACTTCTCTCTTAGGGGACGTTAAGCTGGCTATCCACTGTGCATCAAATGGCTTGAAATGTAGGCTTATGTTCAGTACTCCAACAAATTATAAATTCTCTGCATGGTCAGCTGTTGGGGTCACCTGCACCTTCCTTTCCTCAGAACCCGACTGGTCTTTAACCACCATGAATGGTATGCTTTCAACAGGAGATTGGGTCAGATCTCTGCTCTCGCAGGTTCCATCTTCCATTCTGCTCTTCCTTGCCTTCCGTCCTGTTTCCATTTTTTTCTCAAACTTGGAACATCTATTAACTTTCTCTAAACTTGGTCCTGCTTGCCCACAGGTCTGTTTATTTTGTACTTTAAAGGGATGCATAACTCATGGATCACAGAAAAACTAGGAAGGAAGGACAACGTAGGATATTGATGGCCAAGAAGGGATGGATATGAGGGTGCAGAGGAATAGGAAACAATTATATCTCTTTGTGCTGGGTTTGCTGTTGACTATTCACTCTTGATAGCAAACAGATGGAGTTGGGCCTTGCAGTTGGCCGCAGGCTCAAGGACTTCAGCAAGGCAGTTTACCTGAGCTACTCCACACCGACGACCATACAATGGACCTTTTTGTACATCTTTGATGCTTTAAGACTCGAAGATAAAACCTGAACATAATAACCATAATAACCAGCATTACTGACAAATTGTTAGAAAGATCACACACACAGACAGGCGCAGCAGGAGGCTGTGATGAGAAGCCACCTTGAGAGACAAAGGATAAGATTGACTCCAGATGGATTTGGAAAACATAAAGTTCTTCCAGCCAGAACAGTACTGGGGATGCATTTATTCCATTTAATAATCTCTATACCTTGGTAACCTCACCTCTAAGCAAACTCTTTGAAGTTGTGAGTGTATGTGGAGTACAATTCACCCGTGGATCATTTTTTCTCGTTTGTGCATGGATCTGAACATATGTACAAGGCGTTGCTGACACGTCCTTGCCATGGCCTTCAGCTCATGGCCTCGGCACACAGCCTAGAACTTTCCTCAAAAGCCCAAAAACTCGAGCTTTAATGTGTCTGTGTCGTGAGATGGATGTTTCTTCCCATTGTGTGTCTCTTCACCACACCCATCATGAAACAGTCAGCACGCTGTGCCGCACGCAGCGGTTAGCAAGATTTCCGGAGGTGATGTGGAATTTGGCGCTGCTCCTTCGCTGCCACTCTCAAACTTTCAAAAGCAACATGGCAGAAAGCTAACGCAATATGGATACGATTATATTTTTTCAGGGCGCTCAGTTCTGGCTGGTACTTCAAGTTTGTGCCAATCTTGGATAAAAAGTATATATATATATATATATATATATATATATATATATATATATATATATATATATATATATATAATATAATGTATATATATATATTTATATAAAGTGAGGCATATGCTTGCACACTGCAAGCAACTACTTGGGTGCATCCAACATGCAGACAATAAATATAAGCTTTCTATTTTTGATGAACTGATTGGTGAAAGAGCTTTATATATTTGATTTTATAAAACACCTTCTGAGGACTTGTAAAATGTGACTGTGCAGTCAGCTTCATCCTGTGCGCACCGTCCGGACTAGATCATTTCAATCGTGCTCACGTCCGAGCTAAATAACTCAAGTACATCAAGAAATGATGACGAGAATGAGCTCTTTATTTAATAGTTTGCAGCTGTTGTAATTTTTCATGAAAAATTGTAAAATAAGAGGTGGAAGAGGTGCATGTTAGCGTTGCCTAGCAACCAGTTCCAGTGTAAGCTCTATTGGCTTTGGTAATGTGATCTGCAGTGAGCAGACCGAGGCTGAACTGGCCAACTTATATTTTTGAATATTTCAATTTATTAAATTCTTCTGACAGTTTTGTTGCAGCATTATGCCAAATTTCAGCTTTCCACCTCACCTGAAAGTTACTAAACATTTATGTCAATGGTTATAAAGAGCCTTATTTATTAGATAAGATGATGATATATATTTCAAAAACCAAACTCTGTGGTGTAATGGTTAGAGCTTCTGCTCTGAGTCTGGGAGGTCAGTAGTTCAAACCCTGGCCAAGTCATAGCAAAGCCTTTTTATATGCCCGATAATACGACCCAATATATATATATATATATATATATATATATATATATATATATATATATATATATATATATGTATATATATGTATATATATATATATATATATATGTATGTATGTATATATATATATATATATGTATGTAT